>NW_022989768.1:6922004-7101525 GCF_902827175.1 Gymnodraco acuticeps
TCTATTCACAGAGCTGCAGAATCTTTTACAATAACAGCTGACAAGATGAGCTGTTCCGACCTCCATACAGCAACCAATATAATCAAAGACTCACTTTGGGAAACTTGATTCTAACATTTCTCTTACAGAGACAAGTTAACTGTATAGCTACATAGGCTGTAGAAAGATGAAACGGGCCATTTAATCAAAAATATAAAAACGCCATTGCAATTAAATTGGGTCCAAAATCCATGCTGGATAGCCTTTTATTAATGCAGAATTTTCAAATTCCAAATAGCCTACTGTATTTTTTTTCTGGGGGAAGCAAATTGCAGATTTGATCTGTTACCATTATTCCTTCAGGTGGATCCTGCTTTTTTCCCATCATTCAAGGGCCCTTTATTTTTTTACTCGAAGAGTATTTGGGCCCACTTAACTATAAATGGCTTTATGATCTATGTCATATTTTAATGTGGTCAATTCATTTAGCTATATATTGTTAGAAGAGTCGGTTCATAAAAGTAGAAGTGAATATAGCCTACTGTACACACTACTTGCAGTCAATGGTGAAAGGAGAAAGCTATATTGTAAAAACCGAAGTGTACAAGGTAAAGTAATGCAATCAAATCACACTCAAGTGAAAGAACTCTATTACCATTGAAATATAATTAAATTAACAGATGTGAAATCATTCATTATGGGGAATGGCCTATTTCAGCATAAGAAAAGTGACAATAGATTTGAAATGCATTTAGTGAAGTAAAAGGTACAACATTTCCCTCTGAAATGTAGTGTAGTTAAAAAGAAGCATAACATGGAAATACTCAATTGAAGATACAATGTACTTTCCACCGCTCATGGCAGTCAACATGCTTTTTTACAATTGGAAAAACTGCCCTAAATGGTCGGTTATTTTCGCAGCGAGTGAGTGATGATAATAAATGAAACGTTATGTGGCGCTATCGCCTCACTCTGCTGCTGCGCCATCACCACTGCACTTGTTCGGCAGGACGGAGAAACTACCGACACACACACAGACAGACTGCTGCTGCTGCTGCTGCTGCTGAGGGACGACATGTGGCTTCGAGACGAGATTTTAAAATCCATATGGCACGCCTTCACGGCCCTGGACGTGGATCAACGTGGAAAAGTGTCCAAGTCTCAGTTGAAGGTGTGTTTCAGTTCTGTTTTTTACTTTTGGTGAATAGAAACCCAAACTATCTGTGAACTGTGTAACGTTTCTTTAGGTAAGTAAGATACATAAGACCTTCACATCATACCATAAGTATCCTACACTTTTTTGCGATTTTTAAAGGAACTTTACTTAGCAAACAGTGTATATTTATGTTATGCTAATTAGCTATTTCAGGGGAACATATTGAACTTTGTAACCTATCAATGCATTGAGCTGTTTTGCAGACTTTTAAATAACAAGCTAAATTATAATAAACTATGATATTGTCTATAGTTAAAGATGAACTTAGACAATACCATTGCTAAGTTCAACCCTATTGTCTAGTTCAGCTTCCCCTTGGCCATATATACATTTAAATAGTGCTTCAACATTACTATGCCAGTAGTAATAGTACATTTTTTAAACACATGCAATAATACTAAACTTCAAACTGCTGTGAACCCTTCGTGGTTGCTTTGTAAGTGGACACCCTTGTATTGCAACATTGCCACTTTTAATTAATACAGTAAACAAGTGAATTATACAATCTTTATGTATTTCACTATACTGCAGAAAGGCCAGTATATTGGCCTTGTCAGATTTGATTATTTATCCTACCTTATTCACATGTCCTTATATACAGGGATTTTTTAAGATTGAAGAACAATTCACATAATAAACCCCTTTGAAACATATACAGGCTGTTCGACTGAATTTAATAGACAGAGTTTGATGTCAATGTCGAGATTGACAAAAACATTTCCCTATTACTTAAGATGTTTTTTCTGGTCTTCATATTATTGTGATGACCAGTATAAAGATGATTGTCCACCATCTATCTACTGCCACAGATTGAGAGAGAACAGAGGAGACTCTAAGTAGAGTATTTTAGAATCTAGTTTTGATCCTTGTTGATACAAAGTTACAGGGCATGAGTCACTTCTGGGTAAAAGTGTAAAAAAGTTCAATTTTAAGGGAAGCAGTAACGCTTGGCTAGCGATGCTTGTAACTGTCAGCAAAGGTTTTTGCATGTACAGTATGATAGCAAAACTTGAAAACTGTGAGACTGATCATCAGCTCTTTGACTTACAAACATATGTTCATTTGGAAAGAATGTATAACTGCATATTTATGTCTCTTGATGACATGTATTTCCCCTTACCTGCAGTGTCTAATTCCCATTTAAATTGTGTTTATTTAGGTGCTGTCCCACAGCCTGTGCACAGTGATGAAGATCCCTCATGACCCTGTGGCCCTTGAAGAGCATTTCAAAGATGACGATAAAGGGCCGCTGTCCAACCAAGGCTACATGCCTTACCTCAACAGGTTTATCCTCGACAAGGTGGGGACAACAATGCTGAAGCAGTTGCAGAATAAAGGGAGAGTCTAAAATCCAGTCAATCAACTTTCATTTGCAATTATGAGAACCAGGGCAGGGATTGTTTATATTTTATGCTAGTACCATTCATATATCTTAGTTTTGGTAACGATAGCAAAACTGTATTTATTTGTTTACACCTCTCCTGTCTATTTGTGTAGGTGCTCAACAATCTAGCAATCTAAACATGTTTACAATACAAATGTAACACTAGCGTAATGCATTCACAAACATTTGCCCCATTTCCTGAAAGAACAAGATTGATATCAATGAACTGAGAAAATGTCCTTCCTAGATGACTCAAGTGAAAATAGGCAATTGTTCCTCAGTTGCACTTAGCTCATCCATAGGTTCCTAATCAGAATTTAAATTCCTTTATTTGTCCCGCAATGGGCCTATTTACATTATTACAACAGCAGAAGTGAGGAGAATAGACTCACATATTAAAAAATATAAAATAACTAAGTTTACTTACATAATTAAAAATAAAAGAACACAATAAGTAAATAACTAATAGCAGATATCATACAATGGTAAACAATAAGCAGTATATTTGTTTTGTTTTAAAGTCACCATACAACATTAAAGAGGTAGCTGGTACTGTGTGCCAATTGTAAATACATTGAGAGAAACAAATAAATGAACAGGAATTGCAGGAGGGTATATTCCACAAAGTGTTATATTTACAGACAGTTTGATCAGGGGTTTTGCAGTCGTGTGTGTGTGTGCGTGTGTGTGTGTGTGTGTGGTGTGTGTGTGTGGGGGGGGGGGTCTACCAGGGGCCGTGGTGGTTGTACAGCTGTATGTATAAACTGTATATAAACATAATCAAATTTGAGTCCAAAAGGGATGATGTAGCCCTAGTAGTGGTACCAAACCTCTCACTTACACTGTTGAACTTTGCCATGGAAGGCGTTTAAACTTTTTAAAGAAAGAATCAGACAGTTACATAAATAGTAACAGTAGTATAAAATAAAACACTCTTCTTCTCTGTTGAAGAGTGCATGACACAGATTAGTATGACTAATCATGACCTGTTTTGCTCTGTGGTAGAGGAAATGGTAACAACCACTTCTCTTCTGTGCCAACAGGAAGAATGTGCTTTTTCTATTATTTATTCTTTGGTAGTACAAAAAACGAGTACATACAATGGGCTACATCCTTATACACTCTTTGCAAAAGGGGGGGTAGATTTGTTCTCCCTGTAGCTATGCGAACTCTGTGCAATAACACATCTGATAAAGTCTCATGTCAGTCAGTAACTGCTTGAGTTTCACTCTTTGTACTTGGAAGCTGTTTTCTTGCCTTTTTCTTGAGGGCTCTGACTTGAATCAAAATGAGGCATTTAATTACATCAGGTTTGTACCTCCCATCCTGCAGAATGGAGGTTCTGAAAGGAGACTAACACCAGTCTCCTGCTTAGCATTTGTAAACACGCTGCCTTCACTGGTGCTGCCACCCCGTCTGACTGACTGAATGGTGTGTTTTCATTCTCAGGTGCAGGAGGAATTTGATGTACTTGAATTCAACAAGATGTGCTGGACACTGTGTTACAAGAAAAATATCTCCACTAAACACCTACTCATCTCAGATGACGATGCTTTCAAAGTCTGGTGCATTTTCAACTTTCTGTCAGAAGACAAATACCCACTGGTCATGATTACTGAGGAGGTGAGGGAGAATCCTTGTTTTCTGTGGGATTTCTTTCCTGCACGTTAATAATGAAGCAAAGACACTTTAACCTCCCCTTCTCCATACATGGTTCAAGTTATTTTGTCTCCTTAGATTGAGTGCTTCCTTCGAAAGCTGATGGAGGCCATGGGGAGTGGATGGAGTGAGGAGAAGTTTTGCGATTACAAGCTGCAGTTGCACTCAAAGAATAACCGCCTGAGTGCCTGGGAGCTGATCGAGCTGCTGGGGCTGGGTCACTTCACTCAGGGCATGACCCGGCAGACTCTCTCCATGGGCATCGGGGAGGTCTTCCAGGAGCTCATACTGGATGTGCTCAAGCAGGTTGGACAGGACATTCATCTAATTTATTATGTGTAACCCACACACACTTACATTTGTTCTGCTTTGTTCACAAAGTAGAAAGAAACCCAGATATTTAAATAAATTACTGTATTCCTATAGAATACCTTTTTTTTTGGAAATAAAGATAAAAATCAGTCAAGTATTATTTGGTTGAACAGAAACACAAGTGTACATGAAGATTTCGCTTGTTCTGTTTTTTCTTAAAGTTCCTTAAAACTCTAAAGTTGTACAGTTATGACAACAATATATGTGCTATATATATTGCAACAATCTCCTCACATCCTTTGTAGTATTAATGATAACGTAAACACAATCAAACACATTCATAACCTAAATGCACAAATATTCAATGTATTTATTAAAAATAACTCGACTCTAATTCTGCAGTATAGAACTATATGATACATCTACTGTATACTTGTACATATATTCCATGTGTTTTCTCAATGATCAGTTATTTGCTTTATGAATGATCAAGGTGGCATTACTTGTTTTGTTTATATGTCACAGTGATTATGTCAGCGTGAATCAGGTGTCTCTGTTAACGGCTAAACTGTGTTTGGAAGGGATACATGATGAAAAAGGGTCACAAAAGGAAGAACTGGACCGAGCGGTGGTTTGTCCTTCGACCCAACTCACTGTCATACTACGTCTGTGAAGACCTTGTGGAGAAGAAAGGAGACATCATTCTGGACCCAACCTGCTGTGTGGAGGTGTGTTGATACCCTTTTCTAGTAAATAACATATCATATGGAAGTAATGCTGTTAAGTAGGAGAGGTTCTAAGGGTGTCATTTACTGTACACACTGTAACGCCACTCAAGACAAATGTGTTATTTGTAATTTCATATTATTTTGGGCTATATAAATCAAATTGGATTGATGATTGATGGAGGGTGTATTGATTAAAAATATTTGAAGTGACATTATAACTGATATTTACTGACGGATAGTGATATAGATCAGAAATAGATTAAGCATTGTTGAATTGTTCCTACATGGTTTTGTGTATTTAGTATGGTGGGACTGAAGTGGTGTTTTCTCTGTCCTGCAGTCTCTCCCGGATAAAGAAGGGAAGAAATGCATGTTCATTATCAAGTGCACTGATAAAAGCTTCGAGATCAGCGCCTCAGACAAAAAGAAAAAGCAGGAATGGCTTCAAGGTAAGAGTCCTGTCATCATTGTCTCTTTATTTTCTTCATCATTGACTCTAAATGTCATCGTTGACTCAACAGTGCATCCATATCTTCCTCTTGTGGCAGCTATTCAGACATGCCTTCAGCTGCTGAGGTTGGGGCTGCCGTCCCCTCACCGCGAGGCCCGGCTGAGGCGCAGGGAGCTCCGGCAGAGGCAGCAGACGGAGGAAGACGACCTGGCGGAGAGGATGAAGCATCTGCAGGCGGCCAATGAGAACAAACAGAGACAGCTGGAGGGAATGAGGAAGGTACTGCTCCCTGCTCAGCCCTTCAAACCTGAACCCTGACTGATAAGGAGGCTGCCACACCTCGTCGTGTCCAGTTACCATTGGCACAGCTCTAATGTTAAAAACCAGAATGTGTCAAGTCGTGTTGGCCCCAGGGAAAACTTTTTTCTAGATATAAAGTCAGGTGTATTTATATATAGCACGTCAGCCATGAACAAAAGGTCAAAATCAGTAGAAAATCAGTTCAAACAAGTAAATGACATTATATTGTATATAATATATAACAGTGCAATCCAACAAGACTACAAACTAACTTAACATTTTTCAAACTATTTGATGTTAATCTAGGTAGTTCTGTTAGTTTTGTGAGTTTGTAGTCCACTTCCCTTTATTTGAGCATATTGTTGTGTGAAATCAATCCCAGCCGACAGCCAAAAAACCCAGACATCATGCAGCAGATTATTCAGAAAGAAAGGGGAAGTAAAACCTGATATGCAAATGAAATGATATGTCCGTCCCAGACACCTGCAGTGAGTGCGCAGCTGCAGCAGTTTATTGATGGCTTCCCACTTCTGTTTTTTCTGCCAGATGGCTCTTCAAATGTCAAACCCTCTTTTTTCTATGAAAAGCCAATTACTGATCATGTCACATAAGGTTTTTGAATACATTGATCTTCTTCACACTGAACTACAGATTACTTTTGAGTTCAACCAACCTAATACTCTTTATAAATATCTCCAATAAAGAGAAGTAACAGTTCTTTCCTCTTTTTCTGGCTTGACAGAAAATGGAAGAGGCTGCAGCCACAGCAGCAGAAGAAGAGCACAGGAGGAAGCAGACGCAGTTAGACCTGCAGGATCGTTACAGACTGGACCTGAAGAGAGAGAAAATGGTAACCACGGTGTCTGAATCTGACTCCACAAACATGGTCTTAAAACTAAACAGAGAAAAGTCTGGTAAACTAAGACTGTCTAGTCACCCGTCTGTGGTTCTGTTCTTTAAGGAAACACTCAAGAGACTTAACAGACAAATGCCTTTTTATAATAAAAAACACAATTGTTGGCTTGGATTGCATCATAGGAGAAACAATTGGTGAGTGTAAAAAAAAAATAAAAATATACAGCCACAGTAGAGCATCACATTTGAAGATGACACTATTGATTTTATTGATATGAGCTGTATCCGTTGGCGGAAAAGGACGTTTTTTAAGCTCTCAAACAATGAGATTCCTTGATTGTCTCTATTTTGTAACAAATAATGTGACAAAACAAGCAGTTTAAATACATCACATTGGAATCTGAGAAACTGTGTGTGAATGTGTGTGTTGCCTCTTAGGTGCGTCAGCAGATGGAGGAGCAGGTGGCTCAGAAGTCCAGTGAGCTGGAGCAGTACCTGCTGCGCGTCCGCGAGCTGGAGGACATGTACCGCCGCCTGGAGGAGGCCTTAGAGGACGAGAAGCAGGCCAAGCAGGACGAGGAGGCCATGCACAAGCTGCAGGCCAGGTGAAGGATACTTGCATTGTTCCTCCTGCCTGTGAGAAATGCTCAGTGAGCGGCACATGCTACTATTGTCCTGCTAAAGTGAACACAAGCAGAACTGATTTGAAGTGAATGTGATTGTCTGTTCTCTGCCTGTAAGGAACTTTCAAACTGTTTTGGATTTTTTTCTATTGTTCCTTTTATGGCTCAAGCTCCCCATTTCCCTTTTTTTTAAGAATGGGGCTGAATTTGTTTATAACTATGCTATTCAACCCTAATGAAATGTAAGCATCATTGCTGTGTTCACCCCCACAGTCTGCTGGAGGAGGAGGCAGCGAAGCGGGCCGAGCTGGAGCGTTTCCACCGGCAGCAGCAGAGGGCGCTGTCGCAGACGGAGGCGGAGAAGCAGGAGCTGGTGGCCGAGCAGCGGCTCAAAGAGAGAGAGCTGCAGGCGGCCATGCTGCAGCTGGAGAAGCTGGAGAGGGAGCGGCTCGGGGCGCTGGAGCAGTACCAGGTCAGCTCCCACAGGTGGAGGGTAGTAACTGACCCTCGGCATCAAACATAGATATATTCCTTATTAATAATTCCATTAAGCAGAATGCAATATTCTTTCTCGCCAACAAGTATGTTTGTATTTTACTTCAGATTTGTTTTATTTATTTGATTGAGGCTTGAAGATTCTTATAAATGTTGTTCAGTTTATGGAACAATAAAATAAGCTTGAGCTAACAGAACCACAGTCAGTCTGTTATGAGGATTACAAGTATAAGAATTAAGGTTTTTATTAAGGTATTATTTGAAGATTATTGATACACATTTTTCAAGATGATCTGCCTTTATTAAATCAGGATCATATAAATACATATGAGCAAACAACATGTGGGAAATGATGTGAAATATGACACCAGAATGGATTATTTCAACTTTTTTAATTAACATGTCATGTTCTAATTTATTTGATCTAACTTCCTCCTTATGTAATACAGGAGGTGTCGATGAAGCTTGAACGAGCAACTAACAAGACAAAGACTTGGAAGGACAAGGTGGCCAAACATGAGGGTCTGGTGCGTCTCATCCAGCCAGGTATGAACATCAGTTGTAAAATAAATCAGCATAAGACAGGTGTATTTCACCGACATTTAGCTCTGTGCATCAAGTTCATGGAAACGGGGCTTTCTGTGCTCCTCCCAGGGTCCTATGAAAGATAATAGGTGCCCACTGCTCCTAATACTATGATGGGTTAAAGCCAGAGTCTGCATTTCACTGTGTGTGCTGTGCTTTGTTCATGTGTGACAATAATAGCAGGCAGTAGCTCAGTCTGTGGAGCTGCCCTAATTAAGGATTTTTGAATATCAGGAAAATATGCTAAAATATTCAGTTTTTTGTAATGTCTTTCATAATAAATATTAGTTTGTACTGCATGTAGGCTTATCTTTAATATTCAACCTGCTATGAGTTCAAAGAAACTAAATACTTGATTCAAATACAGCAGTCCCTTGTGCCTACAGATTAAAAATTGTTTGATAAGAAAGGTTTGCAAAGTTTCAACAACCAACACAACGAAAAGCATCATGAGGAATCTTTCTGCAAGTTCATCTTTTTAAAACACCTCCCCTCCTTGTTTGCGATCTGATTTCTTAGGTCATAAAGGTCCTCAGAGGATCACTAACTGGGGTCCGGCTTCATTCACTGACGTTGAGCTGGAGCTGAGGAAGAAGTCGTGGCAGGAGAGGAAGAACCAGGGCGCTCCGGCTCAGTGAACACACCTCACTGAGGAGGACAGTCTAGGTCTTACTGAGCCATCTGCAGCGTTAAACGTTTTACTGATATGATTTGGCCTACTTTCTTCTGTAACAAAAAATCTCATCAAGCAATTGTAGGAAGCAGTTCTCTAAAATAATCTGATCATGAGATGCAATTGAAATAGCAGAAAAATACAACTAATAAGTGAATATTTAGTTATTATTTTATGAAGAAATACATCCAGTTTCTTAGTTTGTGCTTTCTGACTTCCTGTGTTTTAATTCATTTTACTGACATGTAATAGAGTACAGCAGTAGATTAATATGTGTATTGCTTTGTCACATTTAAACTTGTATGAAAAACATATAATAAAACACCACTTTTTTTTTCAAAAGTGTATGACTAATTCCATTTCAGAGGTCCCAGTATTTCATAGTTTGAGAAGCTGTTAAGACTCTTAAATGTGTCAAAATGCAGCAAGTTCTTTCTGTTTTGGAGGTATCGAGCCTGCTTTCATTCATCATGACTCGTCTACATTTCGATCATGACAAAGAGTGTCCACTAGATGTCACCATATGAACGGTATCATCAGTAAGACAAACCCCAAAATACTGACATTCAGTCTTCTGTTGTTTAAGTGCCTGAATAAGTGTAAGGTGGATACTTATAAGATGTGTTTAAAGAGCCATAGTGTGTCTTCTTCACCAGTGAGTGATGAAGGTGGCTTCTGTCATGTTGTCCAGATGTTATAAGGTGGATGTGTTTTTCCCTCGTCTGGTCGGTGTTATTCTGAACAAGTTCATCTCCAAACACCTTGCCTACCATGTTTATTCCTACTCAGGACGTACATTTTGAAGAAAACCCGCCAAAAAACCCACATTGTTTCACTTTTTGCAAAGCAGCTGGACTTTGTTTGAGTTTTTCTATTCTTTTTCATATTGGGTTTTTGCAGGATTATACAACATTTGTATCTAATACAATTAAAGCTTTTATTGTGTGCCATCAAGGAACAAAGGCAAGGCAAGGCAAGTTTATTTATATAGCACCTTTCAATACAAGGCAATTCAAAGTGCTTTACAAAAAATAAAAGACATTAAGAAAATGGCATTTAAAATCATTAAAAAGAAAAGATAATAAAATAAACATTAAAAGAAAAAATACATGGATAACAGTTACAGTGCAGTTTAAGATGTGAATAGTTCAATTAAAAGCAGCTGCAAAAATAAAAGTCTTCAGCCTGGATTTAAAAGTAGTAAGAATTGCAGTGGACCTGCAGCTTTCTGGGAGTTTGTTCCAGATATTTGGAGCATAATAACTGAACGCTGCTTTTCCATGTTTAGTTCTGACTCTGGGGACAGAAAGCTGACCAGTCCCTGAAGACCTGAGAGATCTGGATGGTTCATAATTTAGCAGGAGGTCAGAAATGTATTTTGGGCCTAAACCATTCAGTGCTTTATAAACCAGCAGCAGTATTTTGAAATATATTCTTTGACACACAGGAAGCCAGTGTAAAGACTTCAGAACAGGAGTGTTGTGATACACTTTATTAGTGTTGGTAAGGACTCGAGCAGCAGCGTTCTGAATTAGCTGCAGCTTTCTAATAGATTTTTTTAGTGAGACTTGTAAAGACACCATTACAGTAGTCCAGTCTACTGAAGATAAAAGCATGCACACGTTTTTCCAAATCCTGCTGTGACATTAGTCTTTTAATCCTAGATATATTCTTTAGGTTCTTTAGATTCTTTAGGTCTGTTGTTTAGTAGACAGACTTAGTAACTGTTTTAAAGTGACTGTTGAAACTCAGGTCAGAGTCCATGACTACACCTAGATTTCTGGCTTTATCTGTTGTTTTGAACATTGCAGACTGAAGCTCAGCGCTAACTTTTATACGTTCTGCCTTGGCTCCAAAAACCATTACCTCAGTTTTATCTTTGTTTAATTGGAAAAAGTTCTGACACATGCAGTCATTGATTTGTTCAATGCACTTACTCAGTGTTTGAATTGGAGCATAGTCTCCTGGTGAAATGGTTACGTAAATTTGTGTGTCATCTGCATAGCTATGGTAACTTATTTTGTTGTTTTTCATTATCTGAGCCAGTGGTAGCATGTAGATGTTAAAGAGAAGAGGCCCCAAGATGGAGCCTTGAGGTACCCCACATGTCATATTTGTCAACTCAGATGTGTATTTACCTATAGAAACAAAGTTGTTTCTGTCCTTTAAGTAGGATTCAAACCAATTTCTTCTTATTATAACAAAGACATGTGTTTTTATAAGGAAGTGGGCACCGACCCCACTAGACCCGGAGCAATAACACACAAATACCAGCAAGGATAAAAGCAAATCAAAACACATAATAACTAGGGCCGGGACTCGATTAAAAAAATTAATCTAATTAATTAGAGGCTTTGTAATTAATTAATCGAAATTAATCGCATTTTTAATCACATATACATATTTGACCTGAGAACAGTGAGAAGCAATTTTTTTCACATGGATTTTAGTATACCATTAGGCGCACCGCAGTACTTTTCCCACAAAGGTTCATGAGAATTTAGTTCATGAGAACTCTTTGAACCTGGGGGTGGATTAGGCAAATGAAGCCGCTGACGTCACATCTTCTTCTTCTGCTTTGGGTTTACTGGCAGGTCGCAAACCACTTCACGGCGTATACTGCCGCCCAAAGTCCCCGGCCGGAAGTCCCCGGAGTTGGGGACTGGCTTCAGTAGAAGCTGCTGGGAGTCCCAGCAGCTTCTACTGAAGCCTTCCGAGTAAATCGCCAGAACGCCGACACCTCCTCATCTCCACCGCTCCCATGGTTTATTTTGTGTTGCCATAAATTAGTCTCTCTGCGTTTCTGCGCTGGGCTAATGCTAATAATGCTAATGCGAGGATAATAAAATGGCGGCTTCACAAACTTTGGGGAGTTTTACGGGGCGTGGTTTGCAATCCGCCCAGCCAATCAGACATATAACTCTTTTCTCACAAGAGAGCCGTACGAAAGTCCCTGCTCTCTAGCAGCTCTCTGCTCTCTAGCAGGGACTTTCGTGGGGGGTAAAAAGGTTCTCATGAACTAATTTTAGTACCGGCTCTTTTTGGTGTGAACGCGATAAAAGAGGCTAACGTCCACGCTAGCTTCCACGTTAGCTGCTATATGTTTTGCATTGAGGTGATACTTGAGGCTTGATGTGCTGCGGTGATATGCGAATTCCATTTTGCATAATTTGCACACAACCGTGCTCTTATCGACGCTTCCATCCGTCCGTTTTTTAAAACAACATTTCCCACTGTTGTTCACTGTGGTTTGTTGTTGTCTGAAGTTATGAACGTTAGTTGGTGCTCCAGTATAATCGGTACGCCTGAAACTCATCCAGTGAGAAACGTTCCGCGGTGCAAAAATAAGTGCGATTAAAATGCGTTAATTTTTTTAACGCGTTAATTTTTGTGTAATTAATTAATCTTAATTAACGCGTTAAAGTCCCGGCCCTAATAATAACAAGAGCATTCAACAGCACATTAACACGTCATAGAAATCATTCATTTATTTAAAAGAAAGACTCCCATTGCCAACTTTACAACAAACATGTATTTGTTTAGAATATCTGAAATAGTATAATTCTGAATACAATTGAGAAAAGGGGGTGCGGAGACTTTTTACCTTCTTTGAAGAGAGTGTCTTATTTTCTTGAATTAAAGAAAGTATTGGTCTTCTTCTCAGCAGTTTTGTTGGGGACTATTTTCAGCCAATTATTAAAATCTGTGGCACCAAGGACTTCCTGTACAGAGACACTTGTTTGTAGAGTCAACTCATTGTTGGTTTGGGCTTTTTCGTGGGATTTGCTAACAATAAGACACATTTTTAATATTGCAAGCCTTATCTTATAAGTCAGGAAAGTTGAAAGTTCATTTTATTTTTATTTTTCAAAAGGCATTTCCGTTGTTATCTGATTTGCCTGATGGGTATCAGCCAGGATATGGTTGATCCACATACACATTTTCTTTGTCATTATAAAACTCAGTGTTTCCCGTATATGTTACATTTGTTCATTCACAGTTTTTGGTACCACAGCAACAACTTGCCTTTCCAAATATTGTCACACAGTAAGGTAAATCGAGTATTTTACTTTGGCGAGGGACTGGTATCAGATGTTTATTCTCGGTATTTGCAAATTGAGTCACGGTATCAGAAACTTCAGGTGGACAAAGCCAAATGTGTGCTTCCCCAGTAACCAGCCTGTTTGTGTTACAGGTCTGTACAGCTTAATATTACTTCATTGTTCCAGTTATCATGTAAACAGATAAATCACACCTGATGCACGCGACTTGCAGCAGCAAAGGCTCCGTTCTTCTGCGTCTGTGTCAAAACAAATCATTTTGTGCAACAAAGGATCTCTGTTCTGCAGGTACACCTCACCTTTGTTTTTCAACCCTCATGTTTCGGTAATGAAAGAAACTAAGTTACAGAATCTATCCGTGGGTAGCCTACTTGTGTGTCTCGTGTCTACCAGCCCACACAAAGATCATCTTTACTTTCTGTTGTAAAAACTCTCAATCTTAATTTGTTGGAGGGAAAGAGTCAGTTCATGTTGAGTTCAGAGTTGTCAGAGCGGGAGAAGAGATAAGAGCCTGCATTCATTCGCTGATCTGACAGTCAGCAGCATGCAGATCTCTCTCTACCGGTGGGTCACTGATAAGATCAGACAGAGACACGGATTGCAGGAATCTCTGAGCTAATACTATTAAAGTGGGTTTTTTGTACTGCCATTAAAGACGTTTTGCACATAGCTTCTCCTTTTAAGGACATTTTGTTAGTAACAGTTCACATAAGGAAACACAAAGATTAAAACATGTTAAATGAAGAGCTAATGATTGATAGGTTTCAGGATTTTCCATGCATTATTTGTCTTGAGTTGTTAATCTGGTGTATGATAAATGGATTAGCTGCTCACATTTCTTCTAAGAGATATTTATATCTCAGACTCTCAAAAAGTATGTGGCGTTTTTTCCCCTCCCATTCTCAGAATTGAGTTTCTAATCTGCATTGCTAAATTGCACAAGCCCCCCGCCCAGACATTCCAAAAATAAGGATATCCCCCGCTGTCTCACCCTCGCCACATGTGTCCCAAAAGCACCCTAATGCCCCTGACCAATTCATCTGAAACTGATTTTAAACAGGAACATTTTTTGGGGGGGATTGTCTGCTGGTGAAGAAATGCCTGGCAGATGCCTCTTTTCAGGGTTAAATGACTTCCCACAGTGACTTCACAGCCTCAAGCTTTCACACAGCTGAATGGACTCTGAGTTTCGCTGCACAGAAAAACCGTGGATCACTTACCCTGGCAAGAGAACAACATCAGGGCTTCAGACAAACACCTCAAAGTGGGTCAAGGAAACATCAACTTTAGTAAACCCCACCCTTAAAGTTATAAATCAAATGTGTAATTGTCCTTTTCTGCTCATGGATGAGCGGGCGGTGTCCGGATAAGATCATCTGGAGCTCAGTTGAATCGTGTGTTTGATCATCTCCCAATCTGACCCCCATGTGCTGCAGGCAGCTGATATCATCCTGGTTGCTAGGGTGGGACTCGTGATGAGTGACTAGATGGTGAGATCAACATTTGGAGCAGGTGCCCTCGGCAAGGGCCACAACCCATAATACATTTTACCATAGTATGTACCATGGTATACCATGGTACTACCATGGTACCTCAGATGTTACCATAGTGTACCATAGTACGTACCATGGTACCTCCGATACTATAGTACATGCCGCGGTAGATAACTGGTACTCCATAGAGTGTTCAAATGGTATGAATTTTTTTTAGTTTAGTATTTTTCATTGCTGGTTTGAGTTGGTTTCCCTTTAGGTAACATATATATTTAAGGCTGCGAGGCCCCTGAGCAGTCAGTTATCAGCCCCTTCATTGCCCACATTGCAGAGGCACCCAGGAAATAGAAACTGCGACATAGTCCACATTCATAGTAACCATAGGGCTTCATGGAAATCAGGATTTCGAGGGCCGATAAAACAAATCAGTATCATCTGTCACCAGAGTATTTTTGGGCTCATTTGAAAGGCTAATAAGCATTCTTCTCAGAAAAATGCACTGCAGCTGTGCCTGTTCACGAAGCATACGGGACCCAAAATCCAACAATATGCCATTTTGAATTTAGACTGCTTTTGATTTGTCTTTTAATGTGAGAGCAGCACGGTTCTCTAACCACACTGAACTCAGGAAACAACATCTAGCATAGTTACACAAGATCCCAAAGACACAGCACTGCATTTTAGAATACTGCTGCTCTCAGGGAAAATAGATGCTTTCATCAGTAATGTGTCTTAAGTTTCAGAGAAGAAGTCAGAGGCAGTCATGAAGCCAACTCATGCCATACTTATGTAGCAAGATGTTTCCCTCCTAAAGTTTTAAACTGCTAATTTTCATGAATCTGCAACATTTCACTGAGAGGACAAACAGCTTTGTGGATTCAATGTGTAAAATGGCTCTTGAGTATTTCTGGCTCCGGAGGAAAGGATTCCTATCATGCCACTCCTCACAATCCCGCTGGATAACTTCCGCTGCTCCCTCTGTTCGTGGGCAGGGGTCCTAATCTCCGTGCCCAAAGCAAGAGGCTAAAAATGGAGAGGACTGCCAAGGGATCTGCCCAGATGTTGGCTTGCTGCAGCTGTGCACCTGCTCTGCAAGCTGGGAGATCGTACTGAGGGACAAACAACCAAACTCTGCTTTCCCAAAAACAGCCCCCTTCTTCTGACACCCCGCTTCCTCTCAGAGACAAACCCTCTTTGGACCACAGGAGTCCCGTTCAGAGCGCCAACCAGGCGCCACAGAGTGAGCTGGGGCTTGTGCTCGGGCCCATATTCATTGCTGGCAAGTTAGACACCCATTATAATCATCATCATCATCATCATCATCATCATCATCATCATCATCATCATCATCATCATCATCATCATCATCATCATCATCATCGTCCCCTTCAGGCCCTTTTGGCTGTGAGCAAAAACAAAACACGAGCAGCAGCCGTGTCTGATTACCTTTCATTGAGTCAATTCTGTAATAAAGACAAGGTGTTCATAGGAGGCCAAAAAAGTGGTACCTCCTGTATCCAATGAGCCATTGTTTTATAAAGATACGAGTCATGTTATCAACTCTGTGTGGCACAGCGGTGCTTTGTGCTCTGCATCATTATACTCTATATTAGCCTGAGTACAAATAAAAACGAAATAATCAATCAATCAATCAATCAATGTTTATTTATATAGCCCAATATCACAAATGTTACATTTGTCTCAGTGGACTTTACAGTTTGTACAAAATATCAGTATGACAATACGACACCCTCTGTCCTTAGACCCTCACATCGTACAAGGAAAAACTTCCGAAGAAAACCCACAGTTTAAAGGGAAAAATGGGAGAAACCTCAGGGAGAGCAACAGAGGAGGGATCCCTCTCCCAGGACGGACAGACGTGCAATAGATGCCGTGTGTAAATTGAAAAGATAATACATTTGCAACATAGGTAGTCCAAATGTTTGGAAATGCATGTGTGTATAATAGGAAGATGAATCCACGAGGATATCCATCCAGGACCTATGATCCAGGACCACAGCCACGACTCAAGGTCCAGGGCTCGCGATCCAGGACAGAGGAGCGCAGGATCATCCATGACTCCGGATCCCGGCGTATATAGACACCAAAAAGAAAGACATTTGGGGAAGCTGGGTTAATCGGAACATGAGAGTACACAGGTATAGACAGAGAGAAGGAAGAAGTAAGATGTCCCCCGACAACTAAGCCTATATCAGCAAAACTAGGGGCTGAATCTAATCAGCCCTAACTATAAGCTTATCAAAAAGGAAGGTCTTAAGCGCACTCTTAAAAACGGATAGGGTGTCTGCCGCCCGAACACAAACTGGAAGCTGATTCCACAAATGTGGAGCTTGATAAGAAAAGGCTCTGGCTCCCATTGTACTTTTAGAGACTCTAGGAACAACCAACAACCCTGCATTCTTGGAACGCAATGCCCTAGTAGGACAGTAGGGTATAATGAGTTATTTAAGGTAAGATGGCGCCTGCCCATTAAGGGCTTTGTAGGCGAGAAGAAGAATTTTAAATTATATCCTGTGTTCTATAGGGAGCCAGTGTAAGGCAGCCAGAACAGGAGTAATGTGGTCCCTTTTCCTAACTCTGGTTAGTACACGAGCTGCAGCATTTTGAATCAGCTGAAGCGACTTGACTGACTTCTTGGTACACCCTGATAATAAAGAGTTACAATAATCCAGCCTTGAAGTAACAAATGCATGGACTAGTTTCTCTGCATCGTTTTGAGGCAAGATATGCCTGATTTTTGCAATGTTACGTAGATGGAAGTAGGCGGTCCTTGAAATCGATTTTATGTGGGCGTTAAAGGATAAATCCTGATCAAATATAACACCAAGATTCCTTACAGTCTCACTGGAGGCCAAATTAATGCCATCCATAGTTAGTATATCCTTAGATAATTTGTTTCGTAGATTCTTCGGGCCAAGTACAATAACTTCAGTTTTGGTCGTGTTTAACATCAAAAAGTTTAAGGTCATCCACGTTTTAAGTCCTTAAGGCAGTCTTGAATTTTATTTAGATGATTAATTTCATCAGGCTTGATTGATAAATATAGTTGAGTATCATCCGCATAACAATGAAAGTTTACAGAATGATTCCTTATAATATTGCCTAACGGAAGCATATATAATGTGAACAAAATAGGTCCGAGCACTGAGCCCTGTGGCACTCCATGGCTAACTTTGGTTTGCGTGGAAGATTCATCATTGACACGTACAAACTGAGAGCGTTCAGATAGATAGGACCTAAACCAGTCTAAAGCAGTTCCCTGTATGCCAACTAAGTGCTCTAGTATTTGCAATAAGATATCATGGTCGATAGTATCAAATGCAGCACTGAGATCGAGCAAAACAAGAATAGAGACACGTCCCTTGTCAGAGGCTATTAGAATGTCATTTGTGACTTTAACCAGAGCTGTCTCTGTGCTATGATGTGTTCTAAAGCCAGACTGAAAAGCTTCAAATAAATCATTGTTTTTTAAGTAATCACACAACTGTTTTGCGACCGCTTTCTCAAGAATTTTTGAGAGGAACGGAAGATTGGAAATAGGTCTATAATTGGCTAAAACCTCTGAATCGAGGTTGTGCTTTTTAAGAAGCGGTTTTATCACTGCTACTTTGAATGATTGTGGAACATAGCCTGATAATAAAGACATATTCATAATATTTAATAAATAAGTGCTAATTAATGGAAAAACTTCCTTCAACAGCTTAGTTGGAATTGGGTCTAACATGCACGTTGATGGTTTAGAAGAGAGAATCATTGAATTTAATTGTTCAAGGTTTATGGCTGAAAAGCATTCTAGTTTACTATCTAGTGTAATATTAGAACTTACGTTACCGGGAGCTGTTGATAACACTATACTGGTCAAAGGCAAGAGGTCATTAATTTTGTTTCTAAGAGTAACAATTTTATCGTTAAAAAAGCACATAAAATCATTACTACTGAGTGCTATGGGAATAGAAGGCTCAATCGAGCTGTGGCTTTCTGTCAGCCTGGCTACAGTGCTGAAAATAAATCTTGCATTATTCTTATTCTCATCTATTAATGAAGAGTAGTAGGCTGCTCTCGCTTTACGCAGTGCTTTCTTATATTCATTGAGAGTAATATGCCAAATTAAACGAGATTCTTCAAGTTTAGTGGAACGCCATATCCTTTCAAGTTGTTTCGACTTTTGCTTTATTTTGCGGGTTTTGGCATTATGCCATGGAGCTAATCTATGTTGTTTTATTTTCTTCTTTTTCAAAGGCGTGATCAAATAAACGCGCGTTTTATACGCGTCAAAAACGCGCGTTTATTTGATCAAATAAACGCGCGTTTTTTTAATATGATAATGAGCCCCACCTTCTGTTTTGCATAGCCAGTACATTTAAAGTGTGTGCAACCAATCAGTGAAGAGTTAAGCCAGACTAAAGCAATCTGTTGATGAAAAGTTCCTGTAACCTACCCCATTGTGAGATTTAGATAGAAAATAATCACAATAATTAAATCTAAATTAAACATTTACAGTAAATAATATAAAGTATAAACATATCTACAGTCACAATTTCATTAATGTTATTCATACTTTCTGTTGTGTAGTTTATTAATGTTCCCGTGCTTTCAGTTTCCATCCAGTAATATAATCAGTAGAGGAAAAGTGTGTGTGTGTACAAGATAGATATTAACTTTACTCCACAATTTCCTACCGTATTATTAAATAAGTCTGCACAGCTGAGGGGACACCTGTAACTCAATTCATGTGATTTTTGGGTGATTTATTCAATAAAAAGCTCTGTATTTTCAGAGTTAATCAAATGACAGCCACATTGTTATCTAAAGTGTCTAAAACACGTTTAAGGACAGTCACAATTTCATTAATGTTATTCATACTTCTGTTGTGTAGTTTATTAATGTTCCCGTGCTTTCAGTTTCCATCCAGTAATATAATCAGTAGAGGAAAAGTGTGTGTGTACAAGATAGATATTAATTTTACTCCACAATTTCCTACCGTATTATTAAATAAGTCTGCTGAGGGGACACCTGTAACTCAATTCATGTGATTTTTGGGTGATTTATTCAATAAAAACCTCTGTATTTTCAGAGTTAAGCAAATGACAGCCACATTGTTATCTAAAGTGTCTCAAACACGTTTAAGGAGTGCAATGCAACTGAAAGGTACACTAATAAAAGTAAAACGTTGTACCAACAAAAAAATATTAGAGTAATCAATCACACGAAATATTTTACATTGACTCAATTTCTTCAGATCAATCTGTATATTTTAACACCAGAGCACATTTATTTGAATGAAAAACAAGTTGTTCACACAACCAGCTTTGGCCTCTGAGGCAGCCATTACCTGATCTTAGACATGTTAATAAGTACCACGGTTAAAATGCGGTAATATGTGGACCGCTTCCAAACATCAAACTCTTAGAAAAAAGACATGTCCTTATTATCCACTGCACACTTTTTTAAAGCAACACTGATAACGTGCGCCTGTGAGACATGTAATCTCTGAAAATGATTAGACATGCATAACTTCTACAGTGAAAATCGGTCATACTGTAAGTGCAACTTCTGAACACAACACTTTTTCGCAAATGTTTTACAATGCATAATTATTATAAAACCTTGGTTTTAGAAACCTTACCATGTAACAATGGTAACTGTGAGTGAGTGCAACAAAGTGTCTACCAGCTGGGTTCTCAGTCTATTCACTTTTGGGCTCATCTTTTTCCCCTCCATCAGGACTTTTTGCACAACTTCAAAAGTGGATTGCAGTTATTTCTGATATCTTAAGTTCAGTCAGACAACTCACGTGTTCCTTTAACATGTTTATTAGAAGCAGCATATAGTTGAGTTTGGCGACTAGGCTCGGGCATCATCACTCCATAGATATACATAGCACGATGAGTGATGATCAAATAACTAACCCCCGAGCCTACAGGTGGAAGCTGGGGTGGTGGTGGGGCAGCGAGCAGCAGCGACGTAGAGGTATCTGCAGCAATAGCAGCAGCAAGCAATGCATGGAGAGAGATCTGGCAGGTTAAATAGAGCGGCATATTAAGGAGACTCTGTTTGGTTGGTTGTAGAGTGGCAAGGGGGCGTTATGTATGAATGCAGCATAAGTGCTCGAGTTGACTGCCTGAACTAGCTCGCAGGCTTCGCCCCATTTCAGTGCGTATATGAGCCCGAAGAGCATGGCAAAAGCTGTCGCAACCGAGGGCAAGCCGCTGAGGACCTCTGTTCCTTCGATGAGAACCTTGACGTCTTTGGGTCGATGAAGCTGATCCTCTTTCCCAGTGTCAAAGGCTTCCATTGTTGCCTGCTCCAGTTCTCCAGCCTCAGCGTCCTGCAGATCATGCAAAAAAAAGGGGAATGGATGAGGACCACAGAGCGTAGTTCAACAGGCCTGAGGCGTCAGTTCAGTC
Source organism: Gymnodraco acuticeps (assembly GCF_902827175.1). Classification (NCBI taxonomy): domain Eukaryota; kingdom Metazoa; phylum Chordata; class Actinopteri; order Perciformes; family Bathydraconidae; genus Gymnodraco; species Gymnodraco acuticeps. The sequence goes on from NW_022989768.1 coordinate 6,943,247, forward strand.
GGCCCAAGAGGAAAGCTCAGGAGGTCATCACAAATGACTATCTTTCTAACCAAGCAGTTATTTGCATGCAGTACAAATATGTTTTCTTTTATGAACAAACTTCTTGTGAGTGAGTGGGAGGTCTTACCTGGAATTCTTTGATGAGATGGTCAACAGGTTCACCCAGGTAGATCATTAGAGATTTGAGGATGCATTCTCTTCTGATGGCGATGTCCACAGTCTGAGTAAGAACAGAGATATATATATATAATAAATCAAATGCAAATAAAGGAGGATTCAGCCACTGATCCCACAGATAAAAAACTCATTCATAGATACCTCATCCAAAACCTGCAAGATCCCGGTGGTCTTCTGTTTCACAACTCCTCCCCTGCTCCTGATGACCTGAGTGTTTGTCCAACTGCGCCAAGAACTTTGTCTCCAATGGAATTGTTGTTATGCGCATTAACTCAGCATTTACCTAGAAAATATAAGCAGCATAGAAAACAAAAAATACTGAGAATTTATAATACACATGTTTTTTATAAAGAGCCAATGGTTTGATTAAAAGTACTCCAAGTCAGCTTGTATGAATGTAACATTTAAATTAATTAATCCACATATTTATTGAAAACCACCACCAAATAAAGACACTAAGAGTAATAGATGTAAAGCTTATATTGTGATATATATTAAAAAATAAACGTCAACATATTTGCCTCGGCTGTCTATAGTTGTTAGTTAGTTGGGCCCTCAATTCTTCTCCACTACAGGCTTACAATCAAGGGTTTCATCAAAATAATTACCTCTTCCATGTGAAAAAGTGCAGGCCACCGCTCCAAGAGGCCTTCAATGCTTGGCCTCCGATGCACTATTTCTTGTCTTCAGTATCCAAACGCCTTCGCCATCTTTTCTTTTATTGATTGCCGGTTGTTTCTTTTCTGTTGTTCTGCCAAAAGGGAAATTGTCTCTTGCTCCATGCTTTCTGGAGTCTCACCAATCGGCAAGGATGGAAAATGGTTGGCATCAGCTCGCCTGGCTCTCTTTAAAATTCTTCGCAGGGTAGGACTCTTCTTGAGACTTGGTCTTCAACGAGTTCACAGCAAGCTCTGCAGATGATTTGCGCTTGGTGTCAGTCTAGATTGGTTCTTTGTGTACTCTGCATTTCCTCTCTGTAATTGACATTCTGTGTCATAGGAGAAGACCGGGATTGGAAACACTTTTGGCCACTGCTGTGTTCTTAATGATTCTGAGGAAGAGCCGCTAAGTAGTACTGTGTCATCTGTATTCACAGATCCAGAGGAGTCTTCACTGTACAGTCCACTTGTAGGGGTACTATTTAATGGTATCTCAACTGGGTACAAGACCACAGTTGTAAAATCGGGGTCTAATTCGACAACTTTGATAACTGTTAAATCTTTAATCGCATGTGTAGATGTAAGATTAACAAATGTGTTCCAAAAATCAGTGTCTTTATACTGTAGCCTTATGTAATCTTCCAATCCACATGAATTCTTGACCTCCTCAATGAGCTCTTCCATTGAGTTGGGAATCCCATTTCGAAGCTCCAGTCTGACGCTGTTGTGGTCGTTCAAGATGATCAGCAATCGAACAGGTGGTTCAATATCAGCCATGGCGCTCTAAGAGAAAGAGAGAAATAGAGATGTGAAGAGGGAATTAATTAAATGCAGGTGTACACTCAATACATTCTTTCTTTTCAAATTGCATTGTGTTGTACTTTACAAAGTATTACATACAAAGTTCATATATATATATATATATATATTAGGGCTGTCAAACGATTACATCACAGCTTAAAAATTAATTAATCATGATTAATCACCATTCGAACTATGTCCAAAATATGTCATTTATTTATGTATATTGTTGTGGGAATGGAAAGATAAATGAAAGAAGGCGGATATATCCATTTAACATACATGCATGTATGTTTATTATAACATTGTTCCGTGTGTCAAAATGAAAGACAGCCCACTAAAATTCGTTACTCAAAGCCTATACTTTATTTTAGGACAGTGGTCAACATTTTGGTGATGTAAAAATATATAACACGATGTTGTAAACTAAAATTACATTTACAATATCTTTATCAATTGAACTTGAAAATTAAAATATAAGTCGCTCGTCAATATGAAATTAACACACTTACTCTGTCCTTAAATTGACGTTTAACACCAGAATTTCTACTCTGGTAATAAATACAAATTCATAGTCTTATCTATTTATTTACAATAGAAAACACGCAGCCCGCCTGTTCATACTGTTTACAGGCCACCAAGCCTCAGTTAAGAAAAGGTAAAGTTAATATACTTAATGTTTGTCTGAGTATATTTACCTTTGAATCTGGCCATGACTCATGCTGGTAGACCGCTAACGCTAGCATGCTTTATTCAGACATTGACTTTAGCCTTTAGTCAGGGGCGGACTGGGACACAAATTCAGCCCGGGACGTTCAGACGCACCGGCCCACACACCGGGCCGCCGCCCACGCATGCGGGCCACCCTTGTAGCCTACAGATAAATGAATGATACATCTACTATGCTCATATACTGTATACTGTTATGGCTAGATTCCCCAGAGTCAAGCCATAACATAAAAGAGATGGACAACAGAAGTAAGGTGCAAAATGAAACCTTCCTTTAGTTAAGGTTTCTTAAAAATGTCTGTGTCATGTGTGAAGTGTGTCAAAGGGGCTGACTGTAGGAGTCAGTAACGTGAATGTACAATTGGGATTAAGGACAAAGTATGGGTATAGTCAAAAATGGTTGCCTGTGCCTGGCTGTAAACAAAAAGAAGTGCCAATGCACATGCAGCTCAGATATTCAATCAATGCCATGTGGTCTAACCAACAAATGATTCTAATAGTCATTATGAGAGCACTTGTCCAGTATTAAATAACCAACTTCAAGGAATACAATATCATGCACAGTAATGTCAATCACTAAAATGAATGCAATAGTGAATTGGCCACACATCTCTGTGTCCTTATTATGCAATATTAATATTATTGAATATTAATATTATTTAAAATTATAATATTAATATTATATAATTTAACTTGGAATATCATGAGCATATGACTCTATCCTAATGCATCTAACTGTATGCCCAATATAATAGTCTGGCCAGCCCTGCAGCCCGTTCTAGGTTCTGATTGGCTCTCTAGGTTAGCATTCTAGCTTCTGACTGGCTGTCCAGGTTGTCAATCACAGCCGTGGGCATATTATACTAGTCGTAACATCGCTAAACTTTTTTCTTGACGGTTTTCTCAGTCAACTAATGCTATTGCTAACAGTAACATAAATTAACACAGCCCTGCACACTGCACCTGCTGTCATTATATGCCGGGTCTGTGGTTCATCATCTTCCTTCTCATTCTCCTCCTTATTACTGCGACTGGGAGCGGGAGCCCTTCTACTAAACAGCTCTGTGATTTTCGAAAATGTTCCAGCATCTTCGTGTAGCAATTTTGTTTTTTTCATTCTGGCTTTTTCAGCCCCACCCTTTCTTTTTTTACTGTTCTCCATCTTGTCTTTCTCAATTTCGCTAGCTAACTTACTGATTAATCATCAAACGAAGCTAGGGAGCTTGTCTGATGAGTGGACCTCTGACGCGGGCCTCGCCCTCTGAAGAGACGACTCATCTCTCCCGGCCCAACCCCTTCAGTTCATCTATTACCCTACTTTCGAAAACATAAGATTGACAAGTTTGACAACCTATCAATAGCCCCGTTTACATGGAATGCTTTTCCGATCGTATCCGATCACTAAATAAAGCGATCCACGTTCACTACATGGGCCAAGCATTAAGCTGATTACAATTTCACCTGTACCGAAGTGGGCCGATCGGAGTGGGGCAGTGGGCCGCGTCGATTGGTCCGACCGGCCCACTTCGGTACCGGGCTACCGGCCCATCGGGATTCGTCCCGAACGTCCCGATGGCCAGTCCGCCCCTGCCTGTAGTCGAATTGGAGTCATGGGTGGGTAGTGTTTTTACAGTCCACTAGTTCGGTTAAGAACATTTAACGTTACAGTTAATGTTGTGTTGAGAAATATATGCTATGCTGAATGTTCTTCACTGGATAATGCGTGGTCTGAATAAAGCATGCTAAACGTTAGCGTATGCTAAACATTAGCACAAGATAAACGTTAGCGCATGCTAAACATTAGCGCAAGCTTTTACGGCCTACTCAGTCAGTCACGGCCAGACACACGTAGGCTAACGTTTCTCATAAATAACGTTACATTTTCTTAAATGAGCTACCGGACTGTAGTAACGTTAGCCACCCATAAATCCAAGCGGGCTAAAGGCTAATGTCTGAATAAAGCATGCTAGCGTTAATAAGGCAGTGTTTCTCAAACTTTTTCATTCCAAGGACCACTTAACCAATAAAAAAACACTCGCGGACCACCTAACTCCACAAATATCAAAAAACACATCGTTTTTCTAGAACAGATTACAAATCGCCTGAAAATGGTACAAACAAGTGGCAACATGTGTGATGAAGGTGTTGCGCTGGGCTATATCATGCAATCGAAAGTGAAACTTAACCTCGCTCCATTGCGGAGATATTCCCGCGAGAGTGCGGAAAACTTAAATGTATTTATTTATTTCAAATGTGAAATGTTACCAATATACTCGCGGACCACTAGGGGGCGCTCACGGACCACCAGTGGTCCGCGGACCACACTTTGAGAAGCACTGTAAGGGCTATCAACAGCCGGTAAGACCCACAGCCAGAGTCAACGGAAGATATACTCAGACAAGCGTTAACGTTTCGGTATGTGAAATTATATTAATATATATATATATATATATTAACATTAGTTTATCCTTACCAGTATCACATGTGCTCGTTTTCCAAGTGTCAAAGACTGGATAGAGGCGGATGAAGACTGCTGGTTACGACGATTACCTCTGTCACTACCATGGTCACTACCGATCTGCCCACATGATCTGCACCCCCTGCCCGATCTGTACTGCGCATGTGCGAGATGGTCTGCTACATACGGCAACCCAAATGGGACACTTGACACAGTGGTCTTTGGCAAAGCAGAAAAAGAACACCCGACAATATTAATCTGAACGAGGGAGATTAGTTAGTTAGATTAGTTATTGTTATTACAACGTGACTTCATATTATAACGTGACTTCTCTATTATTTAACAACTATTTTTATTGGGTTCTTTCATTTTGGGTTAAGTAGATTGTCAGAATAAGTGAGAAATGGATGTAACTTCTGTTAGACTATCATACTGAATAAATATGTACTGTGAATGTATGCAAAAATATATGGCATTAATAATGTATAATCTAATTACATTAACTGTGAATGTTTCATTTTATTTAAAATGAAATAAAATTACATGAAAAAGTTGATTCAAGAACAAATCTGTTATTAGATCAGTACTTTTCAACGGTGTGGCCTGGCTTGGTTGAAAGCCCACTCACCACGACAAGGTGCAGGCCTGTGGAACTGCCTGAAACATAAACATGTTTTAAATATATGAGACCTACGGTATTCATAATTACTTTACAACATGCATAGTGTAACATGGCTACAACCCCTCCTTGGGATGTTTACAATAAAGAGACAAGAAGCCCATTCCAATATTGAAGAAATTGCTACATACCTCAAACGCCGTCTCACTGTGCGCAGAGATACTTTTAATATCTGCGCCATCTTTGTAGCTGTAAAACCACAGCTCCTCAAAAAAGAGAGTTGCTCCCTCGAAATGCTGTATTGTGGGGGACCTCGGCCACCCAACAGAACGAGTGGGGCGTGGTAGCCAGAATGACCTGCAACAACAGCAAAAGATTAGATTACATTTATTGTCATTGTTGCATTTCTGTCGTTGTGCCGGAAACCCACACTTTAGTGTCATTGCCCAGCCAAAAGTTACGATGAAAAGGAAATGCAGTTTGGCATTAAACCAGTGGACATGCAACACACTATAGTTGTAGTATACAGTATGAACAAAAACATAAAATGTGGATGGGGATATATCCAGTCTCTGATAGTGTGACGTTATTATGACAGTGCTCTGTTTGATTCTGAAACTAAGGGCTAAGACATGAGGATAGGAGTCGAGGAGGGGAATTAGTGAAATGAGAAAGGGCCAGAGACTCCCCCCTCTGGCGCACTTTCAATTTCCTCATTCCCACGTTTGATGATACGTGGTATGTGTTCTACAATGACAGCTGGCCAGACTTCCCACGATAGGGGAGGGGGAATAGCATCTAGTGCAGCAGGAGATAAAGGTGGAATTTGGAGTCAAGTTTTAAGGTTTCAGTGGACAACTCCAGACTCAGCGTCTCACCAGAATGTGCTAATTAATAGCTGGCAACTACAGATTAAAAACTTTTTGTATTGGTATTACCGATATTTTAATACAAAATAATTACTTTAACCCTCCTGTTGTGTTCGGGTCAAATCTGACCGATTTACTACTTTCATCAATTATAACTTTTTAGTTTTACATTCGATTGCATTAAGGCGTTATGATATCCTTCACAGTAGACATTTGAATACAATTGCTGATCACCACTTTCATTGAATTTTGGATGATTTACTCAAAAATGACAGCCATAAGGAAAAGGAATTAGTAACCATCCGGATCAGATAAAACACACACCCCCACCCCTTATGTGCCCATCCCCCCCATGTGAATCACACCTGGCACACGCAACAATTTGATACATTTCCTGCTCTTATGTGCCCATCCCCTTAGATGTATATTCTTTGTATATTTACTGCAGTTTTTCATGTATACCACCAGTAGTCTGATACAATATCTACAGTTTGAAAGGGTGTTACATTAAATGTGGGGATGATTAATGGTTTTTGTGTTCATGTAATAGCAGTTAAAACAGGACCTGTCACGAACACCAAAGTAACATCACATCGACCTACCTTGTTGTGCGGTTGTGGTAGGCCAAGATCTCCGGACTTCATCTATATATTCCCGAAGGTCCTGAAGTAAAAGATCTGTATGGACGTTAATTAGCCTGCCCCGTGACCACTCGATGCTCCTCTCCATTGTTTCTAACCTGCCAGTAAACGGTTTGGTGAAATAGGGGAGAAGACAGAATTTGTAAGTGTGAAAGATCTCACAGCCCCTCAGTAAGTTACATGCAAAAACAAACTGCATTCCTTTGTGTTCGATAGTAGCGATAGGCTGGGCCCTTATCTCACTATTGTGGATTGTAACACAGCATGACCATCATCTGTTTGGAGAAGTCTTGTGCAGTCATTTATTGTCCTTTTGCAATGCAAGATGAAGTTTCTCGTGGACATTTTTCGACGAGTCTACTGTTTCTACAACTAAGATTCTTCTTCTGCCTTCTGCCTTGTGCCCAGGGCGGCCCTCGGCATAGGCAATATAGGCGAATGCTAAGGGCGCATAGGGGGCGCCGAAAAATAAATAAATTAGAAATTTAAAAAAAAACTTTTTTTATTTCATAACAACACAATTTCCCGATTTTGGATCAACAAAGTACATCTTATTATCTTATACTAACAGAACTACGCCTATATTGCGTACAGCGCCCATAAACTATGGCACACCCCCCCCCCCAAATCAAGTTGAACTGCCCCAGTCCCAGTAAAAACCAGAGGTTTATGTGAAATTGTTCTTTTTTTAAAATAAGGGTTTTAGTGTGCAATTATAGGTTTTAATTTTGTATTTGTATTCATTTAAAATAAATCAAACTCCCAAAAAAACGTACACAGCTTCTGTGTGCTTTTATTAACATTGGAATTTACTGTGTAAGCAGCCGCGGGGGGCGAGCTTTAGAGAGCTCTCTCCTGAAAGACTGAGAGGCTCTGATAACCTCAGCTCAGTGAGGTATAGGCACACCTTTATATGATCATTATAGTTATAAAAAAATAAGAGAATAGGTGAAAAACAGGTATAAAATACTGACAGTACAAATAGGTTGTTATTAATAAACAAGAATACAGTTTGAAAGTGGAGTGATTTGTAAAATATCCATAAAGAAAAAGAAAATCTGCTTACAGTTCTGTTTCATATGGATGTTGAGAGACGTATCCATAGATCTCCTAATGTTGCTCTCAAAGTGTACCAGATTGATGCTTTTAACTTCAATATTAAAAAAAAAGTCTTCCCGGGGGTGCATGCCCCCGGACCCCACTAGAGGATGTGAGGTCCCCCCCCCACTTAAATCATGTTCAAATGGATAGGAAACTAAATACAGTTGCACACATCTTGTGTCAATATCTTTGTTTTGGTGGTCATGCCACAACCGTGCACACGCGAGTCATAGTGAGTGTCTGCATTTTGGGGGGGGGGGGGGCGCCAGCTAAAATATTGCCTAGGGCGGAAAATTGGTCAGGGCCGGCCCTGCCCTGCCCCGCCCATTTCTTTAGCTTCCGGTTTAGTAGACAACGAAAAAAGTAAACAATTAATTATATTTAGCCTTTAGGAACAGTGCTTTGTAATAACTCTCAGTACCAGATTAATTACCTAACCTAAACACATTTACTACCCAATAGCATAGTTCCATCCCCTGAAGACAAGGAATGTGTCATAGTAGAAATGTGCAGCCCAATGAAAGAAGGAAGCATAAAGCTTGTACATTTCTATAACCCGTGTAAAAATCTTCACATTGAAACTTTACAGACAATAGCAGGGACGAGTCATAGAAGGGAAGTATGGTGTGGTGATTTTAATGCTCACAACAGCCTATGCGGAAGCAGTCAAACAGACAGTAATGGTGATGTTAGAGGAAAGATCATTGTTTTGCCTTAATGATGGACAAAAAACAAGAATAGATGTGAATAGGGGGACACAATCATGTTTGGACCTCACACTTGTGACGGATAGTTTAGTTAAATCGTGTGAATGGAATGTAAACGTGACTATACCATAGGAAGTGATCATTACCCAGTATTCTCTATCATCAACACAAATAGGAAGTGAGTATATTTTCCAGGTGGTGCTTTGGTAAAGCAGACTGGGAGAAATGTAGAATTCGCTGTAAGGAGTCAGCACAATTGTTAGCATTAGAAGGAAGTATAGAGGAGTGCTCAAATCAAATCACAATGCACATTAAAGAAGCAGCAAATATAATTATACCAAAAAGAACAACCGAGGGTATAGGAAGAAAGTGGTGCCGTGGTGGAATGAGGAATGTAGCAGAGCTATTAAAGAACAAAACAAGGTATTCAGTAACTACAGACATAGCATTAACATCACACTTGTGTAAATGGATGGAGAAGATGACATAGACATGTCTTAGAACAAAGAGGGTTGCTGAGTAATTTCCAGACTGGTTTTCGCAAAGGAAGATCCACAATGCTTTGGTTAGAGTGATCAATGAGGTGGGAATACAGTGTGAAGACACTGAAAATGAAAGAGGTTATGGCAATAGTATATTTTGACATTGATAAAGCTTATGACTCTATGTGGAGGGATGGGTTACTCATCAAATTAAGTGACAGGTGACAGTAACAGTGACAGTAACAGGATCTTGGCTCAGACAGGAAATTCAGAGTTCAAGTAGGGGCAGAGGTTTCGAAAGACTTCAATATAGAAAATGGTATTCCCCAAAGGAGTTCAATTAGCCTGATATTATTTAACATTATGATAAATGACATATTGACTAAGTTGGACGGATGCATCAAATCTGCGTTGTATGCAGATGACGGGGACATATGGACAAGGGGAAGAAATGTTCCAGAAGTGGTCATACAACTGGGGTTTCAAACTGTCAGCAAGCACATCTTGCTTCATGACATTTACAAATAAACGCAAGATGGAGACTGAGAAGCTTACATCATATGGAAAGCCGATGAATGAGGTCAATGCATTTAAATATCTGGGGCTATGGTTAGATAGTAAATGTACATGGAAAAACCATATTAAACATTTGGAAACAAAATCCCAAAAAGTTTTGAACCTATTAAGAGCAGTGGCTGGATGAGACTGGGGGCAGACAAACAGGCACTAATTGACATCTATAGGGCAATTATGAGGACAACTCTGGATTACGGGTGTATAATATATATGCAGCAGCAGCAAAAACGTCATTACTAAAAATGGATAGATTACAATATAAAGCATTACGGTTGTGTATAGGTGCAATCAACAATTAATCAATCATTATCACAATTACCTCAAAATATAGCCAACACAGATAGATAGATTCAACTTATTGTCATTACACAGTACAGGTACCGTGTAACGAAACGGTTTCTCTGCATTTGACCCATCCTAGTGTTAGGAGCAGTGGGCTGCCATCAAGGGCGCCGGAAGCGGGGGGGGGGGGGCAGGGGGCCATTGGCCCCCCCACTTTACGGCCCTGCCCCACATTTTCGCAGCAGCGGATGCCGCGGAACCCTGTACACATCCCGTTTCAATAATTCCCCTCTACTCTAAAGTCGCATCTAAAAAGAACGCCATCTGATCTAGCTGTGTATATTTTGTTATTGTTGATTGTTATATTCAATCTCATTAGCTACAGGCATTTTTGAAGCTTGTAAAGGGAAGAACACAGCTCGCCTCTCACTCGCCACTCTGCTCTTCGAAAGCGCCGCTTCCCCTCCCTCCGCTGACATTATGAATGTAAGGCATAGTAATCATAGATAACACCGCAGGGTCCGTTACAGTTTGTTTTCATCTGATTTCAAATAAACAAAGTCTTGGCTTTCAGAATATTAAACTTGTTTCGGCAAATTCAGATGATAAATACAGTTTTGAAGCTTTTAACGGCATAATTACAAGCGGAGAACGGAGTAATTTGACGTCACAGCAAGCATAACAACAGCCGGTGTTTCTCCTGAAAGTTTTCCCCGGGAAACAAACGCAAAAATACACAAACACACACACGTGGTATACACGCACACACTCGCGAGCTCCCCCCAGACCAGTAATCCAAACGAAAATATCTTCCCTCCGTACTACTTTGATCATTTGCTCCGCTAATAATCAATCAGATCGATCCAGAGAAGAGGAAACTTTAAAGTCCTTTTCCTCAAAATGATGACTCGGTGACAGTCATTATATAATGTGATATATTTTGCTTAATATAGTACAAAAACAATCCTGATATCATTAGAAAGCTAGGAATCTCCTCTTTCCAACAGTGTATAGGCTACAACTCAAAATGTGTGTTCGGATCAATGCGACTGATTTCGATGGAGCAGGTCACTTTGCATTAGGTAAAATACAGCAGGCAGACATAACAGGAAGAATATGTACATTTTAATCCAATCAAATAGGACATTGTCACACCATTCAAATGTATCCATGTACATTACAACCAATAACAAAGATTAGATGTGTTTATTTGTTACGTTGTTTACGTTATGTGTTACGTTGTTCAGTATGTGTCAGCCGTTAACCTAGATAGATAAACTTGCAAACATGTCAGAAGAACCGGCGCATAAGAAAACAAAATACAGTCAAACTAAGCTGAAATTCAACAACTTGAATGTCACATCGCTGACATCCACAACTCCGGAGCCCGGTCCTTCAACCATAGAACCAGCGCAGCCAGATGAACCCCACGCAGCAGCTCTGCGGCCGCAGAGGCTGTCAAAACCGCCGCCGCCGGCATCGTTGAACCGAAACAGGCTGGTTCCGACTGCATGGAGGTTTGTTGTCGGGACATTGAGACGGGCCAATAAAAGCTTATTTGGGCAAAGAGAAGGTACTTCAATGCAGAATGTTACAAAAACAGAGAGTGGTTAATTATTTGCAAAACCACTAAACGAGCCTTCTGTGAAATATGCAGATGTGATGCTGTCAAACGGCTTGTAACTTTCTCCAAATGTGGAGATGACAGCTTTGTAAATACCGAGTTAATAACTGGAACTTTTCACAGAGCTTACTTCAGTCAAACACCAGTCAACATTCAGCTTGTCAAACAAGAGCGTAGCAGGAAAAAAGAAGAGATGGAATGAGCAACTGCGCTGTCATATGTGTGGGCTGGTCTGTATAGTTTAATGTACAGGAAAGGAGTGAGCAGAGGGTTGAGTTGTCCATTCTTGTTCTGTTTTCTCTGACTATCTTCCTCCTGAAGATCCCTCTCAGACTTTCATTTGCTCGCGCTACTAAAGAGACACGTTACCATGGAAACCAAACAATGGTGTAGCTGTATTGAAGTCCGAGTGGAAACAGTAACATTTGGTGCGTTATGTTAGAATGAAACAAATCAGATTTAGTCAGAAATCGGGAGAAATGCGGGATAAATATGACCCCGGGAGGAAAACGGGAGTCTCCCGCGAAAATCGTGAGGGTTGGCAAGTAGGCTATGTCACATACACACGCACTTTTTGCCCCCCCCACTTCTGAAATGAATCCGGCGCCGCTGGCTGCCATTATGTACGGCACCCGGGGAGCAGTGTAGGGAACGGTGCTTTGCTCAGGGACAACTCGGTAGCACTTGGTCTTTCCGGGACTTGAACTGGTGACCTTCCAGTTGCCAAGCCCCTATGGACTTCGCCACCACCGCCCGATGGTTCTAAGAACAAGGAAGAGTGTGTTGGAGTTGGTATATATATATCCCAGACTTTAAAATATCAATTTCAAAAAGAGCGTCAGATCAATTATCAGTGTGCAACAGAAATGCTGGCTATAATAATAGGATTACAGTGGGTTGAAGAGGTCAGACCAGATAGGGTGGTGATATGCACAGATTCATTATCCATTTTAAAAAGTATACAGTCAACAACAACTGTCAGAGAAGAATTACTCATATAACTTAATCTAGGAAATCATGATAGCTAGACTCAGACTGGATCACACAACATTGAATGTTACTCTATGTCGTAGGAACTGTGGAGTTAAAAAAAATGTGGAACATATCATATTACACTGCAACATGTACAAAACAGAGAGGGAAAAACTAAGAGACAGGGAGAGTGGAGCCTGATGGGGATACTGGGAACAGAAGGTGAGGGGGTAAGAGCTACCAGGAAGGCCATTCTTAAGTATTTGAGTGAAAAAGGATTGATTGGAAGAATTGAAAACAACGTAAACACAGTGGTATAATTCCACAAGTGCTGACAGGATGATATGTTGATACACGCTCTTGTACAGTAGGGGGCGGTATGCACCTTAAAGTTGTTTGCAATCCGCCAAAAAACCGAGAGAAGAAGAAGAAGAAGAACGATTATACATCCATGGAACGACCATACTATGGAAGCAAACAAGAGACAGAAGTATGGAAGCAAACAAGAGACAGAAGTATTTGAATTTTATCAGACACCGAATTTATAGCATTGAAAATAATTACTTTGAAAATCATGTATCTGAATTTTTTTTGCTCCGAATTTACCTATGTGAAATTAAAATGTAAAAATTCAAGTTAAAAAAATTCGAATGTTCAAATTCAGATCCCAAAAATTAAAGTGAAAAAAATTCGACGTCAAATATTTCGGTGTTTAAAATTCGATGTCAAAAAATTCGGTGTATAAAATTCGACGTCAAAAATTGCGATGCAGCTTCATCCGGGCTACTCAGACAGGATAAGCAATCGAGTCCGAATGCAATCAAACCGACTTCTGGCCTATCAGAGCCAAGCGGCAAACCCCGGGACAGTGCGGTGAAGCCCAATGCTGTAAACTGTAGGCGATGGATGCAGATGGGAGCAATTCCCGTAGACCCTATGTTAAAATGTCCAACTTAACATCAGAAAATGAACATGTTTCTAGCCTGGATCCACAAAAACATATTCTGTATATAGTTAGATTCCCCCTTCATGACAACGGGACTGCTGCTCCTAGCTCCTCTGTCTCACTGTTAGCTCCGTGATGCTACAGGGGCTCAGCGCATGAGGAGAACACTACTTGAATTCTGCCGTGTTTGTTGTGTTGGTTCCTGGTGGACTATTCGTCATGCAAATATAGGATTTATCTGCGGTTGAAACAGACCGTCCATGAATGCAGTTTCTTCGGTAAGTCAACCCTGCGTACTTTATGTTATGTTACTGGTGTTTTTATTAAGCTAACGTTAATTAATGTTTAGAGTTGGGTTAGCATTTGAGCAATCGTAGCTCCATCTGTGCTAACGATGCTATGCGTAGCATCCAAGCGTGTATAACATTAAGTGGGATGCTACTGTATACCAAAAGGCTTCTGTGCGAGGTTGCTAAAATAAGGTCATCCTTGTACGTTAGATAGTTAGTTTGCTAGTTAGGTTACTGTATACATTGTTAAGGTTCATTTAAATTCGCTATGCTCTACTATAGCATAACATAGACTAGCTAACGTCAACGTATTGTTGAAGAGAGGCTTAGTGTATATTAAATCAACCTCACAATGAAATGTGTGTAACTTTAAAATATGAACGTCACATTTCAAGATGGTCCAGAAATAACGCTCCCTTAGATATTGTAATATGGTTTGTTGAACTGGAGTTATTTATTGCAGCTAACCGCCTATCCGACCCAAACATTGTTGTTTTTAATATTATTACCAATGCCTCTTTTAATTGTATTATCATCACACTTGAGAAACAGCCGTATCGTGGCTGTAGAACGGAACATGTAACTTAATATCTGCATTTAAGGACTATGAATAGCGTAGTCAATGCTTTAGTGACAAGGCAATGATTTGTTTAAATATTAGATATGACGTTATCTGTGACTTCAGTGGAAATGAAGCTTATCCATTGCATTGCATTTGTTGAATAGGTTTGTGTCTTATCCTTACGTGTGTGATACATATGAATATGGCATATGAAAACAAATTAATTTGACTGACTCATGAAAACCTCATCCAAAGTAACGGTAAAATAAAAAGGACCTACACAATAATACTCAATCAAACTGATACAGTATAAGGACTGTGATATCCAGCAATTTCTTAAGTATAACAATAAGATTATGACCTGTTTTTAAAAGAAGATAAAAAGTAGTTTGCATGTAAAGAAGTCTGTAAGCCACGCATGTAACTTTACATCTGTTTGTTCAAAGTGTCCTCAAGGTGATCCAGACAGGCTGGACCAGAGGAGGAGAGACAGATCTGGACTCCTAACAGCAGAGAACTTCAGCACGGATTCCAAGGTACACCTTTTTCATACTTTACAAAGAATGCATAAAGTAATGACTCTAATACACTGATATACATGCCATTAAACATGACTAAATACTAGATCACCTACACATCAGTGATGTTGAGTGCACTTTCTTAGAAAAAGGTTACATTTACATTTTACCAAGCAACATCACTTTTTTGTTCAACTTTCACATTTCAATGTATTTAAGGCAAATATTATTGAACATAGTGAGAACTGCGACCCTTTGTCTCTGCATACTGACTGTAAAACAACATGTTAAAAGTGATTCTTTCAGTGAGACAACCGAACAGAGCAAGCTTCTACAGTTGCACTAAGTTTTGATAACAGTTAAATATTATTTGAATAATACATTTATTTCAATGTTGATGAATTTAGAACGGTTTATTCATAACCTGATTATCTTTGTAGTACACTGTTGGATTTAAAAAATACATTCAAATAAGAAAATCATTATATTTATGAACAAACAAACACACCTCTTTCTTAAATAACACACTTGCTCTGCAATAATATGTTTCTTGATATTTCTGTTAGGAAAGGACAGGCCTGAGAGACAGGACTGCTTCACCATGTTCTCTTTCTCTGAGGGTCCAGAAGAACATCCAAGAGGGAAAGGAGAAGCTAATGTGATAAAAGTCAGCTGATCAAATGCATTTGCCTCACTTTATGAGCTTCACAATACTTGTGTCTTGTACCGCAGAGTTGGCAACGTCACAAATAAATGGTGCCAATCTTCAGTCAGATGTGAATGTGTAATTTAACATTTTCAGTAAGAATAACGGACAAAAGGAGTGCAAATACAATTTATTGAAATGTGAACTAAAAGTTATCAAGCATGAACCATCACCATTTTTTTTTTAAATAAAAACGAAATAATATACATAAGTTACACTCAATGTTAATCTGTTAATTGACAGGCCTGTGCAGGTGGTAACAGCTATGCCCAGCATGGGCTAAGTTCTGTAGGTGCAGCTGGTGCTGCACCTAACGTTGTGATTCACTTCAATTAATGATAACTACGGAGCTTGCTAACAGCAAGGCACAAGGCTACTTCACTCATTTAGCTAGCTAATGTAAGATACAAATGCTGTCGAGCCCTCACTGCTTGTAAAATAAAGAGCACAAACTTACCCGAGCAGCGAGCCCCGCTGTTCTCCGTCATTTTTCTCCCAGGTTGTTGTGATCACATGACGGACAAAGCCGTGCTCTGATAGGCCAGAAGTCGGTTTGATTGCATTAGGGCTCGATTGCTTATCCTGTCTGAGTAGCCCGGATGATGCTGCATCGCAATTTTGGACATCGAATTTTATACACCGAATTTTTTGACGTCGAATTTTTTTCACTTGAATTTTTGGGATCTGAATTTGAACATTCGAATTTTTTTCACTTGAATTTTTACATTTTTATTTCACATAGGTAAATTCGGAGCAAAAACATTCAGATACATGATTTTCAAAGTAATTATTTTCAATGCTATAAATTCGGTGTCTAATACAATTCAAATAGGCTACTTCTGTCTCTTGTTTGCTTCCATACCAGACACATGGCAGCAACGTTCCCATCTGCTTCATTCATTTCTCCTGTTCAACAGGTTAGTAGTGTGGACACAGATTATGTCATATTTCGATCAAAGAAGTGTGTTTGAAACTGTTTTATGTGTAGTTTAATGTCATTCTGTGAGCTACGCCACTAGCGTGTGGCTAATGGCGTCCACTAGCTTCTTTAGCGCAGGCTGTTGCTCCCTGAATAATGTAGGGCTCTACCATGTTACCATGTGTATGACTCCCTTGCACTAGTTTGGCTTACATTTCAAGTTTATTCTGTTTGTATAAATATGTGAAATGCTGGTCTGAGGTCATAATTGTTCATATTATTTAAATGCTAAAGCGCTAATGCTATGCTAATAGTGTGCCTGTACAACAGCAATGTTAAAGTGAGTACAGTCGACCGGGTTGTGTGTGTTATCTGTAATCACTGTATTATATACTGTAAATTAAAAAGGCTTTAATCCTTCATCAAAGTCATAATATGGCATGTGGATTTATGTCCATTTTTTATTAGAGACACATATGTCATACGGTTATTTTGATTTGCTAAATGTATGTTTACATTCTCAGTTAGCTTCAGGCCTCACTGAGGCGAAGTATTGAGGTAGAAAGCTGGTGAAGCCATTTCCTGCTGTCATTATATTCTGTTTGCACAGATAATAAACCTGGTTGACAAGAAGGACGTCGTTTTCATTCGACACAACGCAGAGATACATGTGGCGTCAATCCAGACCGGTTACACAAAGAATGATAAATAGAGAAAACAGATATAATTTGTAAGTGAATTTATTAATTTGTTTAATACATTCTGGCTAGAACGACCACACAAACGGCAGCAACTTTCCCTCTGCTTCATTCTTTTCTCCTGATCAACAGGCTTATTATCTGATTACCAGCTCTGCACAGCGGACTTGTAACACTAGCAGCAGTGGAGATGGAGCATCAGAACCTGGAGGCTTCTACTCTCCTGAAGAAGAAGAATACAGCAACAAGGATCCATTTGAAGATAGGTAAATGTAAATATTACAGTAATAGTGTACTTGCATTGTGTGGGTGTAAGGGTGTAACTTTGGTTTGCGAAGTGGGGGGGGGGACACAAAACAGGGGGCAATGAAACATTTTCTCAATTTAATTCCATTTCCTGCCTTTCTACAAATATATTAGGGACTATAGTGTTAATAAATCCAAGAAAAATGTGTAGTGTATATAATGAGTGTGCACACTTATCTAGTATCCTATCCATGTGAACCTGTTTTATTTGTGATGACCTCACATCCTCTAGGGGGGGTACTAGTATATATTTCAATCATCAAAAATCCTGCTTGCTCACAAGCAATAACACATATTTGATCAACTCCTCTCTCCTATCTTTATCTTACCTAGTCTGCATTCTTTCTTTTTATTTATGCATATTTTACTAATCACTCCCCTTTCAAATTGTGTTTTTTAGTTTGTACTGACCTATTGCACACAGTGGAATGATTTATTAACTCATTTTATATACAACTAATATTACATAGATGGAAATGATGACCAAACCTCCCTGAGCTGACGTTATCTCTCTCACTCCCACAGGAGAGAGCTCTCCCTCTCCTTATTGTTGAAACGGCTTCTAATCTCCGTTAGCTCCGAGCTAGCACCAAATACTAACAACGTCTCTCTTTCTATCTCTCACACCCTCCTCCTCCTCCTCCTCCTCCTCCTCCTCCTCCTCCTCCTCCTCCTCCTCCTCCTCCTCCTCCTCCTCCTCCTCCTCCTCCTCCTCCTCCTCCTCCTCCTCCTCCAGAGAGAGAGAGATCATTTTATTTTGAGTTGTGCATTGTTATTTGTGCTTGAGAAACATTCCACTTGAACTTTATTTTAACAAACTTAGTAGTAATTATTGTCCTATATTTTTTTTCAGATTTCACAGCTGCCTGGGCCTAGCAGCAAGAACCTCCATCTGTCCCTGCCCCCAGGTCAAGATCTACCGTGGCTCAAGGGCCTTCACCGCAAAGGACCAGAGGACCATCATCACTACAGTGGCCTCCATCTCCATCTGCCACAAGATTAAGATACACCTCGGGACAAAGGCCTCCACCACAGCCATCACGATCAACCCAGCCAGCAAAGAAGTCTCGCCTAGCACCGCCTCGGTGAGACTCCAGAAAGCATGGAGCAAGAGACAATTTCCCTTTTGTCTGAACAACAGAAAAGAAACAACCGGCAATCAATAAAAGAAAAGATGGCGAAGGCGTTTGGATACTGAAGACAAGAAATAGTGCATCGGAGGCCAAGCATTGAAGGCTTCTTGGAGCGGTGGCCTGCACTTTTTCACATGGAAGAGGTAATTATTTTGATGAAACCCTTGATTGTAAGCCTGTAGTGGAGAAGAATTGAGGGCCCAACTAACTAACAACTATAGACAGCCGAGGCAAATATGTTGACGTTTATTTTTTAATATATATCACAATATAAGCTTTACATCTATTACTCTTAGTGTCTTTATTTGGTGGTGGTTTTCAATAAATATGTGGATTAATTAATTTAAATGTTACATTCATACAAGCTGACTTGGAGTACTTTTAATCAAACCATTGGCTCTTTATAAAAAAACATGTGTATTATAAATTCTTAGTATTTTTTGTTTTCTATGCTGCTTATATTTTCTAGGTAAATGCTGAGTTAATGCGCATAACAACAATTCCATTGGAGACAAAGTTCTTGGCGCAGTTGGACAAACACTCAGGTCATCAGGAGCAGGGGAGGAGTTGTGAAACAGAAGACCACCGGGATCTTGCAGGTTTTGGATGAGGTATCTATGAATGAGTTTTTTATCTGTGGGATCAGTGGCTGAATCCTCCTTTATTTGCATTTAATTTATTATATATATATATCTCTGTTCTTACTCAGACTGTGGACATCGCCATCAGAAGAGAATGCATCCTCAAATCTCTAATGATCTACCTGGGTGAACCTGTTGACCATCTCATCAAAGAATTCCAGGTAAGACCTCCGACTCACTCACAAGAAGTTTGTTCATAAAAGAAAACATATTTGTACTGCATGCAAATAACTGCTTGGTTAGAAAGATAGTCATTTGTGATGACCTCCTGAGCTTTCCTCTTGGGCCGACTGAACTGACGCCTCAGGCCTGTTGAACTACACTCTGTGGTCCTCATCCATTCCCCTTTTTTTTGCATGATCTGCAGGACGCTGAGGCTGGAGAACTGGAGCAGGCAACAATGGAAGCCTTTGACACTGGGAAAGAGGATCAGCTTCATCGACCCAAAGACGTCAAGGTTCTCATCGAAGGAACAGAGGTCCTCAGCGGCTTGCCCTCGGTTGCGACAGCTTTTGCCATGCTCTTCGGGCTCATATACGCACTGAAATGGGGCGAAGCCTGCGAGCTAGTTCAGGCAGTCAACTCGAGCACTTATGCTGCATTCATACATAACGCCCCCTTGCCACTCTACAACCAACCAAACAGAGTCTCCTTAATATGCCGCTCTATTTAACCTGCCAGATCTCTCTCCATGCATTGCTTGCTGCTGCTATTGCCGCAGCTACCTCTACGTCGCTGCTGCTCGCTGCCCCACCACCACCCCAGCTTCCACCTGTAGGCTCGGGGGTTAGTTATTTGATCATCACTCATCGTGCTATGTATATCTATGGAGTGATGATGCCCGAGCCTAGTCGCCAAACTCAACTATATGCTAACATTATCATATTAAAAAAACGCGCGTTTATTTGATCAAATAAACGCATGTTTTTTTGATCAAATAAACGCGCGTTTTTGACGCGAAAAACGTGCGTTTTTTACAAAAAAGCGCGTTTTAAACGGGCGAATAGTGGCACTTGAGGCTTTCCATACATATGGGAGTGCCGCGGGGCACGTGTGGGGATGTCTGACAAAATTACAACGCGCATTTGGGGCATTGTTGTATATATTAGAAGCTTTTAATCCAGAATTGATCGATGTTACCATGAGCCACAGTTTTTACACTGTAAAAAAGAAAAGAAAAAAAGAAAACTGTAAAAAAAGAACTTTCAAAAGGGCACATTGCTGTCAAGAGGGCAAAACGGGCAGGTGCTCAAGCACTACCTAGAGTCTATGTGTGCACGTCTCTGCATATGTGTGTGTGTTGCTGATATCTGGGTTAAGGAGTTTATGTGTGTGTGCTGCATGAAGACAGGAGGAGGTGTATGTGTGTGTGTCAGGGTCTCTGGGTCATGGAGTGTAAGTAAGAAGGTTTAGATATATAGGATTACTTTAAACAGTCCCAAATAATACATGTTCACTTCAATACAGTTCAAGATAATACCTGTTTACTTTAATACAGTTTAGAACAATATCTGGGTGCTTTACTATCCAATTAAAAGGGCACCCCTCACTGTTGCATGTCTTGTATTAGCTAAATGTCCTGCAAATGAACAGAACATTCACAAGAGGGCAAGATGAGTCTCAAAGAAAGAAGAGACATAACAGGGAAACAGTTATATTTCACATATTGACCAATTTGTTAAACAATTTCTTCTATATCCATCAATAATTGTAATACTAAAGTAGTGAAAGAGAAACAAATCACCATGATGGCTGAGCTCTTTATTTGTTAGGCTGATGTTGTTGTAAAAAGTTGCGGCAACGAAAGAGTTAAGGGTGGAGTGATGAGCACTGCAGGGTGGTGGATGAGATTTCATCTACTCAAGTCATAATAAGAGCACAGCATGACTTGGATGTTTCTTTAAAGGAACATGTGCACATTTGATACAGACTTGAGAGACAGCAGAGCCTCAGGAGGTGAGTACGCTTATTTGACATAATGTTAGTCTCTAGGGTGACCACTGATGATTGACAATGAAAATATCACTTACATTAGGTTTGTCTGTCTTCTTAACCTACATTTAGCCAAATTAAATGTTTATGTAATAATTTACGCAGTTTCGTTGTACTGTCTGTGAGATTTTTTTGATATGATTTGATTCGATTTATTTCAGATGTATAAAACAATAATATAAAAATGTAACATGACAATTATTATACAATACAAAATGAATCGGTGTCAAATTGATATAAACAAATATTACTGATTCTAAATTATGTATAAATAAATAAATGTAGTTACTGGTAACTAGTTTATTTGTATAAATATTAAAAAGATATTCATCAATGCAATTAAAAACCCTGCATCTAGACTTACAGGAAATGTGTCCGACTGTAGAGGAGTGAGGAGTGCTGCTTTAAATTCATTGGTGAATTCCTTTGTTTTTATGTTTACTCTTCCCCAGGCTCTGGCCGCTGAGAAAGATGAGAAGAGGAGACACGCCCCTTTTACAGCAGGAGTCAAGTCCTTGCTTGGGAAAGAGTGAGCTTCCTTATTTTCTTAGTCTCATCCCTGTCTCTCTGTAATGTAAATGGCTTTCTCTTCTGTTGTTGACTTTTCTTTCAGATATGACTTTGACAAAGAGCTAACTTGGGTGTACAGCCATTAACAACAGTGACGTGTCTGGGAAAAGATAAAAAAAGACAAGATAAAGACAGCAAAATACAGAGAGCTGAGTCTGAGATACAGTAGGGCTATGAGTGGTTGGGTAATGGCCATTTATTTTGTTCAGAGTGAGCACCATTAAGATGCTTCCCACATTAGTGCCAAATAACGCCTTCTGCAGAGAGAGACTATAACTGCATTTCTCAGCCATCTGATCCGATCTTTTCTAAACCAGACACTTAGTCCAATGAGAGAAAGTCTCCTGTGAATGCTGGATAATAGTTGTTATTTCCTGTGTAACTGGGGTGCCAAGTTTGGGAGTGACAATTCATTATTATTATTATTATTATTATGTTGTAACATTGTTCATGCTGCCCTCTTGGCCAGGTCGCTCTTGAAAAATAAATGTTAATCTCAATGAGACTTTTACTGGTTAAATAAAGGATATATACATATATATTATTATTATTATTACTCTGCTGGTTAAACAGCACAAGAACCAAAATGCTAAAATATTGTTCTCACTATTTATGTAAACAGTCAGTCTGGCCACTGACCACTAGTAAATAGCTCGGAAGCAAGTATAGAAATATAAATATAATCCATCTGTATCATGTAAAGATAACACATTGGAGGTATTTGTCTTTGCTTTCACACAAATTGGATTAGTAATCTGAGAGTGTAAAGTAGGATAATACATTCTGAGGGCAATTGTTTCCCTTTAGAAAGACTTTTGCTCGGAAATTCAAACTGGATTTGTTTGTTTTTTTGGTTGTCAGAGCCTAGAAAAAACAGAGCTAAGAAGAAAGGGAATAACAGATATGAAGGGGCAACTGAGAATGTTCTCAGACTTCATACCCAGTTTACTGGAGGTTCACTAAAGAAAATAATGATCGTAACATATGACTTAGTGAATAAAAATGGCATATGTGACGAATACCTGGTTGTGAAGCCTCTTCGCCACAGAGGTAGAGAGTTTTCTCTCTACTTTGTGTGCACACTGAGTTCTTGTGTGATTGTGTCTGAAGGAGGGGGGTGGGGGGGGCAGTAAAAGAGAGAGCAAGAGATGAATAGAGCAGAAAGCAGCAGGCTCTGTCCACTCTGAGTGTGGCCCTTTCTTTGTTGACAGCCTGTTGACTTACTCTCAGGATTAGTAGCTCTGCTCCTTAAAATAGAGAGAGATATGCAGTAAGGACAACACAACTATAACTGTATGCCTCTGTAGACTCATAGATTGACTGGGTCAGACCCAGGTAGATGAAATTGCCACTAAATGTGTACAGTGCTTCCCTCTACAACGACAACACCCCCAGATATGGCTATGAGCGGCACTGAAGGTAAGTGCAGAACTCATTCAAGGTATATAGATGCAATACAAGATGATGGGCAAAACGTTAAGTCTGCTTTTCTTTGCATTACTGCACATCACCTTTTATTATAGGCAAATGGTCAACCGAAAGGAGTCTGCATGCAGCTGAGATGATCAGTGACAAAATTAGACAGCATGTGTGGGGCCGGGGAGATCACTGAGTGCAGAGCAGCTTGGACTAAATGACCCATTAATAACACATTTGCAAATACCTAAATGATTTGCATTACATTCACGCACTTCTTTGGGACTTTATCTGTACATTGCATAATTTTTGTAATAATTTGTACTGTCAACCTTTGCACAATCCTTGTACCATTTTGCACATTCCTGCATAGAATTATAATTTCTGAAAACTGCAAAGCTCATGTTGTATTCCGATATATTGAACTTATGTCCAATAGTATTTTTTATACATTTTATAATTCACTTTAAATGTATCTCACTCACAATACAAAAAATGCGAATTTCTTGTATGTGAAACATGTTCAAACAGATTCTTATTATGATACATCTTTCAGAGATTATTAATTCAATTAGAATTAATACAAATTAATGAATACATGTATGAATAAATAATATAACCTTAGAAAGACAGAACAAAATCAAAAAAACTATTACAATCAATCAGCATCGTTGATATCGTCGTTCATAGTTGTCATGGTAATAGAACTGTCATGTCTAGGAAACTAATAGTGAAAGTGTATTCTTTGTTAGTTTTGTCATGTCCCTTTGCCCTGTGCTTTATGTTTATTCCCTTAATTAATCATCCCTCTCATTTCAGGCCTCCACGCTCCCCGCCCCCTTCTGTCTCCTGCGTCCTTGATTGTTTTCCCCGCCCTGATTGTTTCCACCTGTGTCCCCTTTACCTGTGTATATTAGTGCTGTAGCGACGCGTCGTCGTCGTCGACTTCAAAATATCGTCGACGACATATTTCCGCGTCGACGCGTCGCTACACACACGTGGGTCACCCAAAGCAACAAGCAGTTCGCAATCGCACTTCAAACACAATGGAGACTGAAACGGCTACCACCTCCTCCTCACAGGATTGCGCACGAAGCCCCCAAACGAAAACATCTCGCCCTAGGTCTTCAAAAGCATGGGAATATTTTAAAGTTAGTCCAAAACGCAAAGATATTTATATATTTATATCTCACTGAGACTGCTGCATAGCCTAGCAGAAGCAGCAGCTAGCTGTGGTGGCTACCATTAGCAGCTAGCATTTGCTCTCCGATTTTTACATAAAATGGAATTATGGATTATAAATTCAATCATTTTTTTATACATAGACGTTAAAAACCTATGGATTAACCGATTCAGCCGCGTTTTTTCTCATTTTATTGCCATTGAACACGTCTTTTGATCAGATTACGGTGGTGAGACGATCTCCCGAGAAGCTCTGTGAAGGTACGTGTTGTGATGACTGTATTTGCTTCCCCTGTCGCGAGTCCGGATCACTCAGTGATGATACTATATACCTACATAATCTGTGGAGTCTCAGCTTTAATCGGATATATTGTATGTGCAGCTACGATAAGTAATAAGGGTACTTTTATCTTGAGTTCTGTGCCAATGTCCGTTAGCATTTTTCGCTCAGGGGTCATTTAGATGCTTCTTATGAGACTTGTGTTTTGTTTTGGTAAACATGGTTTGTATCGTCAGTTAGCTGAGATTATTTCCGTTAATCTGGTATAACACATTAATAGGTTCTTAAATATTAAGATCCCCTGAGACACAGTATCGTGAAAAAAAATTTTTTTTACATTACGTATTTTATGAATTGAACAACAGAAAAATAATCGTTAGATTAGTCGACTAATCGATCAAATAATCGCCCGATTAATCGTTTTCAAAATAATCGTTTCCCCCCAGCACTAGTGTATATATTGTGGTAGCTTCCTCCTGTTCATTGTCAGTTCGTTGTCTTACTATGACCCACGTTCCTGATTACCTCACGGACTTCCCACGGATCTACCTCATTGATCATGCTAGTTTTCCTCGAAAGAGTATATTTGTTTTCCTTGTTTTGATTACTGTGCTAAATTCCAGTAAAGTCTTTATTTTTTGAGAACACTATCTGAGTCGTGCAATTGAGTTCATGCCTCAGAGTCTCTCCTTGACAGTACGAACTGACCATTAAAATGAACTCAGCCGACTCAGACCAGCTAAAGAACGCCATCCGCTTTCAGGGCCAACGTCTTGGGCAACAAGAAGAGCAGATGGTCGCCATACAGCACGGAGTGCAGCACCTATCCAACAGCCACGGGGAACTACAATCATCGGTGACAACCCAGGTGAATCTGCTGGCAGCTGAGGTCCAGCGTGTGCTCACTCACCTGCAGGCTGCTTCTCCTCCCACGACTCCCCCGGTTCCGGCGGCGACCGGTTCCGATCCCAACCGGTCTACTGAGCCGCACAGTACTTCCATGCGTCTGGCTCCACCCGAAAAATACTCCGGAGACTCGGAGGGCTGCCGGACGTTCATTGTGCAGTGTGAGTTACACCATCACCACCAACCGGCTGCTTTTCCCACGGACAATTCCAAAGTGGCTTTCATGATCTCCCATCTCTCCGGCCGAGCAGCAGCGTGGGCTACGGCAGAGTGGTCCCGAGGCTCCCCCATCTGCGGGTCTCTGGAAAACTTCATAGACACTATGAGAAAGATCTTCAATCAAACCACGCCGGGCAGGGAAGCAGCTCGGGCTCTGATTAAGCTGAAACAACATCAGCGGAGTGTGGCTGACTACGCCATCGAGTTCCGGACTATGGCAGCCGATAGCGGCTGGAACTCCGCTGCATTGTTTGACGCTTTCGTCAGCGGTCTCTCGGATTCCCTACAAGACCAGCTGGCGCCTCTCGATCTGCCCGCTGACTTGGACTCTGTCATATCCATGGCAATACGGATAGACAATCGTTTGACGGAGAGGAGAAGGAATAAATCCAAGGATGCGGTTGATCCGCCTCCCCAGAGGAGACTCTCGCCACTGGATACTACTTCTTCTTGAAGGCCCCGTCACCCCTCACCGGCGTTCCGGACAACAGCGCCCCCTGGCTCCGTGGAGGAGCCAATGCAGTTGGGCCGCGCCAAGCTTTCGATGGCAGAACGTCAGCGTCGATTAAAGGAGGGTCTGTGCTTCTACTGCGGGCAGCGCGGACATCCACAAGCGGCTTGTCCGGTAAAAGAGGAGGCTCACCAATAAAGAGGAGTACGTTGGTGAGCCGGATCTCTTCTTCTGACTTTCCTCCTCGCACCCTGACCGGCATCCAAGTAAAAATCAGAGACAATGTGGTTACTCATGGTGCACTCATTGACTCAGGGGCAGACGAAAGTCTGATGGATTGGGGTTTAGTTAAAAAATTGGACATAAAAACTAAACCTCTACCCCAGCCTCTTGAAGCGAGTGCTCTCGATGGGCGGCTGTTGTTTAAAGTGACTCACCAAACAGAGCCTTTAGAAATAAGATGTGATGATAACCATCACGAGACAATGTCATTTCACTTGTTTAATTCAGCTCAACATCCACTCATTTTGGGGTTTCCCTGGTTGAAACTTCATAACCCTCACATTGATTGGCAATCTGGGAGGGTGGAGGGGTGGGGAAAGAATTGCAGAGATCACTGTGTTAAGCAGGTAGCGGAGATTGACAGAAGAGGTAACACTGGGAGGGTTAGGCAGGGAACTATCCCAGAAATATATTTTCCTGATGTTCTTTCAGTCCCTTCCTGCTACCACGATTTAAGTGAAGTATTCAGTAAATCCAAGGCTCTGACTCTTCCGCCTCACCGCCCCTATGACTGTGCTATCGACCTGATTGCTGGGTCTACAATTCCTAAGGGTCGACTATATGCTATTTCAGGACCTGAGAAAGAGGCCATGAAGGACTATATTGATGCCTCCCTCAAAACAGGCCTTATTCGCCCTTCCTCATCACCAGCAGGAGCGGGGGTTTTTTTTTTGGGAAAAAGGATGGGTCTCTTAGGCCCTGTATTGACTACTCGCATCTCAATGACATTACGGTTAAGAACCGGTACCCCCTTCCTCTCATCTCGTCAGCCTTCGAGCAGCTTCAGGGAGCCAAGGTTTTCACCAAGTTAGACCTGCGTAATGCTTATCATTTAGTCAGGATCAGGGAGGGTGATGAATGGAAGACGGGTTTCAACACCCCTTCAGGCCACTATGAATACCGTGTAATGCCATTTGGATTATCAAACGCTCCTGCTGTGTTCCAGGCTATGATCAACGACGTGCTGAGGGAGTTTCTGAACCGTTTCGTTTTTGTATATCTGGACGACATTCTGATCTACTCCCCTGACCTTGACACCCATAAACAACATGTCCGCCAGGTTCTACAAGAGCTGCTCAAGAATGGGTTGTTTGTCAAAGCAGAAAAATGCGAATTCCATGCAGAGACAGTCACTTTCTTGGGCTTCATCATTTCGCCAGGTCAGGTTAGGATGGACCCAGAGAAGGTTAGCGCAGTAGCTTGTTGGCCTACCCCTGACTCTCGTAAGAAAGTGCAGCAGTTTTTAGGCTTTGCAAATTTTTACAGACGTTTTGTGCGGAGGTTCAGTGCTATTGCAGCCCCTCTTCATGTCCTCACGTCCCCTCAAGTGCCTTTTTTGTGGTCTCCTCAGGCTGAGGAGGCTTTTTCTCGGCTTAAAGGAATGTTCACCTCTGCTCCCATACTCACCTTGCCGGACACCACTCGTCAGTTTGTGGTAGAAGTGGATGCCTCCAACGAAGGGGTGGGAGCGGTCCTCTCCCAGCGACTACAGAAGGACAACAAACTTCACCCCTGCGCTTTCCTGTCCAGGAAGCTCTCCCCAGCAGAGAGAAATTACGACGTGGGAAACCGTGAATTGCTGGCCGTGAAGCTGGCACTGGAAGAGTGGAGGCATTGGTTGGAGGGAGCCGAGCATCCTTTCGTGGTTTGGACCGATCACAAAAACTTGGAATATATAAGAAAGGCCAAAAGACTGAACTCCCGCCAGGCTAGGTGGACCTTGTTTTTCAACCGTTTTGACTTTGTTCTTTCCTTCAGGCCGGGGTCTCAGAATGTCAAGCCTGACGCTCTGTCCCGTCTGTTTGACCCTGTGCCTGCAGTCAAGGAGCCGGAACCCATCATCCCATTAAACCGGGTGGTAGGAGCGCTGACTTGGTCAGTAGAGAAGGAGGTAATACGAGCCAATGCTGGAGCTCCTGCACCAAGGGGTTGCCCGCCTAACCGGCTTTTCGTTCAGGAGGCCGAGCGACCACAGGTGATCCATTGGGCTCACACTTCGCTGCTCACCTGTCACCCTGGAGTCAAGAGAACTATGTTCATCATAAAACAACGTTTCTGGTGGACATCCATGGAGAAGGAGGTGAAGGAGCATGTGGAGGCGTGCCCTGTCTGCGCTCGAAACAAGACCTCTTCCAGGGCGCGAATAGGACTATTACAACCACTCCCTATTCCCAACAGACCCTGGTCAGAGATCTCCATGGACTTCGTCACTGGCCTGCCCCTCTCTAGAGGTAAAACCACAGTTCTTACGGTAGTGGACCGTTTTTCTAAAATGACAAATTTCATTGCTTTGCCCAAGATGCCCTCAGCGAAGGAAACGGCTGAGGTCATGATGCATAATGTGTTTCGGCTTCATGGTTTCCCAAAGGATATTGTCTCCGACCGGGGCCCCCAGTTTGTGTCACGCTTCTGGAAGGAGTTCTGCCGCCTCATCGGTGCCACGGTCAGTCTCTCGTCAGGATACCATCCGGAGTCTAACGGCCAGACAGAGCGCCTAAATCAAGAACTGGAGACCTGTTTGCGCTGCTTGGTGTCCCAGAATCCATCCTCCTGGAGCGAGCACCTCACCTGGGTTGAGTATGCGCACAACATCCTCCCTACTTCTGCCACGGGCCTGTCCCCATTTCACTGTGTTTATGGCTACCAGCTGCCACTGTTCCCAGCCACGGAGAGGGAGGTCACGGTCCCGTCTGCCCACGCGCTGGTCAGGCATTGTCGGCGCGTGTGGGCTGTGGCTAGGAAGATCCTCTGCAGGAATTCACAACTGGTGAAAAGAGCAGCAGACCGAAAACGCCGACCAGCTCCTGTATACCAGCCAGGCCAAAAAGTCTGGCTTTCTACACGAGACCTTCCCCTCCACGTACTCTCCCGTAAATTGGCTCCCCGGTTTGTGGGTCCTTTTCCCGTCACCAAGGTCATCAACCCGGTTTCAGTGAGACTACGGCTTCCCAGGTCCATGAAAGTACATCCCACCTTCCATGTAGGGAAACTAAAACCCTTGAAGGAAAGCGCTATGGTTCCCACCGCCAAACCCCCCCCCCCCCCCCCGGATGATTGATGGAGGTCCGGTTTACACCGTCAAGAAGATATTGGCTAGTCGGAAAAGGGGTAGAGGGCGACAGCTACTGGTTGACTGGAAGGGTTATGGTCCTGAGGAGCGGATATGGATTCCTTCCCGCTTCGTCATAGATAAAAGCCTCATTGAGGATTTTGACCGCCTCAACTCAGAGGAGCCTGGGCCGTCAGGAGCCGTCCCTAGAAGGGGGGGTACTGTCATGTCTAGGAAACTAATAGTGAAAGTGTATTCTTTATGTTAGTTTTGTCATGTCCCTTTGCCATGTGCTTTGTTTATTCCCTTAATTAATCATCCCTCTCATTTCAGGCCTCCACGCTCCCCGCCCCCTTCTGTCTCCTGCGTCCTTGATTGGTTTCCCCGCCCTGATTGTTTCCACCTGTGTCCCCTTTACCTGTGTATATATTGTGGTAGCTTCCTCCTGTTCATTGTCAGTTCGTTGTCTTACTATGACCCACGTTCCTGATTACCTCACGGACTTCCCACGGATCTACCTCATTGATCACTTGCTAGTTTTCCTCGAAAGAGTATATTTGTTTTCCTTGTTTTGATTACTGTGCTAAATTCCAGTAAAGTCTTTATTTTTTGAGAACACTATCTGAGTCGTGCAATTGAGTTCATGCCTCAGAGTCTCTCCTTGACAAGAACAGGACATGCGAAGTTAAAGAGCCTGTGACACGAGTTTCCCCCATCATCCAAACCCATCAATTTGAGTAAATATTGTCCACTTGAAAACCGTTACTGAACTGATTTTGGATATTTGTACTTTGATAACTATTAATCTGCCCTTCAATGTTGACCATTTCCTGGATCTGCTCGGGGATTCTTCAAGTCCCGCCAAATTACGTGTGACGTCATTGCGGGCACAGCGCTCCAGCTGCAC
Organism: Gymnodraco acuticeps; assembly: GCF_902827175.1. Lineage (NCBI taxonomy): Eukaryota > Metazoa > Chordata > Actinopteri > Perciformes > Bathydraconidae > Gymnodraco > Gymnodraco acuticeps. Next base: position 6,973,917 of record NW_022989768.1, read on the forward strand.
CGTTCAGGATCCCAGCATCTGCATGTAAATGCACGATGGTGCACACAGCAGCAAGCTCAGACAGCTCAGACAGTTTAATTTTGAACGTGTCTGAGAGCTCATATGAGGCTGGAGGATCGGTTTATGTTGTATCTGTTAGAAGTTTAGGAATTAGGTGCGTCAATATGGGCGATCATACGGTCATGTAGCCAGTGGTGGAATGGGACTAAAAATCATCCCGGGATTCTCGACCGGCCCACTTCTGTACCGCTAGTAAGTTGTCAACGGGGCGAGTGGGGGATGTCAGGGGCGAGTGGGGGATGTCAGGGGCGGCGGGTGCTGTAGATAGTAAATGTAAATATTTGTGTCACTGCATCCTGGTAAAATACAAATATAATGCAATGTCTGTGTCTTTGACATTAGCGCTGCTATGCAGCCACCTGTGCCCTGTACTACGAAGCCAGTTCAACAGACCCTGGATATGTTTGAGTAACAAACAAACTAACAACAACAAACGAGATCTCGCTAAGCGGTCCTACGACGCTGGTTATCAACTCGGTAAATCAAGCCAGGGTTTCTCTCACCAGCTGAGAGCGCGTTCACGTCTAAGACACGAGTGGATCTGACTTTAATTACATTTGACTCGAGTGTTTCGTCAACATAATGTGTTGCTAAAAACAATACTTCTGCATACAGTATGTGACACTGTAAGTGTTGCACGGCCAGACACGGCAGATAAGGAAATATATGATGTATTATGATATTATATGATCGATGATCTGATTGATGATGTAATATGAATGATAAGTGCGACACGTCGGCGTCTTCTCTGCATAGGCCTACGGCAGTTTAAACTGTATTTCCTTTATCCTGTAATATGATTTGAGAGATTTAAACTCCGCACACTGAGTTGATCTCTTTTCTATAGACGCCGGAGGCGGGCAGCGTCAGGTAAAAAAAGTTATTTAGCCTTCCCAAACCTGAGCCTCACGCGCCGCCTATGGGGGATGTGCTAGTGATTTATCCGACCGGCCCACTTCGGTACCGGCCATCGGGATTCGTCCCGATGGCCAGTCCGCGACTGCACCCAGCCCACGTAAACTGTCAACGGGGGGAGCCTCGCTGCGGGGAAACGGTGGACCTAGTGTCCCGATCGGAGTGGGAATAATAATAATAATAATCCGTGCATTTTATCCATTAATTTCCCCAACATTGTGGTGAAAAAAACACACGTTTAATCTATGTTGGTGTACTACAACTACAAAAAGCATCGGTTTGTTTTCTCATCAGGAAATGCAGACCGGCACAAACAAACGATTTGTAATCATCATTCTCACGATCATTTAATCTATCATATGTTCGCCGAATTGACATGAAAGCACTAATACATGTAGTTTCATCCACTTGAGTTTACAACTACAAAAATAATCGATTTGTTTTTATATCACATCCTACGGGAGGAAATTCAGTAGCTCTCACTACCGATTTTTTATCCTAATGTAATCATCTTCACCACGATCATTTATGTTTATGTTCGCCGAATTGACATGAAAGCACTGACAAATATGAATATACTGTAGTCAACTTCATTAAAACGTTATTAACGTGCCTAAACTCAGTAATTCACCATTTCTACGCATGACAACACACTTTGTCCGTGTTTGGCTCTCTCGCTGCACAGTGAAGCGTTCCCGCAATGACGTCACTTCCGGCTTCTCCCAAAACTTCAAAATGAGTCGAAGGAATTTCCCCGCGATGTTCGAAATTATTTATATTTAACGGAACGGTATCGCTTTTTCTTTTTTAAACTGACGGTTCGAGATTACTAGTAGCCCAATATTTCATTGCACAACAGTTGTTGGGATGCTGTCACAGGCTCTTTAAATCTTTGCTATGCTAACAATAATAACTTTTATAGCTTTACATATCTATGGTAAGCAACAACTAATGTAACCCAGAAAAGCTGCCAGATCTATTGAATTGAATTTACCAGAGGCCACACATCACTGATATGGGTAAGATCAAGCAGGGTCGGCGTCATGGGGGGTCATTCGCGGGCCATGCCCCCCCAAATGAGTCACTGTGCCCCCCCAACTTAGGGTGGGCAAGCCTTACCACTTTGCCGTTTTTTTTTATTTTTTTAATCATAAGTCAAAACGTTTCCACTAAAGGTTGTTTGTGTGAAATACATCAGAAATAAAGAATACAAATATAAAACACAGCCTGAGGTGTGCTCACTGCTGCTCTCTGATTGGTGTGTTGCTTGACCAATGACCCCCGACTTTTGTTTTGTTATCATTATGTGGCAGTGTGTTTAGATGAAAGCCCAGTGGCGATCTGTTAAACTGATTATACAGTAAAGCCATCGAAAATAATATGATATACAGTACAGTACAAGTAGCCTACTTCTGGGTCTCTGTGTTTCATTCAAGCTCGGCTCTGTGTGTGTGGCACGAGCGCATTTTGTGAGAGCGCGAGCGGTAACGTGGAATGTTGTTGTTCACATCTGGTTAGCTAGCTATGCTAACGGATATAAAGAGCTGTTTCTACACCAAGGTGGAGGAGAGTCCTCTCCTGTCAGACTGAGAAGATCGTATAACCTCAGCCAGAGGTAAGGACTCTCTCAGTGTTTAGATAGTTCACTTTAGTGTAAGTTATCTCAGTGGGTCTCAAACGGTTTGGTCACCATTTATGTAAACAAGTATTTGCGAGGAACACCTTTTATATGATCATTATAGTTATTTAAAAAATAAGAGAATAAGTGAAAAACGGGTATGAAATACTATAGGACAGTAACACAAGAATGCAGTTTAAAGGGGAGTGATTAGTAAAATATCCATAAAGAAAAAGTAAATCTGTTTACAGTTCTGTTTCATATGGGTGCTGCTGAGAGATGTAGGCTATCTATAGATCTCTTCATTTTTGCTCTCAAAGTGCACCAGATTGATGCATTTAACTTCAATATTTTAAAAATAATCTTCCCGGGGGAGCATGCCCCCAGACCCTCCTAGAGCAGGTTAGGTCCACCCCCACCTAAAACATGTTCACATGGATAGGATACTAAATACATTTGCACACTTTTTATATGGTGGCCTATGTCCATATGTTTCTGTTTTGGTGGTCGTGCCACAACCGTGCATGTATGCACACGTTGTTAGGGAAATAATTGTCCTAGACTCCTATATGACGTGCATGACCAACCCTGACGTCTGTTATCTCCTTTAAGGAGATAGGCTGCTTCAGCCATGATGTTGTTGTTCCCATTCTATGACCGGGCAACCCTAGGTCACAGATGGTGTATTGTTGTGGGTACACTGGGACACTTCCTTCTCTGTGTTTGTGGACTCCAAGGTGTCTTCGAGGCCATAAGTGTCAGACGCAAGTAACTCAGTGTTCCCAACTGTTTAGGCTATCTTCTCAAATATGTTGATTACTCTCTGTGAAACCAGTTAAATGGGCTAACGAGAGAGAGGCGCTCCAGAATTGACGTGGCAACTCTACCATGCAGTCAGATCGTGGCTGCTGTGACTTGTGATGTGAATCCTCCGGCCAAAGCTCCAAATAAACCATCAGTGTTTGACATCAAAGCTCCTGCTCTTCCCGTGTCTCCTTCATGAGTCGGTGACTCCCACTGCATTGCTACACAGAAATTTCCCCCACACAAGTCATAGGTGCGCTATAAAATAGCACTACACGCCTGCAATGTGTGTGAAAGACAATAGACTTTACAGCATGTTTTTTTAAATTGAAGTTGCGTTGGTGTTTGTGTGTTGGTTGTTGACGGCAGTGTGTGCCCCCCCTTGGTAAATGATTGCCCCCCCCATTCGATTTGTTCTAGAGCCGACCCTGAGATCAAGCTAAGCTAAAACGTGTAGGGAAGTTCGTGCTAGCCATATAGGTATGAAGGTAGATATGGTGCAAAATGCGAGAGCGTGAAAACCTGATGTGAGCACTTGCAGAAAAAAAATCTGAGTTTGTGTGCATACATTTACACTTGAATAAAATATCCACGTAACTGTGAACCAAATGTACACTTGTATAAAATATCCACGTAACTGTGAACCAAATTTACACTTGTAAAAAACATCCACGTAACCGTGAACCAAATTTGAAGTCACAGAAGAAAAAAAAAAGTTTTGTAGCTTGTAGAAAAAAAATGAACTTAGGTCACTTGCAGAAAGATACATATTTTTAAAATATATTTTCCATTACAACTGCAACTTTATTTATTACAACCTCTCAAATCAGTCATTACAACTTGACGAATCTGCTCTGTGGCAGTATAAATAGACGAATCTGCGGTCTTGTCTTTTGCTACACTTCTTGCGATAAATGTGTTGCAAAAGTAATTTTCACCTGTAGATGTGGGGGGAGGGAGGGGGGTTGGAGTGAAGGGGCGGAGCCAGGGTCGGCTCTAGAACAAATCGAATGGGGGGGGGCAATCATTTACCAAGGGGGGGGCACACACTGCCGTCAACAACCAACACACAAACACCAACGCAACTTCAATTTAAAAAAACATGCTGTAAAGTCTATTGTCTTTCACACACATTGCAGGCGTGTAGTGCTATTTTATAGCGCACCTATGACTTGTGTGGGGGAAATTTCTGTGTAGCAATGCAGTGGGAGTCACCGACTCATGAAGGAGACACGGGAAGAGCAGGAGCTTTGATGTCAAACACTGATGGTTTATTTGGAGCTTTGGCCGGAGGATTCACATCACAAGTCACAGCAGCCACGATCTGACTGCATGGTAGAGTTGCCACGTCAATTCTGGAGCGCCTCTCTCTCGTTAGCCCATTTAACTGGTTTCACAGAGAGTAATCAACATATTTGAGAAGATAGCCTAAACAGTTGGGAACACTGAGTTACTTGCGTCTGACACTTATGGCCTCGAAGACACCTTGGAGTCCACAAACACAGAGAAGGAAGTGTCCCAGTGTACCCACAACAATACACCATCTGTGACCTAGGGTTGCCCGGTCATAGAATGGGAACAACAACATCATGGCTGAAGCAGCCTATCTCCTTAAAGGAGATAACAGACGTCAGGGTTGGTCATGCACGTCATATAGGAGTCTAGGACAATTATTTCCCTAACAACGTGTGCATACATGCACGGTTGTGGCACGACCACCAAAACAGAAACATATGGACATAGGCCACCATATAAAAAGTGTGCAAATGTATTTAGTATCCTATCCATGTGAACATGTTTTAGGTGGGGGTGGACCTAACCTGCTCTAGGAGGGTCTGGGGGCATGCTCCCCCGGGAAGATTATTTTTAAAATATTGAAGTTAAATGCATCAATCTGGTGCACTTTGAGAGCAAAAATGAAGAGATCTATAGATAGCCTACATCTCTCAGCAGCACCCATATGAAACAGAACTGTAAACAGATTTACTTTTTCTTTATGGATATTTTACTAATCACTCCCCTTTAAACTGCATTCTTGTGTTACTGTCCTATAGTATTTCATACCCGTTTTTCACTTATTCTCTTATTTTTTAAATAACTATAATGATCATATAAAAGGTGTTCCTCGCAAATACTTGTTTACATAAATGGTGACCAAACCGTTTGAGACCCACTGAGATAACTTACACTAAAGTGAACTATCTAAACACTGAGAGAGTCCTTACCTCTGGCTGAGGTTATACGATCTTCTCAGTCTGACAGGAGAGGACTCTCCTCCACCTTGGTGTAGAAACAGCTCTTTATATCCGTTAGCATAGCTAGCTAACCAGATGTGAACAACAACATTCCACGTTACCGCTCGCGCTCTCACAAAATGCGCTCGTGCCACACACACAGAGCCGAGCTTGAATGAAACACAGAGACCCAGAAGTAGGCTACTTGTACTGTACTGTATATCATATTATTTTCGATGGCTTTACTGTATAATCAGTTTAACAGATCGCCACTGGGCTTTCATCTAAACACACTGCCACATAATGATAACAAAACAAAAGTCGGGGGTCATTGGTCAAGCAACACACCAATCAGAGAGCAGCAGTGAGCACACCTCAGGCTGTGTTTTATATTTGTATTCTTTATTTCTGATGTATTTCACACAAACAACCTTTAGTGGAAACGTTTTGACTTATGATTAAAAAAAAAAAAAAAAAACGGCAAAGTGGTAAGGCTTGCCCACCCTAAGTTGGGGGGGCACAGTGACTCATTTGGGGGGGCATGGCCCGCGAATGACCCCCCATGACGCCGACCCTGGGCGGAGCTATCAGAAGGACGAGGCTCGGGTGACTTGAGACTGCGGGGCTAACGGGACTAACGGTTCGTGTCGCTACCAGTCCGCTGACATGGCGCATCAATCAACGGTACATTTTGCCCATTACTTGCCCAGTATTACTTTGAATATTATTATTGTGATTGAGGATTAAATCCGTTTTGAAGACCACCGTTTTATATCGTGCAGTTTAACGGCAAAATAACGTCAGTCAGCCAGCTAACGCTAGCTTTGTTGAGTTTATGCTAGCTAAACAAGTAGTGGTTGTAGTCTACAGCAGTAATTAATATATTATAGTCTACTGCTTTGGCACTAACGGTTGATAACCGTTTATGAAAATAAAACCAATTGAACTGTACTGAAATAATGACAAGTTTTATAATTGTCTTGGGCTCCTGCTGTGTTTTTAAAGCCTTTGTAAATTATCCATGCTATTTTCTATTTAGCTAACGTCGAAGTAGTGTATGTGAAATCAGCCTCACAATAAGATGTGTGTATATTACAATTATTAATATCATATTTCAAGATGATTACTTAGATATTACAATATGGTTGGTTGAGCTGGAGTTCATTATTGAGCTTACACGTTAACGTCACAGTCATCTGAAGAACGAACCCAAACCTTGTTGTTTTTATTAATTGTATTACCAAATTGATATCAAATAAACAGTAAGCATTGGTAACACAATTTCCAAAGTTACAGTAAAATAAGAAGGACCCTGACTCGGACAATACACAATCCAACATGTTCAACAGAAGAGAATCAGTTATATTGTTTGTACACATGGTTCTTTACATATATATATATATATATATATATATATATATGTTTAAGGTGTCCAGGTGATGCAGACAGGCTGGACCAGAGAGTGAGAGACAGAACTGGACTCCTCACAGCAGTGAACTTCAGCTCAGGTACAAAGAATCAAGAAAGATATTGTGAAGATAAACTTCTGTTGTTGCAATGTTGAGGTAGAATGAAGGAGTCTGGAACCGTCGTTAGCCAAAGCACTGAGAGTTTTATTGATCACAGTACATTAATACGGCCGGGGAGATCACTTAGTTTCACACTGTCCTGTGCTCCACCATCATGATCTCTGCCCCAAAAGACACAAAACATCTAACAACACGAGGAGAGGCGGGCTCCCAGAAGCCCGCGTTTACCTAATCAATAGCAAAATGCGAGACAATAATCTCCTTGTCTCAAAGAGATGCAGCCAGGTCTCAACCCTCCCCCATGGATATAGGAGAAGCGTTTGACCTGTGACCTCAACTTACAGAGGAGTCTTTGACTGATAAGTCAAACACATGTTTGCAGTATCACAGAATCTAAGAAACTATAGGTAAACTCTATAAACAGATCAGATTAAAATATTCTCTTACAGATTCACTCTTTTTATCAATCTATTGATAACCAATTAACATTAGTCTAAGAATATTTCAGTCAATACATAAAATCAATAAGCGTCTTCAGAGTTGGGTGGGCTCAGATACATTCATTACATTAAAAAGTAGAACAAGATTGAAAACACTTCAAACACCATGATTGAACACAGTCAATCATAATAAAAATCATCTCTCTTCAGTGCTTGGCATCTTTTGTCAAAAGGCACAATAATAAACACATGGGATACAAAATATTATAGCAAAATATATGTTTCAAAAATAAGATCTTTTATCATTTATCACTCAGTTAATCCCATTCATCAAACACAAATTCTAAATCAGCTTACATCTCAAAGATTTACTTTAAGGCAATTACTTATTAAAAACACAATTATAATTTAGGATTATAAGAAATCAATTGAGGTATAATTTAGGATTATGAGAAATCCAATTGAGGTATAAATCAGAATCATGAGAGATCCAGCTAAGGTTCCTAGTTTAAGGTATAAATTCACAGTGATGAATCGATCAATCTGTAATCTGTAAAGTTACAGTGTCCTCAATCTTTAACATTACTTTACATTTACTTCATTACGCTTTATTCAAGAGTAAGGCACTTAGTAATACATTTATTTCATTCAAATACATTTGTTCAAAATCTGAAAAGCAAAATCAGACATTTCATTTGTATAACAACCTGAAAAGGAAAAAATCAGACATTTGTCCTTTAATCCAGTGTATCAACTGTAATCAATTATCAAAACATCTGTTCTTTATTCAGAATATCAACTTTAAACAACATCTCAATCGCTGAATGGAGGTACCCACGGGTCGGAGATCACGATGGAGACCCAGGGGTCCGGAAGCTCGGCATTGTACATTAATATTGTGTCCTTTACAGTCGAATGCCCAACTAGCCTTTGTGGGGCCTGGAGGGCAGTCTTGGCAATCCTTCGTATGGCTAATTTAACCACAGTGATCAAACAGATCACTAGGATTAGCACAACCAAGATAAACACTGAAACAGTAACAACAAATTTAACCAGCCCCGCTCCCCAAGATCCAAAAGTTCCACTTAATTCCCCAAATGTAAACCCATGAGTTTCATGCAATTCTTTTATTCCCCTGGCAGTATCATGAGCCATGTCCATAACTTCAGGTGTGGCATCAGATATGAAAGAACAGCATTCACTTCCTATCACCTTGCATGTTCCTCCTTGGGCAGCTAAGAGGAGGTCAAGCGCCATACGATTCTGTAGTGCTACTGTCCTAACTTCCTGCAATTCTTTGTGTTCAGCTAACATCGCTGTGTTGGATACATTTAGATGATGTTCTACAACTTTAGACAATGCGACAATTTCCTGCTGAGTAACATAAATACCGTACCAAGGCAAGAATAGGCTAGCTATCTGTTGTCCTTGTGTAATTGACCTGCTGTTCCTGTGTAGAGAGGGAAGTATTGCTGCAATCTCAGTAGCCTCTACTTTACGGATTAAAGGGATTAGGTAGGCTAGATAACAGGTACCATAAAAAACATCATATGGCACACAGCCATAGGCCCGGTCCCCACAAACTAAGTAAACTCTCTGTGGGAGGGGAATTCTGGCTAAATCTACTCTCACTATGGCGTTACAGTCGCTGTGTCCCACATCAGGAGAGGTGTGAGATCCTACTGCATTCTGGAAGCAGATGGACACATTCTTCCATTCATGCACAACAATTGGGGGAACATATACTGAGCAGTCACATGTAGGGGGCTTGCCTAAGGGTATTGGCTGCGTACAGTCATGTATTTTAACCTCAACGGAGTCCACTGTTCTAGAGCCAAACCAGGGCACAACTGTTACCAAAGCTTCAACTAACAAAGCGGGTGTGTGTGGTTGCATTGTACATGTTGGACTTGTAAAGTTAGCCGAACAATTAGTCTGAGCTAGAGCTAACTGGAATCTATATTCAAAAGCTAGGTTAACGTATTTCTTCATATATATTAGTTTTAGAAACATCAAACGTTTGAAACCGTCAGGCAGGTAATCTTTATTTACTGTATCAACAATGAGAGAGACTAAGCCCTTGTACTGTAAAGGTTTTTCAGAGTCTATGGGGTAGGAAGGAGTGTAACAATCCTCAGCCTCATCGCTAATTCTAGATGCTATGTCATTCCAGTTTACTAAACCGTAATCAGCTTTTGTGAAAGGAATTGGGCTAAACATAGGAGAATGCATTGATTCTGGCATATTTTGGCACAACCAACAGTTGCTAACATTACGTTCATGTGCGTAGTCTAACATTAAACTTACTGCAGAATTAGTTTTAGTTTGTTTAAAAGGAGTAATTAAGGCCTTTTTTGAAGAATCTACCTCGCCTCCTGATTGTTTAAGTGGAGTAGATGGAACATTTGTTTTGCTATTTGGTCCAGTAAATGTGCATGCAGTATCACCTAGATTGGGAACGCGGTAATCTGGCTTCCGCACTGTACATTTTACCTCATTCCTTATCAGTGTCTCGAACTGTTCTACCATGCTACACCACAGTTCTGGGGGCATTTCTTCGATGGTGTTAAGAGCCATCCTTACCCCCTCTGGTGCGAACCTGAACCAAGAGTACTGGCTTTTTGGATATATCTCCCATGTTGGGTAAACTGAGGACACAGGAAACACAATAATACAGTTAGATGAGTCACATATTGAACTTGGGCAGTTAAAGGCAATAGTCTCTGACTTATGATCAGGGAGGGAGACAATCCTCCTTATTCTCCCTCCTTTTCTCTCTCTTTGTGTCTCTTGCACCATACTGAATGTCTGTGTGGTATTTGGATACAACCTGTCCTTGTCGCTAGGCACTTCTTTGCCCGTTGGTGTTTTTTGCCCTCAGGGTCTGGACCCTGAGTGGTCAAGTCGTCTGCGCTCTTAGATAAGAGCACCTTATTTTCTCCCTCAGACGGGCGAGGTCCCTCGCCACCTGTCGTTGGGATTTTCACAGCTTCATCTAGCAGGGCTTTCTTGGCCAGGTACAGTAAACCCAGAATGACGATGATGATGACTGCCTTCACACGCCAGCATCCGGTAGAGGAGAGAGACGACATCTTGAAGCGTGAATCCACTCCGCTCTACCTTGTACTCTCAGGGCTGTTCTGGTCACTATTAATACTTGGAAAGGACCTTTATACCTGGGAGACAAAGAATCTTTTTCAAGCGATTTGATTAGTACATTATCACCAATCTGAAAAGGGTGGGTGGGCTCCTCACCAGGCTGGGGGAGCCTGTCAGCCACCTGCCTGTGAAACTTTCTCAACATGTCAGTTAGATATTTGACATAGTTAGTCATGTAATCCTCTGTCCACAAAAGAGTGAGTCTGTGGGGCATTACTGGGGGACTAGATCCTGTGAACATTGGCCTTCCCATCAATACTTCGTGTGGGCTGAGCCCTGTCGTTGCATTTGGTGAGTTTCTGATTGAGCACAGAACTAGCGGCAGCGCGTCTACCCATTTTAGTCCTGTGGTCAACATTGTTTTAGTGAGTTTTTCCTTTATAGTCAAGTTCATTCTCTCAACCTGACCTGAGCTCTGTGGATGATAGGGAACATGCAATTGCCATTTGAACCCTAACACTGTAGCTAGACTCTGGGTTATCTTAGAAATGAATGCTGGACCTCTGTCACTGTTAATCCCTGCTGGAACACCAAATCTAGGGACAACATCTTTGAGAAGACACTTTACAACTGTTCTGGCGTCTTCTTTTCTGGTAGGGTAGGCCTCTACCCATTTGGAGAACTGGCACACTATTACCAAAATATATTTGAATCCTTGGCATGGTGGCATGTGCGAAAAGTCAATTTGCATATTTACAAAGGGCCCCGAGGGGGGCGGTAAATGTTCATGCTGAACTGGACCTTTTCTTCTTCTTGTCTGCTGGCATATCATGCATCTATCTACAAGGGTCTGTGTAGCTAGTGTAATGCCTGGAGCAAACCATTGTGACTTTATAATCACATTCATCCCTCCTTTTCCTACATGTGATTTGCCATGTGCAACATGTGCCAAAACATGGAGGAATGAACGGGGACTGACCATCCGGCCGTCTGGGTGGAGCCACAAGCTGGACTCAGCGTCAAGTGTACAACCTCGTCTTAGCCATAAATCTTTCTCCCTAACATCAGCGCGGGCTTGCATGTCCGCGACATCATTAAAGGAAGGCAAACAAATGGTTTCTGCGGGTTGTGTCGAGGGGCATTGGAGCACCATAGAAGAGGAGGAAACTGCTGCTTGTTTAGCCGCGGTGTCGGCTAACGCATTTCCACGCGAAATAGGATCATTAGAATTTGTGTGAGCAGCACATTGAACTACTGCTAGCTGTGCAGGGAGCAGGATAGCGTCTAATAGCTCAGCTACTAACGCATGATGTTGAATAGGCTTACCAGCCGATGTTAAGAAACCACGCATTTTCCACAAGACACCAAAAACATGGCACACACCAAATGCATACCTGGAGTCTGTGAAAATGGTTTCAACTCTACCTTGAGCCAAAATACACGCCCTGAGCAGAGCATACAACTCTGCAGCCTGAGCTGACGTGCCATTTGGCAAGGCCCGGCTTTCTAAAACCTCCCAGTCATTCACAACAGCGTAGCCTGCCAAGTGTACTGTGTCAGACGGCCTGCTCGCAGACCCGTCTGTGTATAGAATCATATCTGAATTAGGGATAGGAGTTTGCAACATATCAGCTCTGGGGGAGGAAGACATGTCAATCGTTGTGACGCAGTCATGTGTTATTTCAAAATCTGGAATTGGCACCAGTGTAGCTGGGTTTAGGGGGGGGGAACGTTTAAGAGTGATGTGTGGACTTGAAAGAATTACCGCTTCATAACCAGATCGCCTTGCTGCCGTCATATGCTGATTAGCAGAGGTGTTCAGAATATGCAAAACTGCATGTGGGACATGTACTACACAGTCACTGGCCAGTACAATGGGAGAGGATTGTTTTACAACTATCGCAACTGCGGCCACAGCCCGCAGGCATGAAGGCATACCAAGCACCACAGGGGAGAGTCGAGATGAGTAGTATGCAACAGGCCGGAAATTAGAGCCATGCTTCTGCACCAAGATGCCCGTTGCAAAGCCCCCCTTCTCATGGACGTGCAGGTGAAACGGCTGATGGTAATCAGGTAGACCCAGGGCGGGAGCCGATGTGAGGGCTCGCTTTAAGTCCTGAAAGGCAGTGTGCATGTCCTCAGACCATTGAACAATGTTAGGGGCAGCCTGCAGAGTGGCAGCACGCAGGACAGAATCCATCGCAGCATACTCAAAAATCCAGTGTCTGCAATAATTTGCCATGCCCAAGAAGGAAAGCATGTCCTTCTTTGTGCGAGGTGGTGGTACTTTGTTCAACAGACAAATCCTTGCTGGCGAGAGGAGACGGTGTCCATCCCTCAGAATGTGACCCAAATACGTGACCTCAGTCTGGCAGTATTGCAACTTGGCCAGGGATGCTCTGTGTCCGCATTCAGAAAGTCTTTTCATGAGCAGAATGGAGTCGATGCGACAGGCGTCTTTATTGGGAGAAGCTAACAACAGGTCATCTGCGTACTGAAGCAAGGTACTACCTCCTGTCAGGACCAAAGTGTCCAGATCTCTCCTCACAGCTGCTGCATACACTGTCGGAAATTCAACAAACCCCTGTGGGAGGCGCGTGTATGTGATTTGTTTACCTTTAAAAGTAAATGCAAACAGATACTGGCTGTCTGGATGCAGAGGAACAGAGAAAAATGCTGAACATAAATAAATCAGTACTTAGAGTCCGGGGGGCAGAGAAGCTAAAATCGAATTGGTGTCCGGCACAATTGGAGCTGTCGGAATGACAATAGCATTAATAGCTTGCAAATCTTGGACAAAGCGCCACTCATCAGGGCGATTGTGTTTAGGTATGGGTAGAATTGGAGTATTACAGGGACTAGTTGTGTAAATTAACACGCCCTGATCAAGCAAAGATTGGATGACTCCTTCAATCCCCAAAATGGCTCTATGGGGCAAATTGTACTGTCTGATAGCTGGCAATCTGGCGTTGGCTTTAAGTGTTACTCGATGTGGAGGCGCTGAGGCAACAAACCCAACATGGTTCTTGTGTTTTGCCCATAATGTAGCCGGGACTTCTGAAAAATCTGAGGGGGGGTCATACTCTGTGGGGGGGTTTGGTTGTAAATGAAGGAAGGTGCTTTGGGGAAGAGCAATTGGCTCCGCGAGACGCAGCAGGAAATGCTCCCCTCCAAAGTTAATTACGTTAGGTGCGTGTGTGTGTGTGAGAGAGGGGAAAGTGAGGCTTCCAGCTGGGCCTGGCAGCGGGCTGCCATGGCCCCCACCTCCTTTGGGTTACTGCCTGGCGTAACAGCCACCGTTATGTAGGGGAGGGTTTCTTCAACATGGAGAACCTGCTGGGGTGTTGTGAGTCTGATGGGTAAAGCACATCCTTGTCGGGAAATGAACAAATATTGTTCACTTGTCAACCGATCTGATTTGTTGCAAAAACCTCTTACTGATTGCGTGTAGTCATCTGACGGATTAAAGGCTGCTGTGCAATGACAATTCAACACAGGTCGCATAAGAGACATTAAAGACGCACAAACCGGAGAAATGCTAGCAATCTTCTGAATCCCTGTTGTGGAGAAAACAGAAATCATGTTGAAATCTGGAAATGACCAACAATAAAGGTTGTCTCGCGATGATTGAATGAATTGGACTGCCTGATAGACCTTACTGTCAGGAATTGTCAAAAACAATCCGTCTGAAGTGCAATGTATTGTTGCCTGTAATTTACATAGTAAGTCCCTGCCCATTAAATTAATAGGACTTCCATCTGAAATAATGAAAGAGTGTTGCACGTTTAATCCATTAATTGAAACATTAGTGGTCTCTGAAATGGGTTCGGACCAGTGCTGGAATTGGGCCGGTACTCACCGGTACGCAGTACCGGCACTTCTGGTTCTGACCCATGGAGTACCGGCACTTCTTGCTCAGTACCGGCATGCTGGCGGTACTCCGGTACTCATGCACCGTGCCAGTACTCAACACTCTCCCGCCGTTCTTATTATACATCCATATATATATATATACAGCCGCCCGGTACTCAGTAGATGCGTCATGAGGTGCCGAACGGACATTCTCATCGCTCTAACCGCTGGAGTTTCACAGCGGCTGTCAGCTGTTTACTCCTGTCATTCAAACAGAACGTGCTGGAGAGGGGGCGGGGCTTATCTTCTCCATGTAAATACTGTGGTGGAAACGACTATGTCAAAATTAACCTATTTGACCGTGATTTAATAGTAATACACGTTTCAAAATAATAATAATAATAATAATAATAATGCCGAAGTAACAACATACTGAAAACTGTTAGTAAAACCATGTTTTAATGCTTTACAATTTACATACCTAGATGCACGTGTGTTGTGTTTATGCAGTGCAACTCCCACCCAGTGGGTGGCTATGTAGAGTGATAGAACAGAGCAGGCACGCCCCCGAGAGAAGGAAAGCAAGTCACGTCACAAATTAGCATTTCTAAAATGTTAGCTTGGATTAATAAAAGTGCAAAAAGACAGCGGTTGTCGCCGGAAGAAACTTCAAATACAGAGAATGCTGTGCCTGTGTTGGAAATTGTGTCTGATGGGGAGCTTTCTTTGGTTGATCCTCCTGCTCCAAGTTCTAGTGCATTAGCATTAGCACTAGCTCCGCCGCCTCCTCCAGAGCCTCTAACGTTAGCTGCTGCTGGCTCAACTGCCACCACCAACACCGGGCAAAGCGATGCACCTGACTGCTGGACAACGGACCAGGTGCAATATTTTTGCAAGACCAATGCATGGCTCCTTCTTAAAGATAAGAAGCTAGGATGTCGGATATGCAGAGATGTCAAATATTTGGGAATACACACTGGACAAGGACTGAAACTGTCAACTGAATGGGGTGAGTGTGCAGTGTCTCATTTCGGTGTTGACAAGGGCAAACAACAAGCTAGCCTGAGAAAAAAAATCAAAGAACATAAAGAATCATAAGCCCATGTAAAAGCTGCTGACATCCTTACATCTGCTTCACGTGAAACTATTCAACATCAAGTGCAGTCTATGCATAAATCTGAATTAGACACCACTATCAGAGTTTTTCGAACGGCATATACAATTGGCAAACATAGCCGGCCATTCACAGACATGCCAATTGATTTGAATGTACAGAAACTGAATGGGCTGAACGTGGGCAGGGTTTTGCACTCCAATAAAACCTGTGGCGAAATCATCGACCACATAGCTCATGAGCTGAAGAAAAAAATGGCAAAAGACATTACAGAAAACCAAAGAAAACTCTGTGTTTTGGTCGATGAATCTACCACTATTAGTGGTAAAACGGTGCTTGTTGTGTGTCTTCGCTCAGCATTAGCTGATGATGAGCCCGAAACGTTTTTTTGGGAGCTGATCGAGTAGGATGGAACAACGGCTGATGACATCACAAAGGCGTTAATGGAGTGTCTTGGAAGAGATTTTAACGAGGACTTTTTAGGTCAGTGTTTCGTTTCTTTTGCATGTGATGGGGCTTCAGTCATGCTAGGGAAGAGAACAGGCGTTGCTACCCAGTTGTGTAGTAAATTCCCAAGCCTGTTTGTGTGGCACTGCTCCAATCATCGTCTAGAGCTGGCAGTTGGGGATGTGGTCAAGGAGGTCTCAGGGCTCAATCATTTCCAGATCTTTTTTGACAAACTCTATTCCTTGTTCCATGCCTCCCCCAAAAATCAGAGGCAGTTAGCGCAGTGTGCGCAAGCAGTCGGACAGCGTCTCCTGGTGATAGGGCGTGTTTTGTCCATCCGCTGGGTGGCTTCAAGTGAAAGGAGCGTCAGAGCAGTCTGGGAAAACTACCGAGTGCTTCCTGATCACTTCACAAATGCTGCAAACGACACGAGCAGGGATTCCAGAGACAGAGCAAAGTACAAGGGCCTGGATGATGTGCTCACATCTGCAACGTTTGTCAGCAATCTGGGACTGATGTACGATGCGCTCACAGAGCTCAGCGACCTCTCTCGGCAACTCCAAAAAAGAGAGATGACACTGCCTACAGCAGATAGGCTCTTAACTCGAGAAATACGAGTTTTTGAATCCATGGTCACCATGCCTGGCCCACACATGACTACAGTTCATACAGCTCTAGCTGAGAAGTCCTTCAAGGGTGTTGCCCTGCGTGAGAATGGCAGGCTTGTACAGATTCATGCAGGTCAGTTTTTCCGCAGTATGGTAGAGAATCTGAGACACAGAATGACTTCCACAACCTCCTCTCATGTCAGCACAAGAGAAATCCCATTACATGGCCGGGAGGCCCGGGACAATCAGCTAATCCAGGACATGAAAGTTATCCATCCTGGAAGTTGGCCTGAAGAGGAGTTAGACGTACAGTATGGGGACGTAGAGGTGCTACGTTTGTGCGAAGTGCTGAAAGTGGACAGAAGAGAGACTGTTCAGGGCTTTCGCGAATACAAGGAAACCAGGGCATCCCGTACACCTGCTGCCATGGAGCCTCTACTGAAAGCAGTCCGAACCATCGCTGTCTCCACTAGTGAGTGTGAGCGGGCATTCAGCTGCATGAACGATATCCTTACTGCAAAAAGGAATGCTCTCTCTGTCAGCCGACTGTCCAGCCTGGTTTTCATTAAATGTAATGGACCATCACTAGGACAGTTCAATCCGGAACAGTATGTGAGGTCCTGGCTGGCAAAGGGAAGGAGAAGTGCTGATGAAAGAGCCTGTCCAGCTCCAGCCCCTGATACTGATGTCCCCAAGGCCTTCTGGAGCCTTTTCTAACAATGTGAAGTATATTGCAAAGCAGCTCACCCAGTGAGAAGACTTTTGGCATAATGTGCCGATTTGTACAGATCCTGGAGATAGAAGGACTTCAGACCAACCAGGGAGTTATCTGATCAGCTTGGTTGGTGTTCAATGTAACTCTTTACCATGGCTCAGACTTTGTTACTTGCAGTTACAGTTTCTCATTTTAGATTGTGCAAATTTTGCATTTGTTTTTACATGTTCTTTGTTCATGCTCTTTATCATTTTTCTGAGTTGGAAAGTTAGATTGCATCATAGTTTACTTTATACATATTTGTATTCTTCAGTGGTGAAGTATATTGCAAAGCAGCTCAGCCATGTGAGAAGACTTTTGGCACTTTTTTGTTTTTCGTTTTCTGAGTTGGAAAGTTAGATTGCATTCAAAATGTACAGAAATACTTAATTTTGTTAAAGCTTTTTATAAAAAATGCTTCTGACCAGAGCTTTGTTTCCTTGTCATTAATGTTGAACACCACCAGAGGGGCACTCACCTGAAAGGTCTCTGCTTCATGTGTCTTCAGCAGAAGATCTAGACTTTGAATGCTATATTTTCAGTTAATATTGACCTTACTGAGCTTTAGCCATATCCGCTGCCTATCATAAAAAATGTTAAGTACAGTGAACCTTTCTAAAATATACAGTAGTAAAGAGACAAACCCACCAGCATTATAGTAGCCAAATTCTTGTTTGTGGGCTGTATATATAAAATTGACTTGAAAAAGTTGCTGATTTTAGAGTACTGGCACCTTTTTCATTCCAATTCAAGCACTGGTTCGGACATAGAAATTCCAGCAACACCGATGGTTGTGACAAATGTATTGGTTGCTTCACACACTTTCTCCTTAGTACGCACGGCAGACAAGGTGGCTCCGCTGTCAATCAAAATATCTACAGCCGTACCACTAAAATCAACGGGCATAATCGGATCTTCACGCGGGTTATTGGAAAGGCGAATTGTTGCTGCTTGAATGGGGAAATGCTGTGAATCTGATCCTATATCTTCCTGGCACCCCTATCTTCTATTAAATCCACTTTGTTGAGCGTTCTGCTCCTGCTGAGTTTGTCTGTCATACCGTGGAGGCTGCGTTAATGCCAGATGTCCGGACTGCTGGGGAAGGGTAGGGGGAAATGCGGGCTGGGAAAAGGGGGGCTAAAGGTGAGGGGGGGCTGTGTATGCTGCTGGACCCCCCACCGCTTACCACACTGTCCTGCCCAGTGATCCGTTGCTCCGCAAACATGACATGGCTTCAACTTTTTGGGATTTTTGTTCTGCTGCTGTCTGCTCTTATTATGATAATCCTGTGATCTCCCCTGATTTTGATACTGCTGTGTGTGGTTTTGTCCCTGAGTTTGATAAGCCTGGGTGTTTTGAGGAAATTGTTGAAGCAGTTGTGAAATTCTGGGAGTAAGAAATATTTGGCTCCTATGCAACGCACGCATTGTGGCGATAGTCATTTTCCAAGATTTAATTTGCCAATCCGGAGTTGAAATCATGTAGGCTTGAGCTGTCTCTGGGATTAAATTATGTAACAAGGTCTGTATGGCAAACAAATCATTACCCTCTCTTTTAATTCCCGCATTATTGTCCCATACTGTCATGAAACGCTGGATAAATTCTGGGACATTTTCTGCTGGGTCTTGTACACAAGCCGTCACTTGGGAGAAATCTGTGTGAGTTTTAGCGCATGCTCTGATAGCCAATGCAGCGACGTTTTGTATCCACGTGTCTCGCGTCTGTGTCGTGGGCCAGTCCTCTGCGGCCGTACACTCAGGAAATGTAAACTCGTCTCTGCACGTGGGCCAATCTGCTTTGTATGTTAAGATTATCAGCTGTTTAACATCATGAACCAAACAGTTATAAACTCAACAAACATTAGTCAACCATGACAGATACTCATCTGGACTTTTAGTGGGACTGGGAGCGTGGTTAGTGACATCAATGACCTCAGCGGGTGTCCAGGGTTTGCAAACTGGAACATCTCCTATCAGAATTTTCGGGGCGGTCACACTTTCTTCAGAATTATTATCCTGAGATGTTTGCATTGTCGTGTACATTTTACGCTGGACATGTTTTGGAAAACTGCTGCCGTACGGCGAACCTGTGTAATCTTGTAAGAGGAGTGGCGGAGTGCGAGGAGTGGGGGTCAATAGCGGACTTCCATGTGAAACATTCCCCTCCCCCGCTGCTGCACTCTGCCCGGCGTGTGCCGATTCTAATTTTCTATATTGTTCTGTCTGATATCTCAACCCATTTTTATTCATGACAGCTGCAGCTGTCATTAACAGATCATCATCGGAGTTTCTCGCAACGGGATTTGAGAGTTCTGTCGCGGGAATTATTTTCGTACAGAGAGATACAGCCTGCTTTCCGTCCAACAGCCCTGCGTCTGTCAAAATACAAATGAGCTGAGATGGGGTTGGAGTTTTGTCACTTCTTTTAATCCAATCATAAAATACTGATTTTGCAATGTCTGGAACATTCTCACCGTGTCTTTCCCTGAATCTGGACATGTTTTCTGATCTTACATCAAAAGCAGCCTCTAGGCTAAGCAAATGACAACTTTTTGCACATTGAGAAACTTTATCAATCAGCGCCTTGAGCTCAATGGAGCCTAGCTCGCTGCCAACAGATTTTGCATTCTTCCTTTCCTCATAACCCCTTTTCTCTGCAATAATCATCCAAGCCTTCACACATTCTGTCATGTATTTCTGATCCCATGAACAATTTGAATTATCTTCCACCAGTTTAAATGCTTGCCACAACACGGCCATATCAAAACTACCTGTCAAAGACCAGTCAAATTGAATCAATCCTTTCTGATTAATCTGTTGTGAGTGTTCGCAAAGTAACGATGTAAACGGCATAACTTTAGACCAATCCAAAGTTCTTCCGACAATTCCAGACGGCATGTTTGGAGAAAACAAATGCGTGTAGTGGTTTTCTGCAATCGGGTTTTTTTTTAAGTGTCTTTGTGTGTGAAATGGTTTTCCTCTTACCAACTGAATCGTTTGTGGAGGCAGTATTACCCATGTTTAACGGTTAGTACAATAAAACAAACACTGCAATTAGACAAACAAACATGTACTCGCAACAAAATCAGCGCCCTGGCCAAAAATCATCCAGTTTAATTTAGTCCGAAATTACGGAAACGTCAACGGGAGCACTGAAATATCTGTTTAATATGGGCTCTTCTCAGCCATATTTACTAGTAATCTGTTGATGAGCAATAAACTACCTTATTCTCAATCAAAACCACTATGCAAATGTAGTGGTAAAACTGCTCAACCGACCGAGAGCAGAGATTTTTTAATTAATTCAGTACTTTTTTTTTTTTATTAATTTTTTTTTTTTTTAAACAACATCCAATTCAATAATCCGTTAGTTTATTAAACACAGTGTGAATGTAATATTCTGCCACCACCCTTCCCATTTAATAGCTAAATTTAGTTCTTGAGCTTATGGTGTGATTAACAGAAAATACAAGTCTGTGTTCTTAAACATTCCTCGTGTGCCATTCACCACAGGGGGGAGGGGAATTCGCCCTCCCTCGTGCAGGTTTGAGCAGACACCCGAAAACGGATTGGTCTGATTTAAACCTGTTGAAATCTCCAGAATTCGGCAATTTGTTTCAATTACAAATCCTCACATTGCTTTTTTTGAAACAGAGGTTCCACCCTGCTGATGCTTTCCTTAAGGTCTCTCCGAATATTTGCAGTGTGTGATTGTCCAGTAATTTAATTCTAGAAACCACACACAGCGGAAATCGTTAAAAGTCGATATTCCGAGGTTATTTATTAGCCCCAAATATTCTTATTGTTTTATACATGAGCTGTGCTTGCTTTTGTTGGCACTTTCCCCAGCAGCAATCACAGGAAAAACCGGCCAGGATAGAATCCCCCTCGACACCGATTTCTCAGGTTATGATTAAGCCTTCAAATGTACATAGTGGAGAGACCAAAACAAATTGCACTCGCGCAGTTTCACAAGTAATTTTGATACCGTCAATCACAGAGTCTGGTAAGGCAGTTGTTCAAATAGATTTGAAAAAAAGCACTTACCAGTCTTCTGAAGAAATCTCGGTATCCTGTTCGTAGACGCCAAATTGTGAAGATAAACTTCTGTTGTTGCAATGTTGAGGTAGAATGAAGGAGTCTGGAACCGTCGTTAGCCAAAGCACTGAGAGTTTTATTGATCACAGTACATTAATACGGCCGGGGAGATCACTTAGTTTCACACTGTCCTGTGCTCCACCATCATGATCTCTGCCCCAAAAGACACAAAACATCTAACAACACGAGGAGAGGCGGGCTCCCAGAAGCCCGCGTTTACCTAATCAATAGCAAAATGCGAGACAATAATCTCCTTGTCTCAAAGAGATGCAGCCAGGTCTCAACCCTCCCCCACGGATATAGGAGAAGCGTTTGACCTGTGACCTCAACTTACAGAGGAGTCTTTGACTGATAAGTCAAACACATGTTTGCAGTATCACAGAATCTAAGAAACTATAGGAAACTCTATAAACAGATCAGATTAAAAATATTCTCTTACAGATATTGGTTTAAATGAATGAAGTATTTACTTGAATACACTGATGTACATTCCATTAAACAATACTAAATACTAGATCACCTACACATCAGTGAAGTTGAGGTTTTTTTCCATGCAAAAGGTTACATTTAGATGTTAACAAGCAATATGACTTTGTCAGCTTTCTAATTTAATGTATTGAAGGCAAAGATATTTAATACATAGTGAGAACTGCTACTATTTATCTCTCAATATTGTCTGTAAAAAACGTGGTAAAAGTTATTCTTTCAGTGAGACAACAGAGCAAGCTTCTACAGTTGCACTACGTTTTGATAACAGTTCAATATTATTTTGATAACATATATTTCAATGTTGATGAATTTCATACTGTTCATTCATAATCTGATTACAATTAAAACATAATTATATCAACAGCCCCTAAACACAAACACACCTCTTTCATAAATAACACACTTGTTCTGCAATAATGTTTTATGTTTCATGTAATTTTTGTTAGGGAAGGACATGCCTGAAAGACACGACATCTTCTCCTTCTCTGAGGGTCAAGAAGAACATCCAAGAGGAACATTAAAAGCTGATGTTATGAGATTTTAAGACCAGTATTCACTAAGAAACTACTTTTATTGTGAAAAAAAGATCTGCACACCGAATATTTTTGTAGTCTATCAGGACCATCATTTGTTTGTGATGCTGCCTGCACCTCAGAGAAGGGGTGGTTATAGTCAGGCTTATAAAGTGTGGCGAAAAACATAGTCAGCTGATGGGATGCATCTATTTCCACATCTACACTCCATCAGCTGATTATTTCTATTTGCCTCACTTTATGAGCTTCACATCACCTATGCCTTGTACCGCAGAGTTTGCAACATCACAAAGAAATGGGGCCAATCTTCAGTCAGATGTGAATGTGTAATCTAACATTTTTAGTAAGAATAATGGACAAAAGGAGTGCAAATACAAATACAATTTATTGAAATGTGAACCAAAAGTTAATCAAATGTTTTAAATAAAAAGCACATATGGACAGAAGGTGTAAACCTATTAAATGTATAAGTAAACACATTTAGTCAAATAAAGTGACAGACTAGGCCTGTGCAGTTGGTATCAGCTTTGCCCAGCATGGGCTCCTCCATCAGGCCTGGTCCTCCTCGCTGAGGAAAGACCCTCAGTCCTCTCCAAACCAACAGACAGGACGTCCATCACACGGAGGTTTCTCCCTGAAGTCTCTGCAGCTCTCTGGACACCACGCTGTCTCAATCCGTCCACACTGAATATGAGAGGGGGAAAATGAAAATAATAAATGCTTTAGACAATAAGAAATATAAAGTTGACTGTTGAGTTGCTCAGTTTTTTTAGATTGTCAATACTATTACTGTATAACTAATATCTCAGGTTAAGAAGCACCTTCAAATAAAGATTGGTGTTTAAATACATGTTGTCTTTGAATTGTTTGTCTAAAGTCAAGGATCTAGAACTGGTACTTAGTTTTAATGATACAGTCTGGTTATTATGCTGTTTGGAGCAGGCCTCACAGGTAAGAGCACTAACTAGCTACCATCACATGTACCTTAGCTTGACTTAAATGTATTAAACGTATAGTTCAGTGATGGCAAAATATAAATAACTAATGTCATGCAAACATATTAATATTTGCTTGATTCCAGAGTTGAATTTAGCACAATTGCATACAAACGTTAAGGGATTTTAAGATTCTGAAGTCTTCGTTCTAAATAGAAAATAGCATGGATAATTTACAAAGGCTTTAAAAACACAGCAGGAGCCCAAGACAATTATAAAACTTATTATTTCAGTACAGTTCAATTGGTTTTATTTTCATAAACGGTTATCAACCGTTAGTGCCAAAGCAGTAGGCTATAATATATTAATTACTGCTGTAGACTACAACCACTACTTGTTTAGCTAGCATAAACTCAACAAAGCTAGCGTTAGCTGGCTGACTGACGTTATTTTGCCGCTAAACTGCACGATATAAAACGGTGGTCTTCAAAGCGGATTTAATCCTCAATCACAATAATAATACTCAAAGTAATACTGGGCAAGTAATGGGCAACATTTACCGTTGATTGATGCGCCATGTCAGCGGACTGGTAGCGACACGAACCGTTAGCCCCGCAGTCATCCGGTTCGACGTGACTGACTGACTGTGGCTGTGACTGTGTGACTGACCCGAGCCTCGTTGTTCTGATAGCTCCGCCCCTTCGCTCCAACCCCCCTCCCTCCCCCCACATCTACAGGTGAAAATTACTTTTGCGACACATTTATCGCAAGAAGTGTAGCAAAAGTCAAGACCGCAGATTCGTCGATTTATACTGCCACAGAGCAGATTCGTCAAGTTGTAATGACTGATTTGAGAGGTTGTAATAAATAAAGTTGCAGTTGTAATGGAAATTATATTTAAAAAATATGTATTTTTCTGCAAGTGAACATTTCATCACTAAGTTCATTTTTTTTCTACAAGCTACAAAACTTTTTTTTTCTTCTGTGACTTCAAATTTGGTTCACAGTTACGTGGATATTTTATACAAGTGTACATTTGGTTCACAGTTACGTGGATATTTTATACAAGTGTAAATGTATGCACACAAGCTCAGATCTTTTTCTGCAAGTGCTCACATCAGGTTTTACACACTCTCGCATTTTGCACCATATCTACCTTCATATATAGGCTACAGTCTATGATGCTAGCGCAGTGACGATCACTAACGTTTGTTAGCATAATAAATAAATGATTGGCTTAGCCAACGTTAGCCGCGCACTGATTTTAGGCTATGTGGTTAGGTTAATTTATGTCAAAGGTGCGGAGATGAGTGTTTACAAATAGGTAAATTATCTTCTCCGCCTTTTTATAAAAGATATTTTAGTAACATTTGGTGGAAAACCGAGTAAGTTATTACTTTTTTTGTTTCTAGTGTAAAACTTGTCTGTAGCCTATATCCCGTTTTTGTTGATTAGCTAGTTCCTTTCAAGCTGTTTCATAGACACCACATTTTCTATTTTACAGATTTACTGATAAACATAATCATATTCCACTTTCCGTTACACCCTGACTTATGGCATTATTTAATTGATGGATGGGTGGACAGATTGATTGATTGATTGTTTGACTTTGGTGATTCCATTAGTCAAACCATTTGATAATCAGCATTGCTGGGAAACAGAAACCCTCTTTGGAAAAGTTCCCACAATACACCAATACACACAGTGCTTCTCAAAGTGTGGTCCGCGGACCACTGGTGGTCCGTGAGTATATTGGTAAAATTTCACATTTGAAATAAATACATTTATTTAAGTTTTTCGCACTCTCGCTGGAATATCTCCGCAATGGAACGAGCTTAAGTTTCACTTTCGATTGCATGATATAGCCCATATAAACACCTTCATCCCACATGTTGCTAATTGTTTGTACCATTTTCAGGCGATTTGTAAAAAATGATGTGTTTTTGGATATTTGTGGAGTTAGGTGGTCCGCGAGTGTTTTTTTATTGGTTAAGTGGTCCTTGGTATGAAAAAGTTTGAGAAACACTGCACTAAGCGAATGCAGGGCTGAGGATGCAGGGCTGAGGAATATATTTTTCATGTTCCCATCATGTGCCATATAAATCTGGGGATAGGACCTTGGGAACATAGGAATTACCCCACTTGAAACGGCATCTGACAGTGAGAAAAAGACATACAAGTATTTGTTTCACAGCAATTATTTCAGGGTGTATGAGAGGATAATTAATAATAGATAAGGCCATCATCTCCAGATCAATAGAGCTTTAAGAGCCTATCCCTTTCACAATGCATGCGGAGTGTTGATGTGGAGCCATAAAGCTCGGGTGATGCTCAGCTGTTGTCAGGATAGTGTTGTGTGTCCGGAATGATAAGCTTGCTTGGAAGCACCCGTAGTAGAGCGGAAAATTGGCTTATATTACACCATGCAGCATGGCCCTTCTCTGTTGTTTTCCTTAGCACTTCAATGAGCAGAGCTATATCATGTATCACTAAGGATATCAATAATGCACAGTTCACCCAGGTTATCTCCTTGCAGAAATAGACAGTTCTCGGTTTCGCATAGCTGCTGTACTGTATGTGTCTGTGGGCCTGACTGTAAACAGATGTAGTGTATCCAGGAATAAATAAGCTGCTTTATTAAAAATAGCTGTATTTACAGCCATGCTGTTGATATAGGTTAGATAGAATTACTACTATTATTTTAATTTTACAGTTAGTGACTGTAAAGTTACATTTAAAGAATAGCTCAGGAAGGCTGGTTTTCATACAGAGGTCATGATGAATCTGGGGATTTTAATAGAACTATCTGACATGAGTTATTTTCAATGTGTCAATGTACTGCTGCAACATTTAAGATGCTTTCAGTGTTATTTTGACACATAAGTGTTTCGATAACAGTACCCCATTACTGTAATTTGCTGATGATTATAGTTGTATGGCACGTTCCTAAATCGTAGTGACTCATTGCTTAATATAAAACCATTTTAGAAACTAAAAAGGCAAAGAATAAAAAGTACAACAAGCAACGACAGATAAAAGGAAGAAAATATATCTGAATAAGCAAATAATGGCCATCATCAACACATTGAGATATTGTTATGAAGATAATGCAAGTTATGTTGAAATGATTTGGTTGAGATATGTTAACATTACATTTTAACAAGGTTTTTATTTTGAGTTGTGTAGAAAATAAAACTCGATATAACGCTTTTAAGCCTGTATATATATGATGAACAATTCACACAGAGCTCTCCAGGTGGGGATGCCGTGCCGCAGTAAGTTGTTGAATGTCATGCACCCAAACCCTTACACAGGTAGATTTGCTGTTTACAAAACAGAACAAACTGGTCAGAGCAAGTATAGCAAGATCTGATGAAGGGGGCGGCAGATCCTGTTTGTATCCTGTGATTCCATGTCACTGTCAGCAGCCATTTTACTGTAGCTTCTACCTTCTTGCAGACATGCCTCGTCAATTCCCGAAGGTCACTCTGAGTGAGGCAGATGAGGTGAAACAAATGCTAGCAGAGCAAGTATATGCATCAGCGCTAAAGGAAGAAGACCACAAGGATGCCTTATCACTATTCACCATGCCTGAGGATTGCCCGATTGGCCTACAACAAGCCAAGGAGCATGAACTGCTCAAGGAGCTGGCCGAGCAACAGTCGGAGGAGAGCACTAAGAGGTAGGCCCTGCTGTTGAGTGACAGAGGATGTTGTTATTGGTCAGATTAATGTCACAAATGAAATCCTTTGAACAAATGTATCATGACTTGGGGAGACCCACAGTAGCTTATATTAACTATATCATTTACTTTGCAGAAGGCAAAGCTTGAAGATGATTCGTTCCCAGTCAATGTCCCTGCAGATCCCAGGGAATACAGATTTGACGCGGTCAGTGACAGTCACGCCATACATGACCCCAAGCTCCACCTGCTCATCGGTGCAAGAAAACAGCCCGGAATACCAGAGGGTCACTATAAGTGGGGACTACTGTGCTGGAGTAAGTACTTTAAAACATAAATGTGTGCATCTCTGTAAGACAAATGTATGATTTTGCGAACATTAGATAACACTTGAAATTGATTAATGTGTCATGTCCATTCCCCATGCAGATAACAGTGGAGGATTATGAACAGGCAGCCAAAAGTTTGTTTAAGGCTCTGCTTATTCGTGAGAAATACTCAAAGCTAGCCTATCACAAATTCTGCAGAACCACAGCCAAGTTCCTCCGCAGCACTGAGAACATCAAATGGAGCGAAGAAGACGACGTCCTACCAGGTTTGGAGTGTATAGCATTATTGTAAATAAAACGTTATTCTGTTTTATACAACAATAACAGAAACCGGTTGTTGCCTCCAGATATGTGCCAATGTCCAAAAGATGGGGAGGATCCGTACAGCATGGAGAACATCCCGGAGAATCTGAACTATGAGCTGAAGATGAAGAATGGGATAGTCAACGTGTA
The DNA here is from genome assembly GCF_902827175.1 of Gymnodraco acuticeps. Classification (NCBI taxonomy): domain Eukaryota; kingdom Metazoa; phylum Chordata; class Actinopteri; order Perciformes; family Bathydraconidae; genus Gymnodraco; species Gymnodraco acuticeps. The sequence continues at coordinate 7,001,909 of NW_022989768.1, forward strand.
TGACGATGCCGAGGCTCTGAGAGAAAACCATCCCCATGACTTACCCTACCCAGACTTAGAGACGTTTGCCATAGACCTTGGTCAAGTGCTGGCAATGATTGCAGATGGACCCACGTAAGTTTCCTAAACAAAAAGACACTACAGCTATGCTGGTTGAATAAACAGCCCTGGTTGTAAAACTGGTTGCTGCCACTTATGTGAGCATTACTGAGTTACACTCATTCAACTGAAGCCCACTCTCATTTACAGAAAGACCTACTGTCACAGACGACTTAATTTCTTGGCCTCGAAGTTCTACCTCCATGAAATGCTCAATGAGATGGCTGAGCTAAAGGAACTCAAAAGTGTGCCTCATAGAGATTTCTACAATGTTAGGAAGGTTAGATTTCTATTCTTTGTAATCCAATATTGCTTCTTTTCAGTACATACTATCACCTTGTTGAAAAGAAAAAGGAGGTGAGAAAAGTGTGTTTGTAAACACTTAACTTAGACTCAAGTAGACTGAACATAGACATTGTTTTTTTCTCCCAGGTGGACACGCATATTCATGCAGCTGCCTGCATGTCTCAGAAACACCTGCTGACCTTCATCCAGGAAACATATAAGACTGATTCTGACCGTGTGGTGTTAGAAAAGGATGGACAAAAGTTGACCCTCAAGCAGGTTTTCCACTGTCTCAATAAGGACCCCTATGACCTTACTGTGGACTCTCTGGATGTACATGCTGTAAGAGAATCAGACATTTCCACAATGTTTTAGCATTTTTTTCTCATTTTGTTCTGTGTTTACTTTTAAATATGTTGAAATGGCTGGAATTTTTTTTTTAAACATTTTGTCAGAATGTTTTTATACACAATTTATGATGCTACTGCCAAAAACAGTATTTGTTGGTACTTTTTCGTGACTTAACATTTTGGGTTCACAATTATGCTGTGTAATTTCTAAACTTCACAGGGGAGACATACCTTCCACCGGTTTGATAAATTCAATTCAAAGTATAATCCAGTGGGAGCCAGTGAACTACGAGAAATCTTCCTGAAAACAGACAACTACATGAATGGAGAGTATTTTGCAAGCATCATAAAGGTATCATATATAGTACTCATATGTTTTAAATAACAACCTTTGCAAAGACTGTCTAGCACACTCTACTTATCACCTTTAACAGGAAGTGGCCCACGACCTGGAGGGGAGTAAGTACCAGCATGCAGAGCCACGTGTCTCCATCTACGGGCGCTCTCCAGAGGAGTGGGACAGTCTGTCCAAGTGGTTTATCAACCACAAAGTGTACTCTCCAAACATGAGGTGGATCATTCAAGTGCCCAGAATATAGTGAGTGCTACACCACAATTCAGCCTTATAATTAAAAAATATTTCCCTAAATTATAACACAATGTTTTCATTTGTTTCAGTGATATTTTTAAGGAGAAGAAGCTGGTACCTAATTTTTCCAAGATGCTGGAGAACATATTCCTTCCTCTATTTGAGGCCACTGTTAACCCACAGAAGCACAAACACCTCAATGTCTTCCTCCAATATGTAAGATGTTTTTCTTTTAAGGGTCAATCATACCAACATCTACTCAGCCAAAGATGTTTTGAGATTTTCTATAACATGAGAACATAACAGAATATAAAACGAGTTTCAATGAGGTAGCACTTTAAAAAAAACGTTTATTGTAGTGGCATAATCATTAAAACAAGCCATCATGTGTGGATCATTTGAACAATGTTACCAACATTAAGGATTTTTTATATTTCCTTCCTCTTTATGACTTATTCTCACTTATTTGGAGTGTCTGGATGTTCTTCTTGTTTAACCTTCTTGCCAATATTTGATGTAACAAATGATTATGAGTATATTCATAGTTAAGAATGATCAGATATAGAGACAAATAACTAATATGTGTGACATAATTAAACAATATGCATGGATCAGACTTTATAAAACCATCCCAGTACCAAATGCATGTACTATTTCCTGTGCAGGTGTCAGGCTTTGACAGTGTAGACGATGAGTCCAAACACAGCGATCACATGTTCTCCTTCAGGAGCCCAAAGCCTGAAGATTGGACCACAGATGACAACCCCCCCTACAGCTACTACATCTTCCACATGTACGCAAACATCATGGTTCTCAACAACCTCAGAAAGTAAGCACTAAGGTCTTTTTCTTCAACATAACACATATTTCGTCAATAAAGGAGATTCCATTGCTGGGAGACTGATGGAGAAAATCCTACTGAGAAGAAATAATGAATAAATCAAAGGAAAATACTGAACAAATAAAAACTCATAGCTGATGAGAGCAAAGGTGGACAAGGTACATGTTCAAAAGTGTCTTTGAGTTTCTAGAAAAGCGCTCTATAAATAAAATGCATTATTATTATTATTATTATCATTGTACACATTGAATTGATTAGCATTAAAATATACTTTTAATAAGTTCTCCGTACAATATTTGTACCTGGATTTTAGTGGTGTAATGTAAAGTACTGTACCTAAGTAAATGTATTAATTGGTGTTCACCAGTGGATAACAGTAACTTGTACATCACAATATGCATTACAGCTGATATCTATAAATATTCAGAATGATGAATAATGAGCATTATAAGACACTGCTCTATAATTCGCTCTTATATTGATCGTCCATTGTGTCCTCTACAGAGAGCGAGGACTGAGCACCTTCCAGTTCCGCCCCCACTGCGGAGAAGCTGGATCGATCACTCACCTGGTCTCTGCCTTCCTCACGTCAGACAACATCTCACATGGACTCAACTTGAAGAAGGTACTTCAGATTTGTTGAAAGGAAATTCAGGATGCTTTCTGAAGAATATATAAAAATTCAAGAATAATCCTTCTCAGTGCAAAGAGGGGATAACAAGGGGCTGCTGCTGTGTGAGATCAGCTCTGCAAAGATCAATAATGAGACGGGCCTCTATGCTTTGGTCCCTGTTCAAAATACATTACAGTAGACCAAAATAGCACAGACGCTGTAGTGTTTCATTCGATTACTCTTATCTCTAGACCAAAAGGCAACGTAATCAATACTGAAATCAACCTCAATCTTGTCACTGTTTGTTAGTCTGGGACCACATTTTTTCAGTTTGTGTTTCATAACAGAACAACTGAGAATCTGAGAACTGTAGGAGAGAAAGATATAAGTACGTTTTAATTTCTGGTTGATGGACAGTATGTTCCTGAAAAAAGGGTGGGATCAACTCCGCTGATTGATTAAAAGGTTGAAAATCTGAACATTTTTGCTTTAAGTCTCTTATTTGTATTTGTCTAGAACAAGCAACGTTGCCTTCATGTTACCTGTCTCATGTTGTATGGATGCCTGCCACTCTATGTATTTGTCTTTTGTATTTATTTATCTATTGTTTAAACTGAATGTTCCCTCAGAGCCCGGTGCTGCAGTACCTGTACTACCTGGCCCAGGTGCCAATTGCAATGTCTCCACTCAGCAACAACAGCCTGTTCCTGGAATACTCCAAAAATCCTCTCCGAGAGTTTCTGCACAAAGGCCTGTGTGTGTCTCTGTCCACAGATGACCCCATGCAGTTCCACTACACGAAGGTAAAGAGAAACTGATACACTGGAAATACAATGTTTATAGATCAGTATTTCTATAGTTCTGCATTGTTATGCATTGTCTGGGTGTCTTGTTTTAGGAACCACTGATGGAAGAGTACGCTATTGCAGCTCAGCTCTGGAAACTCAGCACCTGTGATGTATGTGAGATAGCCAGAAACAGTGTGCTGCAAAGTGGACTGTCTCACCAGGTAAGGACACTTCCACTCTCATAATTTGTTCTGCGTTATCACATTTTCTTCTACATTGATCCCATTTGTATCCCACTAATTGATCTTGTTTGTTTGCAGGATAAGTGCCACTTCTTAGGAGTGAACTATCTGAAAGACGGACCTGAAGGGAACGATATCCGCAGGAGCAACGTCGCGCAGATCCGCATGGCCTACAGACACGATACGCTATGCAATGAACTCAGCTTCATAGCGGATGCAGTGAAGTCTGATGCTATGAACTCCCAGTATGATTAAAACGGACCTCACATTAGACAGAATCCAAGCATGCTGAGTTCTCAGTAATCACATTTAACTTCATTTTGAAAAGGGCCAAAGGGTACCTGTGATGATAAAATGAAACTATAATATCCTTACAATTTAGCAACAATTCTTAGCCTGTGACAAGTTGATTAGCAGCATGCTTTGGATGACTCATGGCACTTTGGTCCTCAAAGGTTTAGACAAAACCGTTTGAGGGCCAAGCCCACTATGTATACGCAATTGTAACTTGCACTTTATTTTATGAAGGGGGTTATGTCATAGAAACGTACAGTTGACATTTATTTTAAGTTACTGTATACACTGTACATCAGACACGAGAACACTTAAGGTTGAGAGAGCATTACTCAAAGCTTGGGGAGACTCTGGGGAGATAACAGATGATGTCTGGTACATTTCCTCTGTCTCACTTAAATAGCCTGTCTTAAAATGATTTGGAAAGATATCAATATTTGTTTTTTGGGAGATTTCCAAAGAGACAAGTCCCTTTTAATGCTTGAAGTTGTTGTTGAAATGCTGCATTAACACATGTGTTTGTTATATAAAGCACTATACTAAAATGAATAACAAGTATTCAGTCTTCACAATGATTGCATAGCACACATTGCCATCTAGTGGCTGAACTGCACCATTTAATAACATCAGAGGGCTGAAAAAGCACACACATACATAACATTTACAAAATAAAACACCCTCAAAGGCCACTCTTTCACAGAACTTAAAAAAACAAAACAAGGGGACAATCGTTGTTCTAAAAAAGATTATTACATGGTAGAGGTCCATTGATGGCTTCTTAAAGATATCTCATCAGAAATGTTTAACTTGCATTTTCTTCCACTTCTATTCTCTCATCTTCCATTCTCTCATCTTCCTGAGCAGCCTCCTCGGTTTTCTCGGTTTTCTCCTCAGACGTCCACTCCACCGTCTGGATGTACTCTTCTGCCTGCTTAATGTCTGTGCTCACTGCTCGACTTCTTCTCCTTTTCACAGAGAGAAAGAAACAAATCATACAATGCACTTGATTTAATATGATCTACCCAAAATGTTATACGACAGAAGGATGCTTTGTCTTATCAGTTTATCCCATGCTTTTAAGTGATGATATACAATGTAGCTTCTTTGAGTAATGCTATTGTATATAGAGCTCACTAAAGACAAATTCAACCCAGATAGCATCATCAAAACACCAAAAATCTCTCTTTAAGCCTAAGTTTTATAAAGAGTTTGCTCATAGGAAAACTACTCACAGTTTTATGAATGCAAAGATGATTATTGCGATAAGGAAAAGTCCACAAGTTGAGGTGATGAGTATTGCCTTTGCTGGAACGATAAAACATAAAAGGGAAAATATATAAGTAATTCATAACAACCACAATCACATTTAGAATAGAATAATGTATTGTCATTATACAGGTATAGTAGAGCTACTCCTTTTTTTAAGGTGCCATCAAAAAACAAACAAGAGACGTACAACAGTCAGGAGAAGACAACATACAAAATAAAAAAGTATAGTATGAACTCAATACGTCAAAAAGTCAACAGTATTAATTCCCTTGTGAACAAAATGCTCGTACCTCCAGTAGAGCTTTGTGAGCCGCCCACAAACGGGGCTGGTTCTGCCCTGTAATCTATGGTAGGGGTTGAGGAGGAAGACGTAGAGTGCGAGGTCGGGCTTAGGCTTGCTGCTCTCGAAGAAGACTGAGTTTGCCCCGAGAAATCCGTCCTGTCCGAAGGGCTATCAGTGGTTGCATCCTTCAATTGTGTAGTAGCTTCTGTGCATGTACACGAAGACCATGAGAGATACGATAAGAGTTAGTGCATGTCATTTGATAAATGTATGTTGACTAGAAATTCCTTCTGCCTCCCTTATGGAACTAGGTACTGATAGCGATGTCCTTGGAGACAGGGGTCTTGTCTTGTTTAGTCTATGAACAATTGTGAAGGGTTAAACAATCCTATACTGTTTTATGATATCTAATCCAACAATTAATTATCATGAATTGTGGAGCAAAGTATTTTTCTATTCAGAATCAGAATGCCCTTATTCGTCCCACAGAGAATACATAAGTAAAGAGACGGGTATTAAACAAGTTTTGTAAGATGATAAAAAAGAATGCAGATTAACCCTGAATAGAATAGAATAGAATCCTTTATTGTCACAGGTACAATGAGATGTTACAGGATTTGCATTTTGAAAAGTATTTTTTTTAACTTTTATTTTTTTATTATATTTTGTATTATATCATAACTTAGTATTTTGTTTTCAACATATGTAACATTAAGCTGTCTGTGGCTCTTTCCTGCTGTAACGATGCAAATGTCCCCTCTGTGGGACTAATAAAGGTATTCTGATTTTGATTCTGATGAGTAGGGCTACTCCTTTTTTTAAGGTGCCATCAAAAATACAAAAAACAAACAAGAGACGTACAACATTCAGGAGAAGACAACATACAAACAACAAGCTTTCATACTTCAAAATGCAGATAAAGTTGAATACAGTCCAAATGTAAATTGTGTCCCTATGCAAAGGACCTTTCATCGACACTAATGGAAGTGAATACCTTCTGATGTATGATTTTTTGAAGGACAGGATGATTGATATCTTCAATTAACAATTGTCTCTTACTATTAGGCGTAAAGCACTGTGAAATGTTTAATGAAAACATTAAAATATGTCCTACCTGATTCATTGAAACAAAACACATCCAACTTCTTTGTAACATTGACTCGCCATGTCACCAAGCCCGTCTTGTTTTGTCCACAATTAGGAATGGCCTTGACGCGGGGAACGACTGCTAAATGTTCATCAATCCATCCATATCTGAGAAAAAACATAAACAGAACATCAGGCAATTTTCATTAAACTCCACTTATATGACTAAAGTGATCACTCTTCTCTGGTCTCACCTGCATGTTTCGAGACCTCGAGTGAGAGCTTTCTGCACTTGTGCCTTTGAGGCGATGTTCACTCCGAAGGACAAGCAGAGGCTCCGAGCATCAGAGGCATTGTAGGAGTACTGAGGCTGGTTCAGGTAATTTAAGTCACTAACCTGAAATACTCCAGCAACACTTTGATCTTTCCCTGGAAAAACTGGAAACAAATGACTTGAAGTTATTAAAAAACGAGATCAGATTTGACAAATTAGTAAATAGTGCTTGAAAAACGTACCTCTGATGTGGCTTGAGTCAATGTTTTGATCAGAGATGACTGAAGTAAATGACAACACTAATGTGAAGCAGAGCCAGATCATATTTATGACCGGTCAGAGTTGAGTTGAATGAATGGAGCGGGATGACAAGTGATGCACGGTTTATGCGCCTCTGAGCCAAATGACAGGGTTAAATAGGGCTAATTTTGTCCACTGGGGTGTGTGGACTCTCCCTTTGCCAGATAGTAGAGGAAAAGGAAGAGGGAAGTGCCTCTCATGGGTCACATCAAGAGCCATCATATATTCTAGGAGCAGGGCCCAGGAGACAGAGAGATTAAACTAATATGTTAACATGAGATAAAGCCACAGAAATGCAGTGAATTCATGTTCAAGGAGTAATTCATTAATGATCTAAACAGGGTTGCTATTTGCCATAACGTTTTTCAGTGAAAGAGAAAGTGTTACATTTTTTGTATGATTTAAGTGACAATACAGCTTGTCCTCAGTCATTTGAAATGTTTCTGACATCAAGGGCGCCGGAAGCGGGGGGGCCAGGGGGCCATTGGCCCCCCACTTTTCAGCCCTGCCCCACATTTTCGCAGCAACAGATTTTTTTTTCCTTTTTTTTTCTTCTTTTCAGTCTTTATTTCGAACAGATTCAAAAATAACAAATAAAAAATAACAAATGTGAAAAACAGAATACCGTATTGTTATAATACAGTATTTATCCACATTCATGGTAATATTTGTATATTCAACAAAAAAAACAAAAAAAGTCTTCATATTAATAATAATAATAATAAATCATATGTATCCGAAAGGGAGTAGGAGGAAGCAAATGCTTATTAATTCCCACCCCTTACTTGATCAATGATTGTCCTTTAAATCATTATGCAAGTTATTCCTACTTAGATTTACATTTATACATATACAATAATTTCTCGTCTTCAATCACCTTTCTTCATTCTCATATTTTTCCAAAAAAGTGTTTCTGTACATCCTTTTAAACTGAATTATGCTTGTGCTTTGTTTTAACTCCTGCTTCAAACCATTCCATAAAATCACCCCACAGATTGTTATACTCATACTTCTCAGAGTTGTTCTGACCTTGAGTTGTTTAAAATGTAGATTTCCTCTCAAATGATACCCACCCTCTCTGTCTATGTACAATGTTTTTAATTTCCTAGGAAGTAGATTATGTCTGGCTCTGTACATGATTTGTGCCGTTTTAAATTTAACCAGATCAATGAACTTCAATATGTGTGACTTCAAAAATAATACATTAGTGTGTTCAAGATATCCAACATTATTGATAACTCTTATAGCCCTTTTTTGTAATGTGCATAACGGCTGTAGGTTGGTTTTGTACGTGTTTCCCCAAATCTCCACACAGTAAATCAGATATGGCAATATTAGTGTGTTATATAGAGTATACAATGAGTTATAGTCCAGAATGTATCTGGCTTTTCCCAATATTGCGATAGTTTTAGCCAGTTTTGCTTTTACATGAGTGATATGAGGTTTCCAGCTGATTTTGTGGTCTAAAACCACACCAAGGAACTTAATTTCATATACTCTTTCTATGTGTATGTTATCTAGTATTAATTGTATCTGTGGATTTGTTTTATGTTTTCAACAAATTCAACAAATTGTTGTTTGTTGTGTATGACCATACCTATATAAGGTATATTTATACATTTTATTTTTCAAAATACCAAACAGATCATTTTTTAGCCATGCCTCGTTTCGCTCATTTTCGCTCTTTTCCAAGCCTGTCTTTGAAAATTCTGAGCAGCAGCTGACCACGCCCCCTGCAGAAGAGGGGGGCATGAGCCGGTGAGAGTCACGTTAACATGCTTGCTGTGATTACGAGTGTGGAATAAACATGTCATCTCAGAGCAATGCATGTGTTCAAGCGTATTATCAATTTGATCCAGAGACTGACCCTGAAGCAGCGGAGGTTTTGGTGGAGGTGGAAACATCTCGGTTGCAGCAGGACGTTTCTGAATGGTTAGTTGACAAGCTGTTGTTCCTATTTATTTTACTCTGTTACGATGCTTGCTACTTATTCCGTTCATATTTTGGCTAATTAGCAAGAATGCTATGTGTACAGTTTATAACTTAGAGCTTGTAACGCAAAAACAGCGATACATATATATATTTATAAAGGGAGACATTCATATTTTCAGCATATATACAATGGCCTCATTGCGTTTATTAATAGTTTACAGCCCTTTTCTTCCAACATCGTGCAACAACCGTTGGAAAGTTCAATAACTTAGGGTGATAAAAAGTATAACTCCAACAACACCTCAGTTGTCAGCAGTGTGTGTAGTTTCATGTGTTTTTAAAAGCTCAGTTATTGACTTCTTTCTACAGGTGTACATGTGCAAATTGCGCCACGATGCCTTCTGAACGGAGAATGTGTGCTGCATGGAGATACCACAGGTAACATTTTTGATAGCTTCACTAAGTTGTCTGTTTAGAGAATACATTTTTAACATGTCATTCAATATATCTTTATCACACTAGGTGTCAAGACGGATGCAGGAACTTGAGGACTCTATAACCTGTATGGTGGACCATCCTGGATTGGAGCCTGTGTGCCTGAATGTGTTCTCCCTGCAGAATGCATTGAATATTTACAGAGCTGAACATGGTGGACTACAGTTGAGGCAAATAGAGCAGTGAGTGGTTTGTTTCTTTTGACTGAAATTGTAAAACGAATGCTAATATTGTTCATGGAAATAAATACTGGTGTATATGGCTTTATGCAATCTTTCATTGTACATGTACTATTATATATATATATATTATTACACAGCAATGGCATAACACACCCATGTGTACGACAAAAAAAGTCCACACACAACCTTATGCTTTTGAAATCAGAATATTCTTTACCCATCCAAACATGAATAATCACGACACATTTGATATCAACTCTGAACTTTATTGTCAAAATGAACGGTTCTTTGAACCCATAAAAAAAAAACGAAATGTACTTGTATTTTGTATAAATTACACTAAATATTTTTTTTAATGATTTCAGGCGTCACAGGTATCTAGCCTACAGAAGCTTTGTGAGCTGGTGCTGGGGCTTCCTTGGACGCAGGATCAGAGTGGTGATTCCGGTCTGCGTTGTCCTCAAGGAGGCAGGAGTTTCCTGATCCGCAAAATGTCGATGTTGGGTTCAGACAGCAGCCAAATTGAACCGTGTAGCATACCCGGCGATGACCTCGTCCCTGTCAGGTCGCTCATAATGGTGCAGGGTCCACAAAGACTTGGTCGAAGATGAGGTCCATCAAGTTGGCCACGTAGCCTGTGCAATGTTAAAAAAAAGCACAACAAAAAATGTGGTTTAGATTAGTATATGCATGTAAAAAACTGAAAGTTCTTTCTAATTTTATATTTGTAAATAGTTGTATAATAAATATTTTAAACACTTACGGAATGTGGGGTCAGTCTTTACTGGTTTTGCTCTGCATTCTCCCTTCCTGGCCTTTGGGAACTGCAGTTTATACAGAGGGTTTCCAGGGGATGTAGTGGCTTGTGCACACTCAGCGTTTTCATTGTAGTGCAGGGCTGCCAGGTACAGTCTTTCATTTCCGCCATGAGAAAAACAAATGTAAATAATAGCAAAGGATGTACAAATTGTCACTAATTAGTAAGTATGTGAGGTGCTGGCCTGTAAAGAAGAAAACATAGTTGGAACAAAATCATCTCAATTTAGTATTCAGGATGAGAAAATACTATTTGGATAAATATAGTCTGAAATCCCAAAAGATGGGGCTTAAAACTCTCTATTTAGCAAAGCTCTTTGCTTAGCCTTTTCCAATCTGAGTTAGTTTTGAACCGTAACGTGCATGCTGTGTTTCTGACTCAATACAGATGATGTGTTGGAGAGGGGCTGAGCTCAGTAGACTGACTGTAATGAGTGCTAGCCACTAATTAGCCTGTTGCTAGGTAAGGCCTTGTCAACAACAACATACCAACGGGGCTTTAGCTCCGTTTTACTCGTGGTGTGTGTCCCCCCTCGCATACATACACACAGTGTTGTATCCTCACACACCCCCATTTATATTCATGTGCGCAAACAAGTAAACATACAAAAGCTTTTACATATTACGCTGCAAAAAACGGCATGTCTCATTAGCGTAGCGTAGCTTAGCTTACAGATCTGATCGTTCTTACAGACTACAATCACAAAAGCTTTTACATATAACGCTGCAAAAAACGGCACTTACCTACAGAAGATTACGTTTGTTATTATAACTTACTCAATATGATTTTAGAGGATACAAAATACTAATAAATAGGAGAATAAATACTTGTGTTATCGGCTAGGGCGTGGCTTTACAGCCTTCACACAGATCGCCATTACGGCAGTATGTCTGAACATGTTAGCAAATGCCTGATAATTAAAATAAAAGACAAAGCAAAGACTGCGGAGCGTACAATATAAAATGTTACAAAAACATATAAACACCTAACCGATTACTATTTGGGTTTGAGGCGACATTGATACGGCAAAGCTACATGCTACATGCTACATACTACAAGCTAGAGATAGCTTTATCAGGAAAAACACCGCTAAATAAAACGTACAGCTTCAAAATTGGATGTGTCCTCACTGGCCTGCTCCCGGATGGTTGGTATTGATCCCGGCAATGCACGTGGCCGTGGCTCATTCCCCTGATAGGTGGAGAGTTGACCAATAAGCGGAGCACGTCTCTTTGTGACGTAGGAAAGTGTTGAAATCTGGATCCGTTTTTTTCAGATCCGTTTCAGCCACTTTTTTAGAGATTTGGCGAAGGAGGAAAATAGAGAGGGTTGTGTTTTCTGACACTTGGTGAGTTCCCTGGAACACCGGGGACACATATTCATGTATAAAAGACGTCCAAAGGTGCATTTTGCATGATAGGTCCCCTTTAAATAATCTCTCGTTTAATCCCACCCCTCTGATGCCATACCGTTCCAGTTTTATCAGTAACATATTGTGATCTATGGTGTCAAATGCTTTTTGTAAGTCTATAAATATTCCCACTGCTTGTTTTTTATTGTCCATGCAGTTTGCTATTTCCTCACTTAATTCCATTAGTGCCATAGATGTTGATCTATCTTTCCTGAATCCATATTGACTGTCGTCCAAAAGCTGATGTGTTTCCATGAAACTGTGCCGCGGAAAACTGTACAAATCCCGTTTCAATAATTCCCCTCTACTCTAAAGTCGCATCTAAAACGTGATCTGATCGAGCTGTGTATATTTTGTTATTTTTGATTGTTATATTCAATCTCACTAGCTACAGGCATGTTTGAAGCTTGTAAAGGGAAGATGACAGCTCTCGCCACTCTGCTGTTCCTCAGCGCCACCCCCCTCCCTCCCGCTGAAATTATGAAAGTAAGGTGTAGAGTAATCATATATAACACGGCAGGGTCCGTTACAGTTTGTTTTTATCTGATTTCAAATAAGCAAAGTCTTGGGTTTCAGAATATTAAACTTGTTTCGGCAAATTCAGATGATAAATAGGCCTACAACTTTGAAGCTTGTGACGGCATAATTACAAGCGGAGAACGGAGTAGTTTAACGTCACAGCAGGCATAACAACAGCCGGTGTTTCTCGTGAGTGCAGTAATCCAAACGAAAATATCTTTCCTCCGTAGTATTTTGATCATTTGCTCCGCTAATAATCAATCATGATGATTGATGATGAGAAATGATGGATTCCAGAGAAGAGAAAACTTTAAAGGCCTTTTTCTCAAAATGATGACTCTGTAACAGTCATTATATAATGTGACATATTTTGCTTAATATTTGGAGTACAAAAACAATCCTGATATCATTAGAAAGCTAGGAATCAAAATATGTCTTCGGGTCAATGCGACTGATTTCGATGGAGCAGCAGGTAACTTTGCATTAGGTAAAATCAGAGCCATATAATAGAAGAGTTATGACATCTCCGTTCACTCCAATGGACCACTTTTTTACAGCAATGGCGGATCGTGGAGCCTCTCAATCGTTCCCCGGAAGTTAGCGCCAAGGCTAGCAGAGCTGTAGAGTTGCAGCATAATAGACCGTTCGTGACGGACTTTTAAAGGTAAGAAGAAGTTTAAAGATTTATATTGCGGATATTATCAGTACATCTGATTCAATTGAACATGTGTATTAAAGGATGTCAGTGGATTATCCCTAAATTAGTAGATTTAGGGAACGTTTACAGATAACAGATCAAGCTAGGATACCGAAGCAAGTTAGCAACACACGTTGAACAGCCTTTTAATTGTAAATTCCGTTCTCTTAATGTCTATTTGGTCCAACGTTGTTGAATTAGAGAAGAGGGGCTTCTAAACGGGATTGTATGCGGGGGTGGAGGGAGTTAAATATTAGATAAATATAACTTTGGTGCGTGTAAGAGTGAGTGTTTTTAGCAGAGCCATATTGTGTCCTTGTGATTATGTTGATTATTACCTGTGTGTATAATGTTGCAGCTCAGCTGATTTGGGATTGATGGCAAAGGGAGAGGAACTTAAGTGAGAGTGAACACACAAGGTAAGTTTAATACTACTGTTTTATATAAGTAAGCATACTAAACATGTATTATATCACTGTATTATATAAGTAATCTTGTTAGTAACCTACTGTATGGCAGGTGGAGGGGCAGTGATGTTACAGGTGGAGGAGCAAAACTGCAAGACTGCAAACTCACAAGACAGAGAAATCGAAGTTTGTTCTCCAGAGATGAGGTTGATTTCACTTCAATTTTTTCATATTATCTAAAGATGTGGAAATGGGACAAAAAAAAACTTGAGAGCTGTAACCAAGACAACTGTAACAACATGAGTAGACAGCCACCAAGGTTTTTCAAGTCCCTCTTTTACTCCATTTTGCCAACCCAAACTTCCAGGTACATGACGGGACACCTTGCTTGTTTTTGTTGTTTGCGCTCCTCTGGCAGGTGGAGGGCAGTGATCCCTTCCCTTCTTCCCTCAATCTTTGAGACTAATGTAAGTAGAAGACATGGCACTGTAAATGTTCGAACATTTAACATATTATACCACTTAAAAATAAGAAATATTACTTTTGTTACTAAGAGTTCATACTTATTATACCTGTGTCACCTTTCACACTATCGCTGTGATCATGAGCTATGGGTTTTGTAGATACAGGTCCCGGGGTGAATCGTGGTGCAGGGGCCCTTCTCTTTTTGACCACAGGGTGATGCACGAAGATGGTGGGTATAGCCTCTGCTCTCAGCCTAGTCTTGCCCTTTTTTGTCTTGACAAACTGGTCTGCATCAAAATGTGCCTGCGGAGTGACTTGAAGTTACTTCACACACAGAACAACTCAGTTTTGTCTGCCCACATACATATTCCATAGTGGTTGAATACACAGTATTAGGAAACACTTTATACTTACTGGACATGTTATACTCATTACATACTGTATATACAATATGACCAAGAATGTGAGACAACTTTATAGAAATTCATATCACATATGTTACTGATGCCATTTGTCATACTTTGTTAAACTCACAAATAATAAAGTTCCATAACTTCAGTTGGGAACAAAGACCACACCTTATCTCCCCAAGGCAATTTCCCATCCAATAGGTGTGCTATATAGGTGTGTATAACCCTTTCTCCTGTCTGTTTATCCCTCTTTCAGCACAAGAACCAGAGGGGGATTCAATGGAGCCTGAATACCTGCACTGAGACCCTCACCCTGCACCCTGAGTCTCAACTCTGTGTTTTTCAAGCCTTTCCCTGTTTTTTGTATTAAACAAAACATTAAGCTTTCCCAATGGTGTGGTTTTCGTTTTGTGAAAAAGTGCAAATGCAGTGTTTGTATATAAATCACATATTTTGTTGCTGTTGGTCGTGAAATTGCTCCTACTTCCTCCGCTCTGTGTCAGTGGGGAAGCTGTACATTCGTACTCCTTTCTCTGAGCGATTGGAGCATCTCCAGGCAGCACAGCAAACCATGGTGGCGACTAGGAGGCAGCACAGCAAACCATGGTGGCGACTAGGAGGCAGCACAGCAAACCAGGACAACAAGGAGGAAAAGGCACAGACAAACTGTATGATATGCTATTCAATGTTTATTGAATTCCATGTATTTGCAATGGATGTTCCTAAAACAACACATTTAACATCATCATCATCATTCTGCTGCTGCTAGTCCTTTGATAGTCACCTGTCCTTTCTGAAAGCCATAAAGATGACATTAGTCATTTAGATAACTTGTGTCCTCAATTACCATGGGATTACTGAAACTACCATGAATTTAAGAAAATGGTAGACATTAATCTAATCTGAATTTTAAAGCATTACTTTAGATCCCCTCCCTCTAAATATATCAATCAACATTAGAAAGTGATGCTCCTGACTACCATACAGGTTTAAGAAGATAATATTGGTTTTAAAGAATTCAAAGCTATAAATAAACAGCAACAGGCTCTTTAACCAAGGCACTGTTAGCCTAACATGTAAACTAGTTGTTCACACTAATCCTAATATTATCACTTAATATTAGCTAATTCTATTTTATTTTTTAAAACATATTGATGTAAATACATACACATATCGATTTGTTGTATAAATATTGCAAATCAAAACCTTTATTCACTAATAATTACCAAAAATCGTAGTTCTATCTCCTGTTATCAATGCATTCACATTGCCCGCCATGAACTTCCGGGGAACGATCCTCTTCTACATGAACCACGTGACGATAACCGTTTTTGGACTTCCGTTGTCGTAACTCTTCTATTATATGGCTCTGGGTAAAATAAAGCAGGCAGACATAACAGGAAGAATATGTACATTTTAACCCAATCAAATAGGACATTGTCACACCATTCAAATGTATCCATGTAAATTACAACCAATAAAAAAGCTTAGATTTGTTTATTTGTTACGTTGTTTACTTTATTTGTTACGTTGTTCTGTGTGTGTCAGCCGTTAACCTAGAAATAATATATACACTTGCAAACATGTCAGAAGAACCAGCGCAGAAGAAAACTAAATGTGACCCGCTCTATCGAAATCAGTCGGAAGTCGCAACGGCTCATTTCAGAATAAACGTGGATTTACGTAATAAACTATTTTTTCAGGGTTCGGGTGTTTTGTTTGATTTTAAACAAACAAAGTCTTGGCTTTCAGAATATGAAACTCAGCCTGTCCTCCTACAAAAAACGACCATATAGGTCGATTGTTCAGCAGCTAAATACGACCCAGAGTCACGTTTTAAAGTGTAGCACCTCTAGTGGTCGTGTAAGAAACAACATGCTCCTGTCGATTGCAAACGCTCCGGAGGGTCGTTTATTCACAAATTACCCTCTGGAAAATCCTAAATTGTGGAATAGTTTGGCCATTAAAATGCTTTTTTATTAGATTTCTAGCGAGAAGTGTATATTGTACTTTTATAATCTACGTCCAGTGGATGTGTAGGATCTACAGTTTGATAGATATACGAAGATAATTTGAGGTCTCGCCAGGAGAACGTGTACTGTATATGGAGCAGCTTCCATGTAAAGTTAGCATGGGTGAAAACAGTATTTCCGGTCTCGAAGTTTTCATAATAAAACCGGAAGTATTCCCCACACTGTCAAATGATCTCCATTACTCATCCACTTAAAAACATCAGTTTATCCTTGTTAATTACACAATATTGATTGGTTTAAATTGTGTACAATGCTTTTGTGTTTTTAACCTTCGATTTGGAGAAACAAATAGTTTTTTCGGAGTTTAGACACTACAGAGTTTCCGAAGACACTACACTACCCAGAATCCCCAGCTATCGTTTGGGACTACAACATCCGCCTTGCTTTACAAACCCCGTGATTAGCCCTCAAGCTCTGTGATTGGATGTTGGAGTGGCAGCGCGACAAGGTTTCGCCGAATGTCAAACAGCTCTTTGAAATGGAATGGAACCACGCCAGACTATCCAAAACTGGACTTGGACGGGTCCAGCCCAGCCCTCCCCCACAGAATTACACATGCTGGCTATTGTGTGTTTCGCAATATGTTCTATGGCACGTCTCTACTGGGAATTGTAGTTTTATAAGACGTTTTCGTATTTCCCACAATTAGAAGTTGCCAGTATTAAACTGTATACATCCCTGGAGGTTTAGGGGATACGAAACACATTGGTGTTATCAAATTTAAAACATATAATTAATACATGGGAGAAAATTGCTTGTGCCCATAATGGGCAGCATTAATATACCCACATGACAGCTAAGGTCAGAAGAGCTTTATTTAACAGCTGGTCTTATGTCTGTGACCCCTCCTGTTGTTAATTGATAAGCCTGAAACATGCACTTGTCAAGGTTCAGATGCACATTTAGCAAATATGGCAGTAGCCATCGATCATCTTAAGATAAGATACTTTATTGATCCCAATTTGGGAAATGTTTTTGTTACAGCAGCATGTACTACTTTGTTCTACTCCACTACAATTCAGAGGTCAACCTGGTATTTTTACTCTACTACATTTATTTTTGTTACTTTTCAGATTCTGATTAATGATGTGAAATATAAACAACCCTTAAATCAGACTTTCGTTACACCTGAGTAAAATTCAGCCTTATCAGTTTGTCTGTTTTGCACATCCACCTGTTCGCGTCGAAAGGAGCCAGTTGAGGTGGTTCGGGCACCTAGTTAGGATGCCACCTGGGCGCCTCCCTAGGGAGGTGTTCCAGGCACGTCCAGCTGGGAAGAGACCAAGGGGTAGACCTAGGACCAGGTGGAGGGATTATATATCTTCGCTGGCCTGGGAGCGCCTTGGGATCCCCCAGTCAGAGCTGGTTGATGTCGCCAGGGAAAAGAAAGTTTGGGGCTCTCTGCTGGAACTGCTACCCCCGCGACCCGACCACGGATAAGCGGGAGAAGATGGATGGATGGATGGATGGATCTTGAGTACCGTCCCATGACTCTTATTTCTGCCGGAGGACCGAGGATCGAGGAGCGAGGAGCGATAATAGAGGAGCGATAATCGAGGAACCACCAGACCATCCTCCGATGAAATCCTCAGATACCCACCCCGCCCCCTTACTGTGTATCGCTCACTGATTGGACGAGGCAGTGCATGCACTGATCTGATGCTTCTTGACATGAGAGCAGAGTGAAGAAAATACATGAACCTCACGGGAGTCACTCCTCAGTTTATACCGTGTTTTGTTTCAATTCATGTTTCATTTAGTTACAAATATGTGATATATCTGAACAACAAAGTGGTCAAAAATCATTTTATTCATTTGTTGGAAACATTTTCATGATCGCTTTTTTCGTTTTACATTTTCATTTATTGTCATTTCCATTCAGTCAGTCATTAAGTGCTATTGAAATGTTAATGTGCTACATATCCAAACAAACAAACAAAGTGTGCAATCCAATGAATGTTAATCTAACTGGGTTTTGATAGATAACATATCTCTTTTTCTTCTCTCAATTATTTTATTTATTTTGTGCACTCTAATCAATATTGATCAAACTATTGTTCGTTTATACATTTTAAGAATGGCGTTTATCTTTTTTGAGAATGAGTTCTTATTTTATTTTATTTATTGGGATCTACAACAGATGATACAAATGTTTGCGTCAGTAAATGTGCACTAACAGAGGCGGGGGTGTTTGTGGAAATAACGGGGACAGAGCTGGCTGCTGTCAGACGATCAGCTGTGCAGCGTCATCACAAACGGACGTCGCTTCACGTGACGCTCCGGAGGAAAGGACGTCCCATTGCGCTTAAAACTCATTTCCCTGCTTCTCGTGGTTTCCTTGCGTCCCTCCATGCTTCCCTGGTGAGAGGGACTAAACGCAGGGAAACGACGCAAGTGAGGGAAGCAAGGATTTCATTTAATCGACCTGAGAAGCAGCCTGAGTTGGAGGACTTGTTGAAATGTGACCCGCTCTATCGAAATCAGTCGGAGTCGCAACGGCTCATTTCAGAATAAACGTGGATTTACGTAAACAACTATTTTTTCAGGGTTCGGGTGTTTTATTTGATTTTAAACAAACAAAGTCTTGGCTTTCAGAATATGAAACTTTTATTTCCAAAATCACACGATAAATACATTTTTGAAGCTTGTAAAGGGATGAAGACAGGCACCTCTCACTCGCAATCTGCTCTTCCAGCAGCGCCGCCCCCCTCCCTCCGCTGAAATTATGAATGTAAGAGTATAGTAATCATAGATACAGTGAGTGCGCAGCTGCAGCAGTTTATTGATGGCTTCCCACTTCTGTTTTTTCTGCCAGATGGCTCTTCAAATGTCAAACCCTCTTTTTTCTATGAAAAGCCTGATCATGTCACATAAGGTTTTTCAATACATTGATCTTCTTCACACTGAACTACAGATTACTTTTGAGTTCAACCAACCTAATACTCTTTATAAATATCTCCAATAAAGAGAAGTAACAGCTCTTTCCTCTTTTTCTGGCTTGACAGAAAATGGAAGAGGCTGCAGCCACAGCAGCAGAAGAAGAGCACAGGACTCAGAGGAAGCAGACGCAGTTAGACCTGCAGGATCGTTACAGACTGGACCTGAAGAGAGGGAACATGGTAACCACGGTGTCTGAATCTGACTCCACAAACATGGTCTTAAAACTAAACAGAGAAAAGTCTGGTAAACTAAGACTGTCTAGTCACCCGTCTGTGGTTCTGTTCTTTAAGGAAACACTCAAGAGACTTAACAGACAAATGCCTTTTTATAATAAAAAACACAATTGTTGGCTTGGATTGCATCATAGGAGAAACAATTGGTGAGTGTAAAAAAAAATAAAATACAGCCCAGTAGAGCATCACATTTGAAGATGACACTATTGATTTTATTGATATGAGCTGTATCCGTTGGCGGAAAAGGACGTTTTTTAAGCTCTCAAACAATGAGATTCCTTGATTGTCTCTATTTTGTAACAAATAATGTGACAAAACAAGCAGTTTAAATACATCACATTGGAATCTGAGAAACTGTGTGTGAATGTGTGTGTTGCCTCTTAGGTGAGTCAGCAGATGGAGGAGCAGGTGGCTCAGAAGTCCAGTGAGCTGGAGCAGTACCTGCTGCGCGTCCGCGAGCTGGAGGACATGTACTGCCGCCTGGAGGAGGCCTTAGAGCAGGGGTGCCCAACCAGTCGATCGCGATCGACCGGTCGATCGCGGGGAGATTCCCAGTCGATCGCGAGATGTGTCTAAAAATAGAACAACAATATTCTGTTTTATCGTTAATGTCCTGCAACATAATCTTCCTATGCCAGAATAATGCACTTGAACGCATCAAAGCTTTGTGATTGGCCGGCGTGACCCCATGTGTCGGGACGTGGCTGGTGAGCAGTGGGCAGTGCACTAGTTCGCTAACGTTGTCCGTGTCAACAGGAGTGACAGTCCGCACACACACAAGACCGCAATTATGGCAGAAGCAAAACATATATAATTTTAACTCCGAACGGGAGGATGATTATTTTTGTATCTATTCCAATTCAAAGTGCATCTGTCTCATCTGCAATACGAGCGTGGCTTTATCGAAGAAGGGTCATTTAGGACCGGCATTTCAAAACAGTGCACAAATGCTACGAGACGGAATTCCCTCCTGATTCTGCCCTACGCTCCAAAAGGTGAGGGGCCTGAAAGGACAGCTAAATGCACAGCAGTCCATTTTCACCAGGCACAACAACAAGAGCAAGGCTGCTACCATAGCATCTTATCGTGTCAGTCACGTTCTTGCGAAACACATGAAGTCTTTCAAAGACGGCGAAGTTGTGAAAGAAGCATTCCTGGAGGCTGCCGATGCGTAATAAAAATAACAGAAGCATTTCAACAGGTTTTTGATATGATAAAAACTCAAGTTAGATATCGTTATTAATCAGCTGTAAGTTTGAGTTTGTTTGAACTTATTCATTATAATTATTGTACAAAATGGTATAAGAATGCAAACTTAAATTGATTATAGTCTATTATCAATTCAGGTTAAGAAACTAGTGTTGCTTGCATCCTATTTTAAAGGCATTTATTTTTATAATCTACTAAAATGCAACAAAAAAGGGTTTGATTCTATTAATGTTGTCTTTTGTATTGCACTGTTGCAGCAGATTCCTGTGTAGCTTCAGATCTGAGTTGTCTTATTAGTAAGCCTCATTTATACTTTTGTAGCAACACAATTTTTATATAATGGCAAAGAAAGGGTTCAGAGTCTTTTCTTTTTTTCCTGTGTCATATGTGGCAGCACTGTTCAATGTTTCTTGAATACATTACCCACTTATAACAACACTGTTGTGTAACTTCAGTTCAATACTTGTATGTGTGTAGATTAGAAAGAGGTAAGATAAAGGATCTGCAGTGTTTTATGAAGTATTCATCGTACAAAGGTCAGTTTTATACAAGTAGAAGTGTGTATTTACCTGGTTGTAGGCTGTCAGTAATGGCTACGCCTCTCTATTTGGACTGGTAGATCTCGGCAGACTGGAAACTTTAAAAGTAGCTCTCGGTTCAAAAAAGGTTGGGCACCCCTGCCTTAGAGGACGAGAAGCAGGCCAAGCAGGACGAGGAGGCCATGCACAAGCTGCAGGCCAGGTGAAGGATACTTGCATTGTTCCTCCTGCCTGTGAGAAATGCTCAGTGAGCAGCACATGCTACTATTGTCCTGCTAAAGTGAACACAAGCAGAACTGATTTGAAGTGAATGTGATTGTCTGTTCTCTGCCTGTAAGGAACTTTCAAACTGTTTTGGATTTTTTTCTATTGTTCCTTTTATGGCTCAAGCTCCCCATTTCCCTTTTTTAAAGAATGGGGCTGAATTTGTTTATAACTATGCTATTCAACCCTAATGAAATGTAAGCATCATTGCTGTGTTCACCCCCACAGTCTGCTGGAGGAGGAGGCAGCGAAGCGGGCCGAGCTGGAGCGTTTCCACCGGCAGCAGCAGAGGGCGCTGTCGCAGACGGAGGCGGAGAAGCAGGAGCTGGTGGCCGAGCAGCGGCTCAAAGAGAGAGAGCTGCAGGCGGCCATGCTGCAGCTGGAGAAGCTGGAGAGGGAGCGGCTCGGGGCGCTGGAGCAGTACCAGGTCAGCTCCCACAGGTGGAGGGTAGTAACTGACCCTCGGCATCAAACATAGATATATTCCTTATTAATAATTCCATTAAGCAGAATGCAATATTCTTTCTCGCCAACAAGTATGTTTGTATTTTACTTCAGATTTGTTTTATTTATTTGATTGAGGCTTGAAGATTCTTATAAATGTTGTTCAGTTTATGGAACAATAAAATAAGCTTGAGCTAACAGAACCACAGTCAGTCTGTTATGAGGATTACAAGTATAAGAATTAAGGTTTTTATTAAGGTATTATTTGAAGATTATTGATACACATTTTACAAGATGATCTGCCTTTATTAAATCAGGATCATAGAAATACATATGAGCAAACAACATGTGGGAAATGATGTGAAAT
Organism: Gymnodraco acuticeps; assembly: GCF_902827175.1. NCBI lineage: Eukaryota > Metazoa > Chordata > Actinopteri > Perciformes > Bathydraconidae > Gymnodraco > Gymnodraco acuticeps. Next base: position 7,024,586 of record NW_022989768.1, read on the forward strand.
ATGACACCAGAATGGATTATTTCAACTTTTTTTAATTAACATGTCATGTTCTAATTTATTTGATCTAACTTCCTCCTTATGTAATACAGGAGGTGTCGATGAAGCTTGAACGAGCAACTAACAAGACAAAGACTTGGAAGGACAAGGTGGCCAAACATGAGGGTCTGGTGCGTCTCATCCAGCCAGGTATGAACATCAGTTGTAAAATAAATCAGCATAAGACAGGTGTATTTCACCGACATTTAGCTCTGTGCATCAAGTTCATGGAAACGGGGCTTTCTGTGCTCCTCCCAGGGTCCTATGAAAGATAATAGGTGCCCACTGCTCCTAATACTATGATGGGTTAAAGCCAGAGTCTGCATTTCACTGTGTGTGCTGTGCTTTGTTCATGTGTGACAATAATAGCAGGCAGTAGCTCAGTCTGTGGAGCTGCCCTTAATTAAGGATTTTTGAATATCAGGAAAATATGCTAAAATATTCAGTTTTTTGTAATGTCTTTCATAATAAATATTAGTTTGTACTGCATGTAGGCTTATCTTTGATATTCAACCTGCTATGAGTTCAAAGAAACTAAATACTTGATTAAAATACAGCAGTCCCTTGTGCCTACAGATTAAAAATAGTTTGATAAGAAAGGTTTGCAAAGTTTCAACAACCAACACAACGAAAAGCATCATGAGGAATCTTTCTGCAAGTTCATCTTTTTAAAACACCTCCCCTCCTTGTTTGCGATCTGATTTCTTAGGTCATAAAGGTCCTCAGAGGATCACTAACTGGGGTCCGGCTTCATTCACTGACGTTGAGCTGGAGCTGAGGAAGAAGTCGTGGCAGGAGAGGAAGAACCAGGGCGCTCCGGCTCAGTGAACACACCTCACTGAGGAGGACAGTCTAGGTCTGATAATGTTTAATAACATACACTTACTGAGCCATCTGCAGCGTTAAACGTTTTACTGATATGATTTGGCCTACTTTCTTCTGTAACAAAAAATCTCATCAAGCAATTGTAGGAAGCAGTTCTCTAAAATAATCTGATCATGAGATGCAATTGAAATAGCAGAAAAATACAACTAATAAGTGAATATTTAGTTATTATTTTATGAAGAAATACATCCAGTTTCTTAGTTTGTGCTTTCTGACTTCCTGTGTTTTAATTCATTTTACTGACATGTAATAGAGTACAGCAGTAGATTAATATGTGTATTGCTTTGTCACATTTAAACTTGTATGAAAAACATATAATAAAACACCACTTTTTTTTTCAAAAGTGTATGACTAATTCCATTCAGAGGTCCCAGTATTTCATAGTTTGAGAAGCTGTTAAGACTCTTAAATGTGTCAAAATGCAGCAAGTTCTTTCTGTTTTGGAGGTATCGAGCCTGCTTTCATTCATCATGACTCGTCTACATTTCGATCATGACAAAGAGTGTCCACTAGATGTCACCATATGAACGGTATCATCAGTAAGACAAACCCCAAAATACTGACATTCAGTCTTCTGTTGTTTAAGTGCCTGAATAAGTGTAAGGTGGATACTTATAAGATGTGTTTAAAGAGCCATAGTGTGTCTTCTTCACCAGTGAGTGATGAAGGTGGCTTCTGTCATGTTGTCCAGATGTTATAAGGTGGATGTGTTTTTCCCTCGTCTGGTCGGTGTTATTCTGAACAAGTTCATCTCCAAACACCTTGCCTACCATGTTTATTCCTACTCAGGACGTACATTTTGAAGAAAACCCGCCAAAAAACCCACATTGTTTCACTTTTTGCAAAGCAGCTGGACTTTGTTTGAGTTTTTCTATTCTTTTTCATATTGGGTTTTTGCAGGATTATACAACATTTGTATCTAATACAATTAAAGCTTTTATTGTGTGCCATCAAGGAACAAAGGCAAGGCAAGACAAGTTTATTTATATAGCACCTTTCAATACAAGGCAATTCAAAGTGCTTTACAAAAAATAAAAGACATTAAGAAAATGGCATTTAAAATCATTAAAAAGAAAAGATAATAAAATAAACATTAAAAGAAAAATACATGGATAAAAGTTACAGTGCAGTTTAAGATGTGAATAGTTCAATTAAAAGCAGCTGCAAAAATAAAAGTCTTCAGCCTGGATTTAAAAGTAGTCAGAGTTGCAGCGGACCTGCAGCTTTCTGGGAGTTTGTTCCAGATATTTGGAGCATAATAACTGAACGCTGCTTTTCCATGTTTAGTTCTGACTCTGGGGACAGAAAGCTGACCAGTCCCTGAAGACCTGAGAGATCTGGATGGTTCATCATTTAGCAGGAGGTCAGAAATGTATTTTGGGCCTAAACCATTCAGTGCTTTATAAACCAGCAGCAGTATTTTGAAATCTATTCTTTGACACACAGGAAGCCAGTGTAAAGACTTCAGAACAGGAGTGTTGTGATACACTTTATTAGTGTTGGTAAGGACTCGAGCAGCAGCGTTCTGAATTAGCTGCAGCTTTCTAATAGATTTTTTTAGTGAGACTTGTAAAGACATCATTACAGTAGTCCAGTCTACTGAAGATAAAAGCATGCACACGTTTTTCCAAATCCTGCTGTGACATTAGTCTTTTAATCCTAGATATATTCTTTAGGTTCTTTAGATTCTTTAGGTCTGTTGTTTAGTAGGCAGACTTAGTAACTGTTTTAAAGTGACTGTTGAAACTCAGGTCAGAGTCCATGACTACACCTAGATTTCTGGCTTTATCTGTTGTTTTGAACATTGCAGACTGAAGCTCAGCGCTAACTTTTATACGTTCTGCCTTGGCTCCAAAAACCATTACCTCAGTTTTATCTTTGTTTAATTGGAGAAAGTTCTGACACATGCAGTCATTGATTTGTTCAATGCACTTACTCAGTGTTTGAATTGGAGCATAGTCTCCTGGTGAAATGGTTACGTACATTTGTGTGTCATCTGCATAACTATGGTAACTTATTTTGTTGTTTTTCATTATCTGAGCCAGTGGTAGCATGTAGATGTTAAAGAGAAGAGGCCCCAAGATGGAGCCTTGAGGTACCCCACATGTCATATTTGTCAACTCAGATGTGTATTTACCTATAGAAACAAAGTTGTTTCTGTCCTTTAAGTAGGATTCAAACCAATTTCTTCTTATTATAACAAAGACATGTGTTTTTATAAGGAAGTGGGCACCGACCCCACTAGACCCGGAGCAATAACACACAAATACCAGCAAGGATAAAAGCAAATCAAAACACATAATAACAAGAGCATTCAACAGCACATTAACACGTCATAGAAATCATTCATTTATTTAAAAGAAAGACTCCCATTGCCAACTTTACAACAAACATGTATTTGTTTAGAATATCTGAAATAGTATAATTCTGAATACAATTGAGAAAAGGGGGTGCGGAGACTTTTTACCTTCTTTGAAGAGAGTGTCTTATTTTCTTGAATTAAAGAAAGTATTGGTCTTCTTCTCAGCAGTTTTGTTGGGGACTATTTTCAGCCAATTATTCAAATCTGTGGCACCAAGGACTTCCTGTACAGAGACACTTGTTTGTAAAGTCAACTCATTGTTGGTTTGGGCTTTTTCTTGGGATTTGCTAACAATAAGACACATTTTTAATATTGCAAGCCTTATCTTATAAGTCAGGAAAGTTGAAAGTTCATTTTATTTTTATTTTTCAAAAGGCATTTCCGTTGTTATCTGATTTGCCTGATGGGTATCAGCCAGGATATGGTTGATCCACATACACATTTTCTTTGTCATTATAAAACTCAGTATTTCCCGTATATGTTACATTTGTTCATTCACAGTTTTTGGTACCACAGCAACAGCTTGCCTTTCCAAATATTGTCACACAGTAAGGTAAATCGAGTATTTTACTTTGGCGAGGGACTGGTATCAGATGTTTATTCTCGGTATTTGCAAATTGAGTCACGGTATCAGAAACTTCAGGTGGACAAAGCCAAATGTGTGCTTCCCTAGTAACCAGCCTGTTTGTGTTACAGGTCTGTACAGCTTAATATTACTTCATTGTTCCAGTTATCATGTAAACAGATAAATCACACCTGATGCACGCGACTTGCAGCAGCAAAGGCTCCGTTCTTCTGCGTCTGTGTCAAAACAAATCATTTTGTGCAACAAAGGATCTCTGTTCTGCAGGTACACCTCACCTTTGTTTTTCAACCCTCATGTTTCGGTAATGAAAGAAACTAAGTTACAGAATCTATCCGTGGGTAGCCTACTTGTGTGTCTCGTGTCTACCAGCCCACACAAAGATCATCTTTACTTTCTGTTGTAAAAACTCTCAATCTTAATTTGTTGGAGGGAAAGAGTCAGTTCATGTTGAGTTCAGAGTTGTCAGAGCGGGAGAAGAGATAAGAGCCTGCATTCATTCGCTGATCTGACAGTCAGCAGCATGCAGATCTCTCTCTACCGGTGGGTCACTGATAAGATCAGACAGAGACACGGATTGCAGGAATCTCTGAGCTAATACTATTAAAGTGGGTTTTTTGTACTGCCATTAAAGACGTTTTGCACATAGCTTCTCCTTTTAAGGACATTTTGTTAGTAACAGTTCACATAAGGAAACACAAAGATTAAAACATGTTAAATGAAGAGCTAATGATTGATAGGTTTCAGGATTTTCCATGCATTATTTGTCTTGAGTTGTTAATCTGGTGTATGATAAATGGATTAGCTGCTCACATTTCTTCTAAGAGATATTTATATCTCAGACTCTCAAAAAGTATGTTGGCGTTTTTTCCCCTCCCATTCTCAGAATTGAGTTTCTAATCTGCATTGCTAAATTGCACAAGCCCCCCGCCCAGACATTCCAAAAATAAGGATATCCCCCGCTGTCTCACCCTCGCCACATGTGTCCCAAAAGCACCCTAATGCCCCTGACCAATTCATCTGAAACTGATTTTAAACAGGAACATTTTTTGGGGGGGATTGTCTGCTGGTGAAGAAATGCCTGGCAGATGCCTCTTTTCAGGGTTAGATGACTTCCCACAGTGACTTCACAGCCTCAAGCTTTCACACAGCTGAATGGACTCTGAGTTTCGCTGCACAGAAAAACCGTGGATCACTTACCCTGGCAAGAGAACAACATCAGGGCTTCAGACAAACACCTCAAAGTGGGTCAAGGAAACATCAACTTTAGTAAACCCCACCCTTAAAGTTATAAATCAAATGTGTAATTGTCCTTTTCTGCTCATGGATGAGCGGGCGGTGTCCGGATAAGATCATCTGGAGCTCAGTTGAATCGTGTGTTTGATCATCTCCCAATCTGACCCCCATGTGCTGCAGGCAGCTGAGATCATCCTGGTTGCTAGGGTGGGACTCGTGATGAGTGACTAGATGGTGAGATCAACATTTGGAGCAGGTGCCCTCGGCAAGGGCCACAACCCATAATACATTTTACCATAGTATGTACCATGGTATACCATGGTACTACCATGGTACCTCAGATGTTACCATAGTGTACCATAGTACGTACCATGGTACCTCCGATACTATAGTACATGCCGCGGTACCTCAGATAACTGGTACTCCATAGAGTGTTCAAATGGTACTACAGACATTACCATGGTATGTATCATGATAATCACTCAAGACCCATTGTATGAATTTTTTTTAGTTTAGTATTTTTTATTGCTGGTTTGAGTTGGTTTCCCTTTAGGTAACATATATCTTTAAGGCTGCGAGGCCCCTGAGCAGTCAGTTATCAGCCCCTTCATTGCCCACATTGCAGAGGCACCCAGGAAATAGAAACTGCGACATAGTCCACATTCATAGCAACCATAGGGCTTCATGGAAATCAGGATTTCGAGGGCCGATAAAACAAATCAGTATCATCTGTCACCAGAGTATTTTTGGGCTCATTTGAAAGGCTAATAAGCATTCTTCTCAGAAAAATGCACTGCAGCTGTGCCTGTTCACGAAGCATACGGGACCCAAAATCCAACAATATGCCATTTTGAATTTAGACTGCTTTTGATTTGTCTTTTAATGTGAGAGCAGCACGGTTCTCTAACCACACTGAACTCAGGAAACAACATCTAGCATAGTTACACAAGATCCCAAAGACACAGCACTGCATTTTAGAATACTGCTGCTCTCAGGGAAAATAGATGCTTTCATCAGTAATGTGTCTTAAGTTTCAGAGAAGAAGTCAGAGGCAGTCATGAAGCCAACTCATGCCATACTTATGTAGCAAGATGTTTCCCTCCTAAAGTTTTAAACTGCTAATTTTCATGAATCTGCAACATTTCACTGAGAGGACGAACAGCTTTGTGGATTCAATGTGTAAAATGGCTCTTGAGTATTTCTGGCTCTGGAGGAAAGGATTCCTATCATGCCACTCCTCACAATCCCGCTGGATAACTTCCGCTGCTCCCTCTGTTCGTGGGCAGGGGTCCTAATCTCCGTGCCCAAAGCAAGAGGCTAAAAATGGAGAGGACTGCCAAGGGATCTGCCCAGATGTTGGCTTGCTGCAGCTGTGCACCTGCTCTGCAAGCTGGGAGATCGTACTGAGGGACAAACAACCAAACTCTGCTTTCCCAAAAACAGCCCCCTTCTTCTGACACCCCGCTTCCTCTCAGAGACAAACCCTCTTTGGACCACAGGAGTCCCGTTCAGAGCGCCAACCAGGCGCCACAGAGTGAGCTGGGGCTTGTGCTCGGGCCCATATTCATTGCTGGCAAGTTAGACACCCATTATAATCATCATCATCATCATCATCATCATCGTCCCCTTCAGGCCCTGTTGGCTGTGAGCAAAAACAAAACACGAGCAGCAGCCGTGTCTGATTACCTTTCATTGAGTCAATTCTGTAATAAAGACAATGTGTTCATAGGAGGCCAAAAAAGTGGTACCTCCTGTATCCAATGAGCCATTGTTTTATAAAGATACGAGTCATGTTATCAACTCTGTGTGGCACAGCGGTGCTTTGTGCTCTGCATCATTATACTCTATATTAGCCTGAGTACAAATAATAACTAAATAATCAATCAATCAATCAATCAATGTTTATTTATATAGCCCAATATCACAAATGTTACATTTGTCTCAGTGGACTTCACAGTTTTACAGAATATCAGTATGACAATACGACACCCTCTGTCCTTAGACCCTCACATCGTACAAGGAAAAACTTCCAGAGAAAACCCACAGTTTAAAGGGAAAAATGGGAGAAACCTCAGGGAGAGCAACAGAGGAGGGATCCCTCTCCCAGGACGGACAGACGTGCAATAGATGCCGTGTGTAAATCGAAGAGATAATACATTTTACAACATAGGTAGTCCAAATGTTTGGAAATGCATGTGTCTATAATAATAAGATGAATCCACGAGGATGTCAACAATCCTGTGGGAGCCATCAGGGAAGTAGTATGGTGAGAGTCTGGCAGGACCGCAGAGACAGGTTCAGCCACGACTTGAAGTCCAGGACTCAGATCCAGTGCTCAGGATAGAGGATCCAGGACTCAGGATCCAGGACTCCGGATCCAGGACACATGACCACAGCAATAGGATCAGCCTCGACTCAGGATCCCGGCGTATACAGACACAAAAAAAGAGATTTGGGGGAAGCTGGGTTAATCGGAACATGAGAGTACACAGGTACAGACAGACAGAAGGAAGAAGTAAGGTGTCCCCCGACAGTCCAAGCCTATAGCAGCTAAACTAACGTGTCTACGTACATGCACTCCCTTAGGATAGGTTGAGGGATAAGGGGTAGCAAGTAAGAAGTAAGGAACAGAGGTGGAGAGGCACCACGTATCTACGTACATGCACTCCCTTAGGATAGGTTGAGGGAAAAGAGTAGTAGGTAATAACTATGTCATTAGTTCTGCAGGTACTTGTCAATGATACATTTGCACTCTTGGTTCTTGATCTAATTTTAATTGTGGTTTATGAATAATGCATTTAATCCACAGCAAGATTACTGCATAATGTTAGAGATTTAAAGGGATATCTGGTCCGCTTTTCAAATCTCCGCGCGTCCCTATCAAGCTGGTTAATACAGGAAGGAATCCAGAGCTACCAAGTAACCGTTAAACAATAATCTACTTTAATGGTAATATGACAATGCAATACAATCATTACAATACAACATAATATATTACAATTATATTGTAATGGTTAAGGAGTATGCCGGCCTACTCCTGCCCTGGTTCGCGTGCTGCTGAGATCCTTTCGGTCGGGGCAGCATGTGAAGAGAGACCGAACGCCAGGGATCTCCAGGAGATATACCAGAATAAGAAGGAGGGGTTAGGGGTTAGGTCAGCTGGTCATCTTTTCAGGTCATCTCATTGGGAGACGCAACGCTGGCCAGCAGGAAACCAAACAGGCTCACTTTCCAACAAAAGGTCTCAAGGCCTGCATACCTACACCTCCCCCACAGAGCAATAAAACCCTGTTTACTCCAACCAGCCCAGAATGTTTATAGCCATTTTTAGTCCTTACATTTATGAAAGGATAAAACAGAGAAATCAATATAAAACACAAACATAGGTATTGTTTGAACAGTATTCACTTAACTGCTACTATTGATAACCACCAGAGAAACCCAAGGGACCTCTCTTAATATCTATCTGGAATTTGCAACAAGACTTTCTGCCATTTCAAATGTAACACATTTCTTAAATATCAGATGATAATACTCTACAATCCCCCTTTTTATCTCCTTCTCCAGAGATAAACTTAGACAAGGCATTTTGAAAGATACCCACTGTCATTCTTTCCTACTGTGTCCGTCCCCCAAACATTGTATAAACCTTCATGGAGACAGAACACCACTTTCCATGGCAGTGAAGGAACCATGAGGGGGCAGCTGAGTGCTAGAATTATCAGCCCCCCCCCCCCCTCGGAGGATTAGCCCACAAGGACAGCTAATAGGGAGGGGGAGATGCGGCTTTCCCTTCACGGGTGGAACTGATCAGAGAGAAGTAGACTCCTCTGCTGCCTCGACAAGTCCCCTGTGCCGTCCTGGCTTGCCGTGTCTTTGTCCCCCCGATCCGCTGACGGCAGCTTCTGGGCTGCCTGCTAGAGAGATGTCTTCCTCCTCCTCCGGCCCGCTGATGGCGGCTTCCGGGTCGATGCTGTAGAGATGTCTTCCCGATCCTCCTTCTCCGGCCCGCTGATGATGCCTCCCGGGTCGTCTGCTGTAAGGATGTCTCCAGGGTCCTGCTCCTCCAGTCCGCTGCTTCCGAGTAGTCCACGTCTGCCAGGGCCACGTCCGTCCTGATGTCGTCCCCTGGTCCTAGCAGGTGGTTTCCCCGCCGCACACTGGCTCCCGTGGTACGAGCTGTCCCCCTTTTCTCCCAGGCAGACGGCATAAGAGGTCCGCTGGGTCACTCGGTCGGGGCCGGAGAGCCTGGGGTTGAGCCACTTTGTCCTGATGACTTTCAGCCAGACGAACTCTGCTGTGTCGGCCTCGTGCTTCTCGGGTCCCCCTTTTGGCGCCAGCAACCTGTGTGGAGAAATCTGATACAACTCCCTCAAGTCTACGCTCAGCTGTTTTGACCCACTTGGAGCCTGTTGGTGGGGTGTCTTGAAACAACAGCCGTCTGTGAACAGGTTTTCCAAATTAATTGTAGACCTCCTATCTGCCAGTGCAGCTTCAGAATCTTAATACTTGGATTGTGCCAACTAAATAAGAACCCCAACATCTTTAGGTAAACTAAATAACATATTTCAATAGCTCTGAATTTCTGACAAGCATCCGTGTTTATTTTTAAATGAAATCCTATTTAAAATCCAAATATAATATGAACTGCTAATGTTTCTGGTAAAGAAACACACTAATGTTATGGATTCAAAAACAACCAAAATCACGATACTAACAAAGTGAATGATTTCCTGGTGATACTGCTTTTACCTGTCAGTGCTTAGATATTATCACGCTGAAAAAATGAATACAGAATTCCAACAAACTGTCATCAAATGTCTTTCTATTCTAAATTTAGATGAAATGTATATCCCCATAATGACCTAAACAATAAAGTCTATGGCTTTTACTTCTTTACCAGGCTAGTTACATGATGTTGTCTAAATTAAATTCTGTCTCAATACACTACTATGTTTTAGCTTTAACTGTAATATGTTCTTTCTACATTTCAAACCTCAGTTACTCTAATGTCTGTTAAAATATTACAAAATTGTTTCATTATCACAGGTCAACTTCTTCAGTATTCTATTCTGGAATTACATCTCTCACAGTAGCCCCTTGGCCACTGATTCTGTGTTACCTGTTATAATTCAAATCAATATTTAGAAACATCTCAACATTCATCAAACAGTATCTTATCCCCAGATATGGAGCAGGTTAATTACATTCAATGCTCAGTTTGAACATCTGGGTTGGGGTGGAAGGTTTCTGTCAATCCATAAAAGAAAAATGTAAATTGTGAATATTACAGCCATGTTGACATTTATACATTATACACACTCCCCCCTTTTACACATGAAATCATGTGTAACAAAACCCTGTAATGGGAGGGGAACAAAAACTGTCAGGTAATTGGTTAGGGACATAACGAACATTATTTACAATTTGACATCCATTATCATTATTTCCACAGTAAACACTTCAGTGAAAAGAAGTGTTCCTCTCCGTCCTTCAGGCCTAAAAGAAACAGAATCTTCAGATTTTAGTTTTACATTTGCAAACCGCCAACTCATGTGAGAGTAAAATATCATCAAGTAGATTAGAACCGGGTCACATGTGCGGTTTCCCCTTTTTGTGGAATTTTTAGGAAACCTCTCGTTTCCCTTGGAGCACCAAAATAATATGTTAGTCCAAAAACATGCTTGGTTAGTTATTGTTTTAGAATCATGCAGTTGCACTGATCACATGCCGGCATTCATTCACACTCACACTGTCTGGTTGTCATGTCAGGTTTGGTCAGGTACACCCCAGAGTCAGTCATCCACAGTGCCTTGTCAAGTTACACTGTCGGTCAGGGTCAAAGGTCAGTTGGTCTCCGTCTTTTTTGGCCATGTGTCGTGCTCTGCAGAGACTTTGACATTTCAGCATAGGCCAGTATCCTTTGTCTACAAAAATATGTATATATGGAGCGCCATCATTTATTCTAACTTGTCATTGGGACTTCTGCCTCCCACTTTTCCTGAAACTTGGTACAAAACTCACTTCCTTCGAGTACTACTACTACTGCAATCCATTTACACCTAATTAGTATTAAAATGTCTAATGATCTATTTCAGAAACTTGTGTACATAACTATTATCTTGAGTCAAAACATTACTAGGATCTGTGTCGCTCTGCATTTCATAGCTCATTATACTCATTTATCTTTAATTCTGGTCTACTTAAAAAACAATGTTAAACTCTTTAGCAGTGTGTGGAACCTTGGGTGTCCGAACATGCAACAATTACTCCCTCCTTTATCAAGGATTTAAAACCGAAGTCGTTTTATATTTCCATCTTAAAGCCCTCCTATGGTAATAACTATGCTACAATGGTGAAATCAACACTTTAGATTGGAATTTTATATGTGGCTTGGCACCAGCTCTCCCTTTAACATTATTAATACAAATAAAGATTTGTCTTATAGAGTGGTTCCTAAAACTATCCTTTTAATGGTGATCAATATTGTAACAAATGAGATCACTACTTTATTCACACGTGAATAAAAATCTCTTAAAGAATGATTTGTTAAAAGATTGAAGAATATGGTTCTACTCTGTCATGTCTTCCCCTTTATCCCTCAGTGTGTTTTAGGATGATTCTCATTTTACTTTAATAGTTTCCTCTTTACCGCTATTTTTAATTTACCACTTGATTAATTCATGGTTAATAAATCTTTCTGTCTTTACATATTTATGAAGTTAATTCAAGTTATTTAAATGTGCGTTTTGTGAATAAGTGTGTTTATGTGTAAACTCACTCATTCCCGTTCTCCTTTTCTCCTCCCCTGGTTTTCTCAAGCCGTGACCCCGGCGTCCTCACTTCTAATCGACCATGCCAACTCCTCTGATTCTGTCTTCTCTTCAGTCCATCAGCTGTTGAATCCATCCGCTGTAACTTTTTTTAGGCAGCCATTGGCCCAGTTACATCTGCAGCCCCATCATGCCACTGTTGTTGCACTCCTCCTTTACAGTCTCTCTGCTGTTTTTATGGAGGGCGGATTCTGCTCTCATGTCCCACACTCTGCTATTGTGCCAAATCTCGCGGCGCAGTTTGGAACTTCATGTCCTGTTTGAGGGACCGATGAGAGTTTGCCTCTTTGTCAGCATGCTGGTTTGGTTCTGGATGCCTCAGGTGGAGATGGTTCTGGATGCCTCAGGTCGTTGTTGGTTCAGCTCTGGTTCTCTGTCTGTACGATGGAGAAGGAGGAGTCTCCTGTTGGATTAGGTCTTTTGTCTGTTTGGAGGGTCGGGATCGAAGCCTTTCTAACTCAGAGGGGGAGTCCAGGTCTCGGGACACATTACCTATAAGAAGTCTAGCACACTGATGTTAAATAAATCCAACCCTTTCCACTCTGTCTCTTTCTAATCATACTATCTGTCTTAGTCGTTAAATGCCATCTAAACAACATAATTAATGTCTACTAATGATATTAGAAAAACTCACTCTAAAAATTGTTTCATCCATTGTTACATATTTACCCAACACAACTCTGAAATACTTACATGTTTCCAGCATCACATATTCCACACACTACGAAAAAAAAACATCCCCATATTTTCTCTCATTCTAAATCCCACTGTTACTTCGAACAATAGTAAACCTGCAGAGCACACCAATCGGATCACAGTAATGAAATTTGAATCAAGTGTAGGCCTATGTCTACTTTCTGAACATTTATTTATATTGTCTAAATTCCTTGTCTATGATGTGCAAACAGTTCGAGTGTAAAATGTGTTTTTCACAATGTATTTACACTCTACAGATTCTTGAGTTTACTCATCTCCTGGTGCTGTCGTTGTAAAAAAATGTTCAATTCCTTATTGTTTTGTACCAGTTTTCCAAAATCAGTTCTAACTGCCGTGCCGTTTCTGGAAAGGTGGCGGTACGGCTACACAATGTGTAAGAAGGTGCCAACATGTTCCTTTTTTAACTTTGATTAATATACTGGGCTATTGTCGTTGTTACTATTAACGTGCTTCCCGTCTTCAATACCGGCCAGCAATGTAATGAAAAATGTCAAGGGTGTGCTACCCCCTTTCAGCCACTAGATGGCAGCAGAAAAATGTCAAGGGTGTGATACCCCCTTTCAGCCACTAGATGGCAGCAGCAGAAGTTTACAGACAAAGGGAAACGCTCTCCCTCGATTTAACATATAACAGACCTCTGGCTTTTAGCTTTCAGCCTTGGTCTGTTATTTAACCCCAGTTTTAAAAGGCGACCCGATCTAAAATATCGTGTTTCCAGGTTTTGTCGTGCAGGAATCAAACCTCGCACCCAAACAAACTGCACCGTCTCCACGCCACTCAGGAATAAACTACCTGCAGATCCGCGCCAAACTGCTCTATTTACGTTACGCAGGACTTTCCGTCTACCTGGCGATCAACGTTCACGTTTTGTATATAACTTTCCTAACATAGTAAAATATGCATTGTATATTCCATTTAAACTTTAAAAACACTGTGCAACGCCTACAGACAATCCTAAAGTTTTAGTGTATCCAATTACAGACAGTCGGTTTTCATAACAGGCGTCTGCGTACCTTTATTTGTAGAGTTGTGCAGGGCCCTGCCGATTGTCTGAGATGTTTGAAAGCGTTTGTTCCCGACCCATTCTGGTCGTCTGGATTCTTCCTCAGCTTCGTTATATCTGGCACGTCGAGGGTCACCATTTGTTAGAGATTTAAAGGGATAACTGATCCGCTTTTCAAATCTCCGCGCGTCCCTATCAAGCTGGTTAATACAGGAAGGAATCCAGAGCTACCAAGTAACCGTTAAACAATAATCTACTTTAATGGTAATATGACAATGCAATACAATCATTACAATACAAAATAATATATTACAATTATATTGTAATGGTTAAGGAGTATGCCGGCCTACTCCTGCCCTGGTTCGCGTGCTGCGGAGATCCTTTCGGTCGGGGCAGCATGTGAAGAGAGACCGAACGCCAGGGATCTCCAGGAGATATACCAGAATAAGAAGGAGGGGTTAGGGGTTAGGTCAGCTGGTCATCTTTTCAGGTCATCTCATTGGGAGACGCAACGCTGGCCAGCAGGAAACCAAACAGGCTCACTTTCCAACAAAAGGTCTCAAGGCCTGCATACCTACACCTCCCCCACAGAGCAATAAAACCCTGTTTACTCCAACCAGCCCAGAATGTTTATAGCCATTTTTAGTCCTTACATTTATGAAAGGATAAAACAGAGAAATCAATATAAAACACAAACATAGGTATTGTTTGAACAGTATTCACTTAACTGCTACTATTGATAACCACCAGAGAAACCCAAGGGACCTCTCTTAATATCTATCTGGAATTTGCAACAAGACTTTCTGCCATTTCAAATGTAACACATTTCTTAAATATCAGATGATAATACTCTACACTTGGGATCCCCCAGTCAGAGCTGGTTGATGTCGCCAGGGAAAAGGAAGTTTGGGGCTCTCTGCTGGAACTGCTACCTCCGCGACCCGACCACGGATAAGCGGGAGAAGATGGATGGATGGATGGAGGCTTAAATGCTAATGGGAGTTGGGTTTGCACTTCAGTCTTTTTTCTTTTGGTACCGCCGGTGATATTCACGTTCGGGTGATGCCTTTTCAAATGAGTGTGCAAGTTTGATGTATTGCCAGCCGCGTAACCAATGTTAGTTGAACAATGCCGACAAACAGCTTTGGTTTGGTCCACCTGTCTTTGTCCGTCATCCTTGTACGTAACTGTGAAACCAAAATATTCCCAAACCGGAGACTTCAATGATGCTGGAGGATTTTCCAGCTCAACTTTATCTGCGTTCGCCATTTCGACAGTTCCTCAAATTACTGACTACATTTTAACGCATCCCTGTGATCAGCTCTCTAGTATGCCTCTCGTCCAATGAAATGACTTGTACGCTCTATGACGCGTTGAACCCAATGTGAGCAAATTACTGAGACGCAGCACTTGAGATTACTTCCAAAAAGTTGTTCACGTTCTCAATTTTTTACGTTTAACGTTATATTCGTTACACACGTGTACCGAAGTGTACCGAACCGAAGGGCCCATACCGAATAATTTCGGTACGTGTCCCGTTATACCCCTATTGTTTACATAAATGGTGATCAAACTGTTTTGAGACCCACTGAGATAACTTAGACTAAAGTTAACTATCTAAACACTGAGAGAGTCCTTTACCTCACTGAGCTGACGTTATCTGACAGGAGAGGACTTTCCTTAGACACTTAGTTGTAGAAACAGCTTCTAATATCCGTTAGCGCAGCGACAACTTGCTCTCTCTCTCGCTCACTTGTGCGCTCGTGCCACACACACGGAGCTGAGCTTGAATGAAACACCCAGAAGTAGGCTACTTGTACTGTACTGTAGCATATCATTTTCGAATCAATCATTTTTCAAATTATGAATTTCACATATATAAAAAGAAAACATACATTTATTGGGGTTGCTTAGCAGTTGCTAGGCCAATTGTTGGTGTTGCTGTAGCAACTGCAAGCTACCGCCTGGCGCCGCCCCTACACCTACGATAATTACTTTATCAACAGTAATATTCACATTAATCGGGCGGCGCCGAAGATACACCTGCCTTTTACTTTTTCCTGCGGAGGGCCGAGCCCCGTTCAACTCACTAGCAACACAGAGTGGGCTTCGCTCGTGTGGAGGCTACTGCCAACTGTCATCGCCGGCGCCGAGCCCTGGGCCAGTAGTCCGGGCCCCGTCTATCCAGGACGGGTTTCCATCGGCGGATCGGGTAGGCCTATGCTTACCTGCTGAGTGGATCTTGCCCGCTCTTCCCCTCTGACTATTACGATGGCGTATTTTCCTGTGTTCCTCTGCCTTGTCGTGGCATGGAGTTTTAGCGGCTATGCTATCGGCAACCCAGACTCTTTACGCCCGCGGCTGGTTACCGCAGATGGTGTGACATCCACACGGGGCCATGAACATAATGTGTCGCATGTGATTCGTTTTGGAAATGTTTCTCATTGAAATTACTGCCCCTGGGTTCGCGAGATCTGTTGTTTTCCTGGGGCCTTCACCGTGGGAAACCCTACAGATGCCCTTTGCCAGTATTCTTCTTCTAACTCTTCTAGTCTCCCGACTATAACGAAATTTAAGCAGAAGTGCTTAATCATGTTGCTTCTACTTCTGTCTGGTATTCAGCCTAATCCTGGTCCTTTAATGGCATGTAATACCCCAACGGACTTTAAGAACTTGTCTGGGTTACACATCATCCATGTAAATGCTCGCAGCCTGCTTCCCAAAATGGATATGTTGCGAATTTGGTCAGAGTCAACTGGAGCTGATCTAATTATTGTTTCTGAGACTTGGCTTTCAAAGAAAATATTGGATAAAGATGTCGGAATTGACGGCTTCAATATTTATCGTTCGGACCGCCCCAGGAAAGGTGGTGGCGTGGCGATTTACGTAAAACATAATCTTGCTGCACAGGTCATCTTCTCCAAATCTGCTGTTAAGCAGTTTGAAATCTTAGCACTAAAGATTGATTTATCTGGTGGTCAGTTTTTAACTGTTGTTGGTTGCTATAGGCCCCCTTCTGCTACAAACGACACATTATCCTCGCTAATGCAGCTTTTATCTCAACTACAGTTTAAGGAAATCATCCTGGTAGGTGATTTTAACTGGGACTGGCTTTCACCAGTGTCTGATGATTTTAAAATTCATTGTATGTCGCTAAATTGTACACAATTAATTCAAAGTCCTACTCGTCTTCACACCAGGTGTCTAAATAAATCATCTCTTATCGATCTTTTAATTACTAATCAACCCCATAAATATACTGCAACCGGGGTCTTTGCTAATGACCTAAGTGATCATTGTCTAGTTGGTGCTATTAGGGATACCAAAATCCCCCGTACCAAACCCTGTGTTGTTCTGAAAAGAAATGTTAAGCACTTTATAGAGCAAGCCTTTCTTCATGACTTAGTTCATTTAAAATGGGATCGTATTTTATTGATTGGTGATGTTGACCATGCTTGGAAGTATTTTTATGACAGTTTTAGTTATTTTTTAGATAAACATGCTCCGTTTCGCCGGTTCAGGGTGAAGGGCCGTGATAACCCCTGGTTCACTTCTGATCTGGCAGCCCTCTTACGCAAGAGGAATCTCCTTTGGGCTGCTGCGAGGAAGACAGGTTCTGAGGCTGACTGGCTTCTTTTTCGTCAACTGCGTAATCGCTGTACTGCTTCCATTAAAAAAGCCAAAAGCGATTTTTACTTATCCCAGACCACAGACAGTTTAAACGATCCTAGGAGATTTTGGCATACCATCAAATCCCTCTCTGCCAGCTCTCGCTCCTTAGAGCTGCCTCCTAACATTGTTGTTGACTCCACCCCTGTGTCAAATAAGACAGAGATGCTTAATTGTTTTAATAAACATTTTATTGCCTCCAGTTCCTTGTTTGACACATTATCTTTTGGTAAATCATCTCCCTCCATCACCACCAGTCATGCCACTAGTAGCCACACTTTCTCCTTCAACCCCTTCAATGTTGGGGAGGTTTGTAAGGCTCTAAAGGGCCTAGACCCCAAAAAATCAGCAGGTCCGGACGATCTCCCCCCTTATTTCTTACGGCTAGCTGCAGATATTATAGCCAAACCACTTTGTCATGTTTTTTAATCTTTCTATAACAAGCAATGTCATTCCAGATGTTTGGAAAACTGCAAATGTTCTCCCCTTATTGAAAGGTGGTGATCCCATGGTGATGAATAATTACAGACCAATTTCCAAGCTCTCTATTTTAGCTAAAGTACTTGAAAGGCTGGTGAATGATCAGGAAAGGAGGGCATCTAATTCCTCCAGGAATTCCCCTACATGACCTGGTGGTAGAGAACAACCATGATTAATTGAATAAGGTAAGTTATTGTATCGGTAACATGGAGTAAAGTGTGGGAATAGGTGAAAACTCAATTTAAGGAAGATAAGAAGTGCCTCCCAGTTGGTCTGGGTGTTTGGGTGAAGCAATAGCCTGAGTTCAGAGCTGCAGGGGTGGAGGTGTTGAAGGTTGGGTGGAGGGTTGGTTGTTGTATGGTGTGATCCACGTGTCGGTGAGAGCAAGGAAATTCAGTGATTGTTGGGAGGCGTAGCCTCATAAAGCCGAGGTTAGGACCTTTTTGTGTTTCACCGTCAGTCAGACCATCAGTAACACCAGGCTCCTTAGATCAGATCAGATTCTTCTCAGTGTCTGTGCTCCTGGTTTAAAATCCCTGTCTGTCTGCAGCTCGATGCCATCTCTACAACGAGGACTACAAGAAAATGCCTCCACCCAAACCCAAGAGGAACCCGAACACTCAGCTCAGCACCTCCTTTGACGAGTCTTACATGGGCAACCTCGGCAACAGGAAGGCTTCGAGTCCGGCATCGAGAGACGGTGAGGAGCCGGTCTACATCGAGATGATGGGAAACATTCTTCGTGAGCTGAGCGGTCGGGAGGACGACGAGCAGAGCGAGGCGGTCTATGAGGAGATGAAGTACCCGATGCTGGAGGACTTCCTGCAGGACGCTCACAGTGCCATCATGGACTCTGAAGTCTGGGAGACCCGGGGTTGCGACATCCCTCCCCCATTCCCCAACCTCCTGACGCATCGTCCACCGCTGTTGGTCTTCCCCCCCGCCCCCGCTCAGTGCTCCCCAAACTCAGACGAGTCGCCCCTAACCCCTTTGGATGCCGGCCGGCTGCCCGTCATGGATAACGTTTCCTTCAGCAAGTCGGGCGGTGCTGAACATCCACAGATCTCCACCCACCATCGCAAGGACAAAGACAGAGACCGGGACCGGGACCGGGACCGGGACCGAATCCAGGACCGGGACCTGTCCTCCACCTACACCATCACCTCCTCCGGACGCTCCTCAGCTCCGCCTCTCCACCCCTACAAGTCTTCTGGCTCCACCCACAGTGGTCATGGTTACCCGCGCAGCCAATCAGCATGTCCGTCCCCGGTTAGCATGGGGCGCTCTCTGACTCCTCTGAGCCTGAAGAGGCCGCCGCCGTACGACGCTCTTATTGCGGGAGGAAGTATTCCTCGCTCTTCCTCTTCCTCATCCTCCCACCGCGGAGGAGGGGAGGGCGGAGCCAGACTCAGTAACTCCTCCTCCACTCACGGATCAATGCAGAACGTGTCGATGAGGTCAAAGACTCCCACCAGCCCATTGGACGAACTCAACCATCTGTTCACCTCAGGAAGACATGTGACCAAGAAGGGAGGCAGGAAGAGCCGTGGAAGTGAAGGTACAAAATTAGTACTGCATCACATTGGTTTCCAATTTGTATTTCTGTTCAATATGTGGGGTTTTTAGAACAAGAAAGGGTCTGAAGACAGAAAGTGAAGGTTAACCGTGAGTCCTGCCTCAAAACCACAGCAGTCGTAAACCAGCCCTCACTATAAGCTTTATAGGAGAGTCTTCAGTCTATAGCAGCAGAACTAGGAGCTGGTCCCAGGTCAGTCTGAACCAGCCCTCACTATAAGAGGAGAGTGTTTAGTCTATAGCAGCATAACTAGGAGCTGGTCCCAGGTCAGTCTGAACCAGCCCTCACTATAAGAGGAGAGTCTTCAGTCTATAGCAGCATAACTAGGAGCTGGTCCCAGGTCAGTCTGAACCAGCCCTCACTATAAGAGGAGAGTGTTCAGTCTATAGCAGCATAACTAGGAGCTGTTCCCAGGTCAGTCTGAACCAGCCCTCACTATAAGAGGAGAGTCTTCAGTCTATAGCAGCATAACTAGGAGCTGGTCCCAGGTCAGTCTGAACCAGCCCTCACTATAAGAGGAGAGTCTTCAGTCTATAGCAGCATAACTAGGAGCTGGTCCCAGGTCAGTCTGAACCAGCCCTCACTATAAGAGGAGAGTGTTCAGTCTATAGCAGCATAACTACCAGCTGGTCCCAGGTCAGTCTGAACCAGCCCTCACTGTAAGAGGAGAGTCTTCAGTATATAGCAGCAGAATTAGGAGCTGGTCCCAGGTCAGTCTGAACCAGCGCTCACTATAAGCTTCATCAGATTAAACTGGAAGCTGGTTCTTCAGGAGAGAAGTCTATGTTCTCTGTTGTCTTGGCTGAATAAACGAGGGTTTATGTCTTGTTCTCATGTCTGGTGTTGTTGTGTCTCAGGAGACTCCCGGTCTCTGCCGAGGCACGGAACCAGAGACAGAGATGGGCAGAGCAGTCCGGTTTCAGGCCGGATGGGGAGGTCGTCTGTCAGTCCGACCATGATGCTGTCCGGAGGTTCAGGAGGTGAGTCTGAGGGCTATAGGACTACTTCATATTTGTCAGATTTACCTCTTCAGTTTTTACCACATCAGATTTACCTCATCAGATTTACCTCATTAGATTCACCTCATCAGATTCACCTCATCAGATTTACCTCATTAGATTCACCTCATCAGATTCACCTCATCAGATTCACCTCATTAGATTCACCTCATCAGATTCACCTCATTAGATTCACCTCATCAGATTCACCTCATCAGATTCACCTCATTAGATTCACCTCATCAGATTTACCTCATTAGATTCACCTCATCAGATTTACCTCATCAGATTCACCTCATTAGATTCACCTCATTAGATTCACCTCATCAGATTCACCTCATTAGATTCACCTCATCCGATTCACCTAATTAGATTCACCTCATTAGATTCACCTCATCAGATTCACCTCATTAGATTCACCTCATCAGATTCACCTCATTATATTCACCTCATTATATTCACCTCATTAGATTTACCTCATTAGATTCACCTCATTAGATTCACCTCATCGGATTCACCTCATTAGATTCACCTCATTAGATTCACCTCATTAGATTCACCTCATTAGATTTACCTCATCAGATTCACCTCATTAGATTCACCTCATCAGATTCATCTCATCAGATTCACCTCATTAGATTCACCTCATCAGATTCACCTCATTAGATTCACCTCATTAGATTCACCTCATCAGATTCACCTCATTAGATTCACCTCATCAGATTCACCTCATTAGATTCACCTCATTAGATTCACCTCATTAGATTTACCTCATCAGATTCACCTCATTAGATTCACCTCATTAGATTTACCTCATTAGATTCAACTCATCAGATTCACCTCATTAGATTCACCTAATCAGATTCACCTCATCAGATTCACCTCATTAGATTTACCTCATCAGATTCACCTCATCAGATTCACCTCATCAGATTCAACTCATCAGATTCACCTCATTAGATTCACCTCATCAGATTCACCTCATTAGATTCACCTAATTAGATTCACCTCATTAGATTCACCTCATCAGATTCACCTCATTAGATTCACCTCATTAGATTCACCTCATTAGATTCACCTCATCAGATTCACCTCATTAGATTCACCTCATCAGATTCACCTCATTAGATTCACCTCATCAGATTCACCTCATTAGATTCACCTAATCAAATTCACCTCATTAGATTCACCTCATTAGATTCACCTCATTAGATTCACCTCATCAGATTCACCTCATTAGATTCACCTCATCAAATTTACCTCATCAGATTCACCTCATCAGATTCACCTCATTAGATTCACCTCATTAGATTTACCTCATCAGATTCACCTCATTAGATTTACCTCATTAGATTCACCTCATCAGATTCATCTCATTAGATTCAACTCATCAGATTCACCTCATCAGATTCACCTCATTAGATTTACCTCATTAGATTCACCTCATCAGATTCACCTCATTAGATTCACCTAATCAAATTCACCTCATTAGATTCACCTCATTAGATTCACCTCATTAGATTCACCTCATCAGATTCACCTCATTAGATTCACCTCATCAGATTCACCTCATCAGATTCACCTCATTAGATTCACCTCATTAGATTCAACTCATCAGATTCACCTCATTAGATTTACCTCATTAGATTCACCTCATCAGATTCACCTCATCAGATTCACCTCATTAGATTCACCTCATCAGATTTACCTCATTAGATTTACCTTATTAGATTTACCTCATCAGATTCACCTCATCAGATTCACCTCATCAGATTCACCTCATTAGATTTACCTCATTAGATTCACCTCATTAGATTCACCTCATCAGATTCACCTCATTAGATTCACCTCATCAAATTTACCTCATCAGATTCACCTCATCAGATTCACCTCATTAGATTCACCTCATTAGATTCACCTCATCAGATTCACCTCATTAGATTCACCTCATCAGATTCATCTCATTAGATTCAACTCATCAGATTCACCTCATCAGATTCACCTCATTAGATTTACCTCATTAGATTCACCTCATCAGATTTACCTCATCAGATTCACCTCATTAGATTTACCTCATTAGATTCACCTCATCAGATTCATCTCATTAGATTCAACTCATCAGATTCACCTCATCAGATTCACCTCATTAGATTTACCTCATTAGATTCACCTCATCAGATTCACCTCATCAGATTTACCTCATTAGATTTACCTCATTAGATTTACCTCTTCAGATTTACCTCATCAGATTACCTCATCAGATTTACCTCATCAGATTCAACTCATCAGATTTACCACATCAGATTTACCTCATCAGATTTACCACATTATATTTACCTCATTAGATTTACCTCATTAGATTCACCTCATTATATTCACCTCATTATATTCACCTCATTATATTCACCTCATTAGATTTACCTCATTAGATTCACCTCATTAGATTCACCTCATCGGATTCACCTCATTAGATTCACCTCATTAGATTCACCTCATTAGATTCACCTCATTAGATTTACCTCATCAGATTCACCTCATTAGATTCACCTCATCAGATTCATCTCATCAGATTCACCTCATTAGATTCACCTCATCAGATTCACCTCATTAGATTCACCTCATTAGATTCACCTCATCAGATTCACCTCATTAGATTCACCTCATCAGATTCACCTCATTAGATTCACCTCATTAGATTCACCTCATTAGATTTACCTCATCAGATTCACCTCATTAGATTCACCTCATTAGATTTACCTCATTAGATTCAACTCATCAGATTCACCTCATTAGATTCACCTAATCAGATTCACCTCATCAGATTCACCTCATTAGATTTACCTCATCAGATTCACCTCATCAGATTCACCTCATTAGATTTACCTCATCAGATTCACCTCATCAGATTCACCTCATCAGATTCAACTCATCAGATTCACCTCATTAGATTCACCTCATCAGATTCACCTCATTAGATTCACCTAATTAGATTCACCTCATTAGATTCACCTCATCAGATTCACCTCATTAGATTCACCTCATTAGATTCACCTCATTAGATTCACCTCATCAGATTCACCTCATTAGATTCACCTCATCAGATTCACCTCATTAGATTCACCTCATCAGATTCACCTCATTAGATTCACCTAATCAAATTCACCTCATTAGATTCACCTCATTAGATTCACCTCATTAGATTCACCTCATCAGATTCACCTCATTAGATTCACCTCATCAGATTCACCTCATCAGATTCACCTCATTAGATTCACCTCATTAGATTCAACTCATCAGATTCACCTCATTAGATTTACCTCATTAGATTCACCTCATCAGATTCACCTCATCAGATTCACCTCATTAGATTCACCTCATCAGATTTACCTCATTAGATTTACCTTATTAGATTTACCTCATCAGATTCACCTCATCAGATTCACCTCATCAGATTCACCTCATTAGATTTACCTCATTAGATTCACCTCATTAGATTCACCTCATCAGATTCACCTCATTAGATTCACCTCATCAAATTTACCTCATCAGATTCACCTCATCAGATTCACCTCATTAGATTCACCTCATTAGATTCACCTCATCAGATTCACCTCATTAGATTCACCTCATCAGATTCATCTCATTAGATTCAACTCATCAGATTCACCTCATCAGATTCACCTCATTAGATTTACCTCATTAGATTCACCTCATCAGATTTACCTCATCAGATTCACCTCATTAGATTTACCTCATTAGATTCACCTCATCAGATTCATCTCATTAGATTCAACTCATCAGATTCACCTCATCAGATTCACCTCATTAGATTTACCTCATTAGATTCACCTCATCAGATTCACCTCATCAGATTTACCTCATTAGATTTACCTCATTAGATTTACCTCTTCAGATTTACCTCATCAGATTTACCTCATCAGATTTACCTCATCAGATTCAACTCATCAGATTTACCACATCAGATTTACCTCATCAGATTTACCACATTATATTTACCTCATTAGATTTACCTCATTAGATTCACCTCATTATATTTACCTCATTATATTTACCACATTAGATTTACCTCATTAGATTTACCACATTAGATTTACCACATCAGATTTACCTCATCAGATTTACCACATTAGATTTACCTCATTAGATTTACCTCATTAGATTCACCTCATTATATTTACCTCATTAGATTTACCTCATTAGATTTACCACATTAGATTTACCTCATTAGATTTACCACATTAGATTTACCTCATCAGATTCACCTCATCAGATGTACCTAATCAGAACCTCTTCAGATTTACCTCATATATATTTCTGTTAGTTTTGACTGATGTAATAAAATCCACAGAATCAAAGTCAGTTTGTAAACTCGGCCGCTCAGCGTCGACTTCAGGAGTTCCTTCATCTCAACGTCCCCTGCAGGACCCCTCCCACCCGGCCCTCAGACAGGTACTGTGAACACCTGTCTGTCAGTTTGTCAAACACCTGTCTGTCAAACACCTGTCCGTCTGTCTGTCCGTCAAACACCTCTCTATTTACTTGTCAAACACCTGTCTGTCTGTCCGTCAAACACCTCTCTATTTACTTGTCAAACACCTGTCTGTCTGTCCGTCAAACACCTCTCTATTTACTTGTCAAACACCTGTCTGTCTGTCTGTCAAACACCTCTCTATTTACTTGTCAAACACCTTTCTGTCTGTCTGTCCGTCAAACACCTCTCTATTTACCAGTGTGAGAAAAAGTTTTTAGAGAGTACTTGTCCATGGACAAGTGAGTTTGGCAATTTACTTGTCCGAATACATTTTTCACTTGTCCATAGCTATACTTTGTGCATGCATTAATGCACCTATTTTAAATATGATTACATATCAACATAAAGCACACAAGAATCTAGGTTACTGTAGGTAACATTTTATTGTTTATTTGTTCATATTGTTCACAGTGTCTGGTTTCTGAACTTCTACCATCAAGGCACATCAAATGAATGTCAGATATAAAATAATAAGATAAAACAACTAAGTACTAACAATATAATGTTTTCTCCTCTGTGGGACTAGTAGACATGCTAGCAGAAATGTATGGCTTCAGGCTCAGGGTGGTTGTTCACTGCAGCTGTCTCCCGAGCTGTGGGGCAGCACTCCACTGGTTCTCCTCACACCGAGCTGTGGGGCAACAGGCACAGGTACGTTGCTGTTCACTGCAGCAGGCTTTGGGGCAGCTTTGACATACCTCTTGTTCTTAGCAGATGTTTTCCATTTCTGGATGGCTGGCTCTGGGTCAAACTCACCACTGTGGTGGTGATGTGACTGACCCTCATGAGTGACCCCAGAGTTTCATTGGTCATCTGGGATTTTCTGGATGTTTTTATGAGGTTCATGAGTGAAAATCCACGCTCCACGGCAGCAGAGGAGGGAGAAAGGGTGACCATCATGTACACCAGAACCAGGACGTCCTTCACATCTGGGTGGTTCTCAGTGAGAAGGTCACTTATGACCTCCTTGGGGGGCTGCCTCTGCCTGTACTTCAGTCTGGCCTTGAGAGCTGGCCACTGTCTAGGGATGTTGGTTACCTCCTCCTCACTGAGAACGGACTCGAAGTGGGTCACCATGTTCATAACCTGAACATCACCATATGTAGCTAGTTGTGCGTCTGATCTTGGGACGTTCCTGGGGTCAAGAACATGGAAATCACTGAAAGGGGTATCCTTCAGGAAGGAAAATCTCTTCTCTAGGAACTTCTCAGAATTCTCCAAGAAGGAATTCTTCACTGTTTCTGGAATACCTGTTCCTTTCAGTGAAGTGATGTGTCCATTGTTCTTACTGTCAAACTTGCCATCCTTGCAGGTTGCCATGTAGGCAGTGTAGACATCACCTCTATTATGCTTAAGGCCTTCCAACTTGATCCTGGCCTCACACAACTTTACATCAACATCATAAATGAACAGATCATTACTCTGGAATGCCAGACTCACGTTGGCCAACACTTCTAAGACATCTACCATAAAGTGGAGCCCATCAACAAACTTTGCAGACTTCAGTACCTTCAAGTACCCCACACACTTAGCTCCTTCTTCTGTTTTTCTGTTTGAAGCCTCTTCCATGTGTAGGATGACGGAGTTGTAATTTTTTATTACAGCCTTGTATGCCCGGAGTCTTGACGCCATCCACCTAGTGCCACAGGGTGCTGAGAAATAGACAGGATCCTCGTCTATAATGGCTGATATGGCATTCACCTCCCTCCTACGTTTACAAGATCCATAGTAGAATCTGTAGATGGGGTCCACTCCTTTCTCTACGATGTCAATGAAGTCAGTGGCTTTGGTGGCATCTAGGAGCGACAGCTCCAGCTTATGTGGAGCACACCAAATCGAAATGAGTACATGCCGTAACAATTCCCGCAACTTCACAATAACTCCTCCCTTGGCACCTTGGTTAACGCTGGCACCATCAAATGTGCAGGCTATTATTTTCTTCTTTATGTCTCCATCTGTTAGGTCGACATGATGTAGTGCCTCGAGGAGGGCTGCCAGAACACCATTAGCATCAGCTGACTTTACAGCCATGATGTCAATGAACTCTGTGGTTGGAAGTCCATCTTTGACATACCTGAAGATAGAAAATAAATAAAGTGCAATAAAAAAATGGAAAATGATTTGGCTTATATAAACCTTCCCACACCAGTGTTGCCTTCACCTTTTTTTAAGACTAAGAACACTAAAAAGCAACTTCACCTTCATTCGCTTTAAACAATGTATCTATATACTTTACCTGTTACAAACTTTTAAGTTAACTGAAAATTGAAACTAATAAACTGCATCAATAAAATGATTGTGAATTAATGACTCATAAACAAAAGGCCCTTTTTGGAGATAAAATGTAACTTAAATAAGACAATATATGCACTTACAAAATAATTCAAAATAATAATTACCTAACATATACATTCTCCTGTTCTGTCACAGATATATCCGTGGATCCATCTCCCATCAGAGTGAAGAATCTTGAAGCCTTGAGGTCTTCAGAAACTCTGTCCTTCTCAACTTCTGCAATGGCCTGCACAAATGCCTTGCACCCCTTATCGTTCCGGTACTGTGTCTGCATTTTAATGCCATTCTTCTCTCGAAGTTCGATGAGGCCCTCAAATGAACGGAAAGGCAGCTTTTGTTTGGCGACATAAAACGCAGTGTTGAACATGGGTTTCAGTTGGTCGTCCATATTTTCTGCCTGCTTCTTGAGAGCCACAAACATTGGCCCTGTGCCTTTCTCTGTGACCTCTTTCCTTTGAATGCAGAGAAGATTATATTTGCTGGACTCGTGTGACTGAAGTGTCTAAATGCGTTTTGACCCTGTGACACCCTCGTACAGTTTACTGTTGTGGTCAGCAATGGATGGATATTCTCTGCAGACCTCACAGAACATGATGTCGTCCACACATCTTATCCATGGAAACTGGGTTTTCCAAGTCTCAATAAATGTTCTTTTCCTCTTGGGTGTCAGGGCGATGTCACTCTTGGCCTTTTTAGATGGACCAGCCATTGGTGAGATAACGGAACATGGCCTTTTAGCAGAGGCTTTCTCGTGACTGGGGGGCCCATCGTTCTGCTCACACTCTGGGACTTTCTGAGGACTCGTTTCAGCATGTTCAGGCTGTTGTTCATACTCCTGTTCTTGCAGACAAATTATAGATTTTTGTCAACATGAATTTTAGGTACTCGTAGACTCCCCACAAACCTTTCTGCATTTTTTTGGGGTTTTTTTCTGAAATACTTTGATATGCCCCTTTCAAGCCCCTTGGTACATAAAGAGCCCCTTTCAATCCCCCCCTTTTAAATTATTTTTTTATTTTTACATAGGTCTACCCCTTTTTTATTATTATTTTTTTTAATTTCTTATTTCATAGTTTTTCATTATTTTTATTTGTATCTTCGATTTTATTTTTGATTTGATCAACCTGTGTGAATCTGTGCTGTCCTGTTTTTCACCCTTACCCTGTTGCTGTTTGAACTAGGCCTACTGAATTTCCCCACAGGGATTGTAAGTCGCTTTGGATAAAAGCGTCAGCTAAATGCAATGTAATGTAATGGATTAATAAAAGTCCCCTTTCAAGCCCTTAATCCACTATTTTCTGACATAATTTATTTCAATTATTTTCCTTGTTAATTTAACACACAATTTTACAACTGTGAGAATTATGTGTACAAACCTTCTTAGAAAATAAAAATCTTTTGTTGCCCTCTTGGGGCCACTAGAACCTTCTTCTTCGCCATCGTATTTTACATTTTCACGCAGTTTTACGACACGACGTAAGTGAGTAAAAAGGAAACGTAAAGCGGTTGCAAACAACAACGGCGGACACGGACAATTTGCGAATGAGTTATGCCTTTTGTAAGCTGAATTTGTCAATAAATAGGGGCGAAAAACGTCACTTGTCCATCGGACAAGTCAATTAAAAAATCTACTTGTCCGATGTTGTGAATAACACGTCCCGGACAGTGGGACGTGCACTTTTTCGCACACTGATTTACTTGTCAAACACCTGTCTGTCTGTCTGTCTGTCAAACACCTCTCTATTTACTTGTCAAACACCTGTCTGTTTACATGTCTGTCAAACACCTCTCTATTTACTTGTCAAACACCTGTCTGTTTACATGTCTGTCAAACACCTCTCTATTTACTTGTCAAACACCTGTCTGTCAAGCGCCTGTCTATTTTATCTGTCTGTCAAACACCTATCTGTCTACTTGTCTGTTTACCTGTCAAACACCTGTCTATTAACCTGTCTGTCCTTTGCTGAACAGAAAGTAAAAAACATTTTAGATGATATCTCCGAGCCATTAGCTGACTGATATAAGAACTGTAACATGTAAACGTATAAACACGAAAACATGTAAACATTTAAACATACAGTATAAACATATTCGTTGAGCTTATTGAAAGTGTTTCTCTGATTAGTTTAAAGTTATTTTAGTATTTTCTGTTTTGTGTGCATATTTTGTGTTTCAGTAAATCTTGTTTTGTGTCCTGAACTGTAATTCTGAAGTACATTTTAAAGTGTTGATAAACTCTATAAATAATGTGAATAATGACACTAACACAGGTATATTATTAAACACTAACATTAAACTAACCTCTCTGAAGCTGATTACTGTTTACAGAGAGGATCTGCTTCAGCTGGATATACTAACATTTCAAACGCTCATCACTCTGTACCTGTGTGTCAATGTTTGCTCACTTTATCACAATAAAATATATGATTCCTCTAAACTCACAGATATACTTTACATTTCTGAATGAAAGAAATATATTACATTACCTAAGGAATACGACCATCTAATCTCAAATCTCCACCTCTGTGCCAGTGGCGCCTCCAGAAATGTTTCATAGGGGTGGCCAAATGGGGCCTCTGAAAATCTTGGGGTGGCCCACCAAAACCAAGCATTTAATTGTTGTAAAAGTATAGACTAGATGAAAACAATGGCAAAGAGAATCACCTACTGATATACTTTGGTTTTTTATTTTACATTTTCTGATACTATTCATCTGAAGTGAATATAATACGGATAGTTAACATTTAACTTCAAACAACATTTAAAAGAACCTTGTTTTGTGTTATACATGTGTTGGTGATTTATTTATTTATTTTTTTATATATGCTAGTTTTAAAAAGACAAATACAGCTTAATTTAAATAAGTTCCTTTATTGTAAGGCACAAAATGTTCAGCATTCTCAACACATACAATACACAACAGCAACACAACATGTTCTTCAGTTATATTATGTCTCTAGGTTATACATTGTTTTAGACTGAACAAAGCTGTGTCACACTGGGATCAAAGATGATTGACATGACTTTATTAAATCAAGTTTTAAAACATGACTATTTTATTTCAACAGGACCCAAAAACACAAGGGGTATAACATGATAAATACATACTGTGATTGAACACAAAAACACCATCTATTATTGACCTTTATAGCAAATTCAAAACATTATAAATGATACAAAACACCACCTTTTAGTATTAGACAGAAAATAGGTGACGAGACATATTTGTATTTTTTTTAGATGAGGCCACTGTGGTGAGAGTAATACATATAGCTTGTATTCCATTTGTTTTGAAAATGTATATTTATACTTTATAAACAAACTGGTTACCCTTTTTTTAAATTAGCATACAGAACATTATGAAAACAAACTTGACTAATGGTCGGCTCATAACCTCAGAACACAGAAGAGGAAAAACTGCATAGATTCTCGTTTCATTTTGAAGGAGCTCCAAACCTAAAGTGTGTAGAAGACTTAAATGATTACAAAGGTCACAATCACATTAATAAAACTGTATTTAGGTTTTAGTTTCACTTTTACAACACAGAGTTCCACATGTACTTTCTAGCATGTAAGGCCATCTCCTCACTAGCCCTATGCTGCTGCTCCCCTGCCAGCTCTGTATCTCCTTTACTCATCTTCTTCTTACAATAAGAAGAGATGTCTGTTGACTTTCTCTTCATTTTCTGCAAATTGACATTACACACAGCAGTGATTAATAGTAGCCTACGCATTACACCAGCCCAGCATACCGACATCAGCTAACGTTAGCTTAGCAAGCTAAACTAACTAGGATAGCCGCCAAAGTGTGTTTACAGACGAATTATACCTGAAGTCAAGCCAGCCTTTACTGAGCCCCGAGCCTTTTTTCCAGGTCTTCCAGCGTTTTTCTCGTTTTAATGCCATTGAACACACATTTTGATCAGAATAGCAGCTAAAGCTAAGCATATCTCCGTTTTTTGCTACCTAAAGCTAACACACTAAAGCCTAAAGTGTTGTGGGGCTTAACAGGCAACGAACAAATATGACTTACCTTCTAGAAGTCTGGTGGATTTTTGTTAACTCCAGTCCAGTCAGTAGAAAGAAACGTTTTGCTGCAACCTGCTGCTGTCTGTGCAAATCTCAGAGTGGTACGCGCGAGTATCAGAGTGGTGCGCTGAGTATCAGAGTGGTGCGCCCAGTATCAGAGTGTTACCATGGTAGCAGAGGGAGAGGGAGGGGCTGCAGTATGAGCGTTGGAAGCTCAAATCAAGCGACTCGCTGGCTGTGTATTTGTTGTTAAATATCAGATAAACTACTGCGCATACGTGACTGGCGAGGCGGTGTGTGTGGTGGGGGGGCCAGTGGGGGGGCCATCAAATATATCAGGGTGACCATGGCCCCCCTGGCCCCCCCTGCTGGCGCCACTGCTCTGTGCGCTATAGTGCACGCTTTTAGCTTGCCGCGCACCTGCCCGTTTATCCAGGGCTTTTGATTGGGGAATTAATTCAGTAGTCTTTGGTACTATGTCATCGATGCATTTTCCAATGTAGCAGATGACCGTGTCCTTGTGTGTGTTGATGTTGTTGTCCTCAAACACACACCACTCATGTGTGTGTGTCTGTCTGTCTGTCTGTCTGTCTGTCTGTCTGTCTGTCTGTCTGTCTGTCTGTCTGTCTGTCTGTCTGTCTGTCTGTCTGTCTGTGTGTGTGTGTGTGTGTGTGTGTGTGTGTGTGTGTGTGTGTGTGTGTGTGTGTGTGTGTGTGTGTGTGTGTGTGTGTGTGTGTGTGTGTGTGTGCAGATGCCCTGGTTGTGCGGAGACGCCACCATGATGGAGATGATCGAGAGGAAGCGAGTTCTGTGTCGGGAGATTAAAGGCCGTCAGCGCCCGGAGAAGAATCTTCTGAAACAGGACAGCCTTCCCATCCTGCCCAGCTGGAGGAGGAAGCCTCCGCCATACTCCGCCCCCCCCAACACACACACCACCACCGTGTTCTGGGACACCGCCATCTGAAACACACACACACACACACACACACACACACACACACACACACACACACACACACACACACACACACACACACACACACACACACACACACACACACACACACACACACACACACACACACACACACACACACACACACACACACACACACACACACACACACACACACACACACACACACACACACTGGTGCAGGTGTTGTCCTGTCCGTCCAATCAGAGCGCAGGATGGGAAGGTGTAGCAGAGGTTTCTTTTCTACTCGTTATTTTTCTATTTGACACTGAAAAGATTCAGATGGTTTTAAAGTCTGACCGTCGTGTAGCACATCGTGTAAAACAATATGAGTATCTGTGTGGATAAGAGTCAATCATGTTTTTGTATTTTAAAAATCTGTGACGCTCGTCTGTGCGTGGAAGAAAAGTGGTGATATTTTATATTAAATACATTTTATTATAATGAAAAAATATTTCCAATTGAAAGTTGAGAACATTTTGGCATGTTGTTATTCTGGTCTCACCGACTGTCCCAAAACACACATTAACTTCAGATTAACTGCAGATTATCTCGACATTAACTCCAAATGTTCTCCAGATCTACTTCAGATTAATTTAATTTTAACTTCAGATTTACAGAATGTACTGAAGGTCATCTGAGTTACTAAAGGTCATCTGAAGGTTCACTGAAGGTCATCTGAGTTACTAAAGGTCATCTGAAGGTTCACTGAAGGTCATCTGAAGGTCATCTAAAGGTACTGAAGGTTATCTGAAGGTTTAATGAAGTTCATGTGACAGTGTGTGTTTTCGGGCCGGTGAAGGAATATCTGTTTTCTGAAAGAAATGTTTACTGATCTTTGTGATGGATGTGAACGAGCAGATTCATTAGCATGTCAAATCAATGGTAAGACTGAAGCAAAGCATTCTGGGATACAATGATGAAACCTGTAAATCAGTTTTAAGTCATCGGGAGATTAAATGTTTAAATATGCACTAAAACATTTCAGAGTTAAACTCTGACGAGTTTCTTTTTTTCAGAATAACTTCAATTTACTGTTTGAAATGTGTTCTGATTTCATACCTGAAACTAAATTCACTTTAGGCAGCTAAAGACAACACAGTGAAGCTAACTGTTAGCCTGTAGCTAAAGACAACACAGTGAAGCTAACTGTTAGCCTGTAGCTAAAGACAACACAGTGAAGCTAACTGTTAGCCTGTAGCTAAAGACAACACAGTGAAGCTAACTGTTAGCCTGTAGCTAAAGACAACACAGTGAAGCTAACTGTTAGCCTGTAGCTAAAGACAACACAGTGAAACTAAATGTTAGCCTGTAGCTAAAGACAACACAGTGAGGCTAACTGTTAGCCTGTAGCTAAAGACAACACAGTGAAGCTAACTGTTAGCTTTGGGTGACCAGACATCCCCGTTTTCCGGGGACAGTCCCCGGTTGAAACTGTCCCCGGAAATGTCCCCGTTTTTTAATATACCATAGGAAGGTGAAATAAAACGTTTGATGTCAGAAAACACTGGGTAAACAGACTATGGTCAAGCCAGCCCCCACTTCGGAAAACACAGTCAAGCCAGCCCGCACGTTGTATTGCGGTGTGCGAATTACGGTAGAGGCCTGTAAAAACTGCCTTCAAAATAAAAGCGTTTATTCGGTCAATAACAAATATACCTAAAAAACACACCAAACATATTCATATTGGAGCTTAAATTAAGAAATATGTACTATATAATGTGATCAATAGTAATTTAAAACAAACTACGTATAACTACCACATTATAACTGAGTGAATGTAAAATGTAAGGATACAGTTATGAAGACATATCGGACAAAAATAAAATATAAAATAACAGAAAGTAATGTTATTTTAGTAACATTACTTTCTGAAGCACAATTTAAAATGTATGCTGTTTTGTTAAAATCTCAAATTAGATCTATTGTCCATCTATATTTTGATTATTATTTAATGGAACAGTCCATAATCACAGAATCATTCGAAGTCAATAAAATACTTATTTCTCTTCAGGGTGATAGCAGGAGACCCCATCTAGTCAATCAGAGAAAATCAGGAAAATCTGACCCTAACCCCTAACCCTAACCCAGAGTTTCAAAATAAAATACTTTTGAAATCTCATATATGGGCTATCGTCCTTCTGTTTTTATACGAGAATAAATAAAAAACTTTCAAATTTTCAAAGACTTATTTCATTCCAGGGTGATAGCAGGACACCCCATCTAATCACTCCGAGAGAATCTGGACAATCTGATGTACAGTTTCAAAATAGAAGACCTTGGAAGTCTCATATATGAGCTATCGTCCTTCTGTTTGTATCCAACAGTTAAAATGTTCAAATTAAATTGAACCAGAATTGTCCCCATTTTTTCTTTAACAGTGAAGAAAATTGGATATGTTAATGATGTTTTGACCGCAAAACTCAAAATGTCCCCGGTTTTAATTTTGAAAATCTGGTCACCTTATGTTAGCCTGTAGCTAAAGACAACACAGTGAAGCTAAATGTTAGCCTGTAGCTAAAGACAACACAGCGAGGCTAACTGTTAGCCTGTAGCTAAAGACAACACACTGAAGCTAACTGTTAGCCTGTAGCTAAAGACAACACAGTGAAGCTAACTGTTAGTCTGTAGCTAAAGACAACACAGTTAAGCTAACTGTTAGCCTGTAGCTAAAGACAATACAGTGAAGCTAACTGTTAGCCTGTAGCTAACAACACTTTAGCTGGGGTTGGATTGAACTGACCCAAAGAAAAATGGAGAGCTCTCCTGGGTCCCGGAAGGCACCGTATGGGAACATTGAGTTAATATTTTTGTCGTTAAACAAAGTTTCAACACAGATCTTTTTTTTGTTGTGTTCAACAGTTTGTTCTCTGGTGATTTACCTTACTGTTTTTATATTTAAAATAAATGTAAATGTCACCCTATGGCCTTAGTGTGGTACCTTTCCTCAAATATGTTGGGACCAGTTGTCCCAACATGAAACCACTGATCTGCGATCTCTAGGACTCCAAGCTGTCAGCGATAGAAACACATTTTAACTAAATAAAAAGTTTGGAGATTCATCTAACCCCTATTGAACACATGATAATAAAATCATTGGTAATCTCTTCAAAATAAAATAAACGCAGTAAAAAGCTGTGACCACAGGGGGGCAGACTACACTTGATTACAAACAATTCAATTACAATTCAAAGATGTTATCATCAGATGCATGACATTAATGCTCATCATGAGAACAACATGTTGCATCTCCTCTCTTTAAATCAGCTCTCTCTCTAAATACAGTTTATCGTGTTTATGTACATATTGTTGTTATAATCATCTTAAAATAGTTTTTAAATAGATGTTATAAAAGTCCTACTTCATTTAATTTGTTTTGGTATGTATTATTCTTTCTGTGTCTTTGAATGCACCACATACACCACAGGTAATCCCTCGTAAATAAAACCTCCAGGTAGTAAAACCTCCAGGTAGTAATACCTCCAGGTAGTAAAACCTACAGGTAATAAAACCTCCAGGTAGTAAAACCTCCAGGTAGTAATACCTCCAGGTAGTAAAACCTCCAGGTAGTAAAACCTACAGGTAATAAAACCTCCAGGTAATAAAACCTCCAGGTAGTAAAACCTCCAGGTAGTAAAACCTACAGGTAGTAAAACCTCCAGGTAGTAAAACCTACAGGTAATAAAACCTCCAGGTAATAAAACCTCCAGGTAGTAAAACCTACAGGTAGTAAAACCTACAGGTAATAAAACCTCCAGGTAATAAAACCTCCAGGTAGTAAAACCTCCAGGTAGTAAAACCTACAGGTAATAAAACCTCCAGGTAATAAAACCTGCAGGTAATAAAACCTCCAGGTAATAAAACCTCCAGGTAGTAAAACCTCCAGGTAGTTAAACCTGAAACCTCCAGATAATAAAACCTACAGTTAATAAAACCTCCAGGTAATAAAACCTACAGGTAATGAAACCTCCAGGTAATGAAACCTCCAGGTAATACAACCTACAGGTAATAAAACTTACAGGTAGTAAAACCTCCAGGTAATAAAACCTACAGGTAGTAAAACCTCCAGGTAATAAAACCTAAAGGTAATAACACGATAGTTACGGCTGTAACTACGGTTCTATGAGTCCCGGATAACCGCCAGAGGCGGTGCTTTAGCATTGGATATATCCATCGCACGCATGCGCAGTTCGAGTACCAATAACCACAAAGTCACCTGTGACCCACGTGACACCGGCTACATAGGCCGGCGTAATCAGAGGATCTGTTCCCAGAATCTTCTCGCGAGCACACAAGAATTCTGAGTGACAGGATACTCTGGCGGTCATCCGGGACTCATAGAACCGTAGTTACAGCCGTAACTATCGTTCTATTTCGTCCCTAATGACCGCCAGAGGCGGTGCTTTGGCACTGGATGACTTATACCAACCATGTCATGAAGAATCCAAGCCCTTGCTCACTACCGAAAGCAGCGGAGCTTGGCAAAAGGACCACGCCCAAAGAATGGGGAGTGGTGACATTAACCCGATAAAAACTGGAGAATGTGCCAGAAGACGCCCACGACGCCGCAGCGCAGATGGTCTCCAGGGGCACCATTCTCAGGGCAGCCCAAGATGTTGAGATGCTCCTTGTAGAGTGGCACCAAGAACAGAGCCCTGAGGGACCTCTGTAGTTAATTGACAAGGGTCGGACTCGGACCCTCTCCAAGTCACCTTGTAGGTGCGGTTTTTGAGGTATGAGGTGAGGAGGGAAAGTGCAGAGCCTGAAACTCCAAGTGTTTGGAGAGTGCGAAGGAGGATCTGATGATTCACTGTGTTGAATGCAGCAGACAGGTCCAACAGGATGATGACAGAGGAGAGGGAGGCTGCTTTAGCATTGTGCAGTTCCTCAGAGACAGCAAGGAGGGCAGTTTCTTTGGAGTGACCTGCCTTGAAACCAGACTGGTGCGGATCCAGAAGGTTGTTCTGATGGAGATAACAGGAGAGTTGTTTAAAGACAGCGCGTTCAAGTGTTTTAGACAGGAACGGGAGGAGAGAGACAGGCCTGTAGTTTATAACATCAGACGGGTTGAGAGTGGGTTTCTTTAGGAGAGGGTTTACTCTTGCCTCCTTGAGACTGTTTGGAAAGTGACCAGAAGTTAGAGAAGTGTTGATGAAATGGTGACGCCGCTGTGTCGTAGGCCTTACAGAGCAGCTCGTCTGTGACCCTGCACTGAGGCCGAGGGCACCTGGCATCAGGAGCCAGAATCGGGGAGGCGATGGCAGGCTCAATGGATGGCAAGCGACCCAGCCCCACCCTCGCCGGATCCTGCATGGCAGCAGAGTGGGAGAGGGCCCTGGTGTCTCTCCAGCATGCATGGAGCTCCCTCAGGTACTCTCCTGAAGGAGGAACGGTGAGGGGGACAGGGGCAGGGTTATGCCTGAAGAAGGCGCTAGCCTGAGCCGAGTCGGCCTGCGGAACCTGAAGCTGCAAGCGTGCCAGGGCCGCACGAATAATGGCCGCCATGGAATCGTCCACCGTGCCCTGCAGAGAGCTCTGAGCAGAGGAGTGGGAAGCCTCCTCGGGGGTGAGCGGGGTCCCGCCCCCCCTTCATATAAGAGGTTTAGCCAGAGCCGCTAGCGACATGGCATCCTCAAGCAGAGGTGTGAAAACCGAAGGAGGGCCAGGCGGCAAGCTAGTTGCAAGCTTAACAAGCTTAATTTTTAATTTTTAAAATAAATATTGTTATTGTTATCAACACAAGAGGGATTGAAATAAATACTGAGAGATAGGAAAGTTTTATAGGTAGGATTTGTGAAGGAGAAAAGTACTTTATTGATTGTTTTTAGTGGTTTGAATTGGAAATCAGATCGTTTTTCAGTAAGAGAGACACATAGCCATTTAGTACAACTAATCCGTTTTGTTGCAAATAAATGAATTTTAGAGTAAAGATCCAGGGTCAGGTACTAGGTGTATTGATGCGTACTAAAAAGAACGACAAGTAATAATATCCCCAGTTTAAAGTATAAAATCTAAAGTATTAAGGTTAAGTGAAAAAACTAAAATGGTGAGATTTAGTGTTAAAAACTAAGGAACAAACATATATATTGATGGAACAGATATTTTAGAATTAGGTAAAAGGTTCGGATCCATTTAGTTAAAATAATCTGTTCTTTAGAATATAACTGATCCAAAAATGAGGTTTATTAGAGAAATACAGTCCATGATTAGTGATTTGTAGAGCTACTGCTGCAGTAGGCCCTCCATTCGTGGTCTCCTGCCTCCATCTAGTGGTGACAGAGGGGAGTGCGAGTACATTTTTCTCACTTGGTCTGTTAAACAGAATAAGATAAACATTGTTATTGTTAGTAACACAAGAGGGATTGAAATAAATACATAGAGATAGGAGAGTTTTTTAGGTAAGATTTGTGAAGGAGAAAAGTAGATTATTGATTGTTTTTAGTGGTTTGAATTGAAAGACAGATAGTATTTCAGTAAGACAGACACACGTACACATTTAGTTAATTGATCTGTTTTGTTATATATGAAAGATGTAAAAAGCAGGAGTATCTGAAGATCCAATTGCCATATATTGTAGTCTATCTACAAACAGAAAGAGTACTATGTGTGGAGAAAATGGTGAAACAACCAAAGTGGGAGATAGTCAGTAGTTTTTTGTTCTCAAAAACAGAGGTTTTTGTGGAACAAAAATAGTCCTTTGTGGTTTTTGTTTCGAACACTTCCTCAGTGATGGACCCAGAGGTCACCGGGTGTTTCAGCCATTATCACCAGACACCCTCACTCCAGGGTGGCCCCGCCGGGATTGATCAAGTTCCCGGTGTAGTGTTATTGTTTTCAAATGCTCCCAACTAGGGGAGTGAAAGGACTGGTAGGTCGGCCAGGTCAGTAAGCTTTAAGGTGGAGAGAAACACTGGGTCAACAGACCAGAATGAAGTGGATAAAACAACTTGTACGTAGAGAGACACTGGATTAGTAGACCCAAATTGAGTAGAGTAAATAGCTTAGGTGGAGAGAGACAGGGTTAGCAGGCTAGAATTAAATCTCATGAAAAGGGTGTACTCAGGTCAGAATTGAAAGAAAACTACAAGGTAGACTCAACAGGAAGTATGCTTAATTGTTGTTCTGACTTCAAGGTTAGGGTTAAACCCTAACCCTAACCCTAAGGTCCCGAAGTGGACTATAAGAGAGTGAATACAACTGTATATTTATTATATTGAATCAATAATGTTTATAATATAAGTATCAAATAGATTAAATAAAAGAAAAGGCAGAGATATCAAGTCCCTTTAATGTGTTAGGCCGCACCAGTCTGGATAAGGTCAGGCCGGGCTAGGGTTAGGGAATGCTACGGCATTGGGACAAAATTAACATGGGATCACTCCGGTCATTGTACGTACTTCGTCTCACTGGAATATTAACGGTCAGATTGAATACAACATCGACCCATTTTATCCGGTCAATGACGGGAGAGTTTTGAAAGTGACAAAACACTGTTTTCACACATTTAATAACACTTAAACAATTAAACAATGTTTACCCAGGATTCAGACACCTTCCCTGGCTTGTAAAATGTGGTGATGCGCCCTGGAGGTATCATACTATTTAAACAAAGTTTACCCTATTTAGAGAGAATGGACGTCCATTCTCAGGAGACGTCTGACAGTGGTGCGGTTACCCAAATTGACAGACCTAATTTTACCTCTATTTAGAGGCAATGGACTACCACTCTCGGGAGAGGGACCTCCAGCATGTGTCCCTGAAATGGGGACTCAGAGGACAGGCTGCTTCACAGCACTATGTAACCCAGGAAAGAAGCTTGAAACCTGTCCATTTCATCCACATTTGACTCATGAAATGTACAGCAGAGTCACTGCTGTAAGCAGGGTCCCACGCACACAGGCAGAGATCCAGGGTTAGGGTTAGGGTTAGGGTTAGGGACTGTGTTTGGAGATGCATAACGTGGAATGCTTCCTGCCATTTGACACACTTCCTCACAATGGAACTGGTATGTCAGCTTCAAGGAAGGTGCGTGGATATAGTGGGATTAGCGGATTCTGGGTGACAGCCTGCTGGTCCTCCTCGTCCCTGAGGTGCTGGAGAGAGCTCTCTGTCTGGGTGAGACAGCCTGCTGGTCCTTTCACATCACTTTTACCCAGCTTCCAGACACTAATTACGGCGTGATTTAGCCATGTGCGTCACCCTGGATACAGCTCCTCTCCTGGCTAGTGCTGCTTCACAGCATGTGAGGTGCTGGAGAGAGCTCTCTCTGTCTGGGTCACAGCCTGCTACTAATTACGGGGTGATAAAGCCATGTGCATCACCCTGGATCCAGCTCCTCTCCTTGCAAGTGCTGCTTCACAGCATGTGAGGTGCTGGAGAGAGCTCTCTCTGCCTGGGTCACAGCCTGCTGGTCCTTTCACATCACTTTTACCCAGCTTCCAGACACTAATTACGGCGTGATTTAGCCATGTGCATCGCCCTGGATCAAGCTTCTCTCCTTGCAAGTGCTGCTTCACAGCATGTGAGGTGCTGGAGAGAGCTCTCTCTGCCTGGGTCATAGCCTGCTGGTCCTTCTCGTCGTCCCTGTATCACTTTTACCCAGCTTCCAGACACTAATTACGGGGTGATAAAGCCATGTGCATCACCCTGGATCCAGCTCCTCTCCTTGCTAGTGCTGCTTCACAGCATGTGAGGTGCTGGAAAGAGCTCTCTCTGTCTGGGTCACAGCCTGCTACTAATTACGGGGTGATTTAGCCATGTGCATCGCCCTGGATCCAGCTCCTCTCCTTGCAAGTGCTGCTTCACAGCATGTGAGGTGCTGGAGAGAGCTCTCTCTGCCTGGGTCACAGCCTGCTGGTCCTTTCACATCACTTTTACCCAGCTTCCAGACACTAATTACGGCGTGATTTAGCCATGTGCATCGCCCTGGATCAAGCTTCTCTCCTTGCAAGTGCTGCTTCACAGCATGTGAGGTGCTGGAGAGAGCTCTCTCTGCCTGGGTCATAGCCTGCTGGTCCTTCTCGTCGTCCCTGTATCACTTTTACCCAGCTTCCAGACACTAATTACGGGGTGATAAAGCCATGTGCATCACCCTGGATCCAGCTCCTCTCCTTGCAAGTGCTGCTTCACAGCATGTGAGGTGCTGGAGAGAGCTCTCTCTGTCTGGGTCACAGCCTGCTACTAATTACGGGGTGATAAAGCCATGTGCATCACCCTGGATCCCGCTCCTCTCCTTGCTAGTGCTGCTTCACAGCATGTGAGGTGCTGGAGCGAGCTCTCTCTGTCTGGGTCACAGCCTGCTGGTCCTCTCACATCACTTTTACCCAGCTTCCAGACACTAATTACGGGGTGATAAAGCCATGTGCATCGCCCTGGATCCAGCTCCTCTCCTTGCTAGTGCTGCTTCACAGCATGTGAGGTGCTGGAGAGAGCTCTCTGCCTGGGTGACAGCCTGCTGGTCCTCTCACATCACTTTTACCCAGCTTCCAGACACTAATTACGGGGTGATAAAGCCATGTGCATCACCCTGGATCAAGCTTCTCTCCTTGCAAGTGCTGCTTCACAGCATGTGAGGTGCTGGAGAGAGCTCTCTCTGTCTGGGTGACAGCCTGCTGGTCCTCCTCGTCGTCCCTGGATCCAGCTTCTCTCCTGTTTAGTGCTGCTTCACATCATCTGAGGTGCTGGAGAGCGCTCTCTGTCTGGGTCACAGCCTGCTGGTCCTCCTAGTCCCTTTTACCCAGCATTCACACACTCATTCCTGGGTAAGAAAGCCATGTGCATCACCCTGGATCTCTGCCTGTGAGTGTGGGACCCTGCTTACAGCAGTGAACCTGCATGACAAACATATGAATCAGGCATTTCAACACTATTCACTATCATGGGGCTATATAAATCAAATTGCGGGTAATTAGGAGCACAATTGTACCTTTTACTATTTAAATGTATTTGTATTATATATGTTTTGGCTATTAAAGTGACATTTCTGGGTGACTTTGTCAGTTTATGGAGCTTAGCCCACAATTCCCGGAGGTTCTGGGCCGAATTTGGGAGCTCATCGGCGGCCTGTCAATGCACCCCCAGCCGTGGAAAGCAAAAAAAAGTAAATAAAACGGTCAATTACATGTTAAAATAATTAAAAATGAAGTTCCTGTCCATTTCATGTATATTTCCTCGTGTCCATTTCATGTACATTTCCTCGTGTCCATTTCATGTACATTTCCTCGTGTCCATTTCATGTACATTTCCTCGTGTCCATTTCATGTACATTTCCTCGTGTCCATTTCATGTACATTTGATGGGGGAGTCACATGTGGATGAAATGGACCCAATTCCCGGAGGTTCCGGGCCAAATTTGGGAGCTCATATGCGGCCTGCCGTGCACCCCCACCCGTGGAAAGCAAAACAAAGTAAATAAAACGGTCAATTATATCTTAAATTCATCAAAATCGTAGTTTTTAAAAATTCTCGAAAAACGGCTAAGTGCCAACGGGTGAGGGGCTCAAGTCTTCGGCGCTTCCGGCGGAAGCCCCGGAGACATTTCCACTGACCCGTTGCACTTTTCAACGTAGAGGGGAATACTGACCTCCCCTCCTCCGTTAAGAATTTTCATTCATCTTTTCCAAGCTACCTTCTGCACGAAATCGGAAACCCGGTTTTTGAGAGCACTTAGAAAAAAACGGGCTATTTCTGATGATGGGGAAATCATGGAGGAATGCGTCCGATGCGTGAGCACTTTGGATCGGATACAATTGTTGCATGGATGACTCCCATCATGGTTCTTACCAAACTTTAAGTATTGATTCCTCTGGAGGAATTCAAGGGGAGTTACCACGGAATAACGAGACACTATTTCCGGATTCATTTTATCCATTTTCACCCCTTTTCTATGGTTCTTCCAAAAGTTAACTTGAACTTTTTCTGACTCTGGAGGAATGTAGGGTGAGTTGTCAGGGGACTCTACCCGCCTTAGGAGGCACTATTTCCGGATACATTTTATCCATTTTCACCCCTTTTCTATGGTTCTTCCAAAAGTTAACTTTGACTTTTTCTGACTCTGGAGGAATGTAGGGTGAGTTGTCAGGGGACTCTACCCGCCTTAGGAGGCACTATTTCCGGATACATTTTTATCCATTTTCACCCCTTTTCTATGGTTCTCCAAAAAGTTAACTTGAACTTTTTCTGACTCTGGAGGAATGCAAGGGGAGTTGCCAGGGGACTCTACCTGCATTATGAGGCACTATTTTCGGATATATTTTATCAATTTTCACCCCTTTTCTCTGGTTCTTCCAAAAGTTAACTTTGACTTTGTCTGACTCTGGAGGAATGCAAGGGGAGTAGAAATTGGACTCTTCTTGCCGTTTGTCTTGTCAAAATTGAGGGGTGTGTTTGAGGGGAGGGCCCTGGCCCTCTCTTTTCTCCCTCCCAGAGACCAGCTTGTGCTCCCGCTGTAAAAGGCAAATGCGCGGGTACCCACTGCCACTCACCCTGAGCCTGGCTCCCGAGCAGGGCGTTCTCCCCGGCAACCCGCCAGCAGATGAAAAACACCCACCTCTCTGCCTCTTCCGAGGGACGAGGGCACCGCGCGGGGGGGGTCTGCTGGAGGCTCCTGCCGGGTGCTCCGTCCTGCGTTTCACCGGGACCCGGCTCGAACACTCGGAACTCTGACTCCAGCGCGGTGTGGCGGCCTCGCCCTGACCGTCCACCGTGCGCCCTCTGGGTACCTGACTCCTCTGCCTCCTCCGGGGGCAGGTGCGATGGGTTCAATGCCTCCTTCCCCCGGGACGGAGCGCCCGGAAGGTACTGTTATCCCCATGTTGTCGTACCCAAAACTGTCTTGTGAAAATGTGAATTAAAAGCCCATATGCACTCTGTGTTCGAACACATTTAAATCAAAGTCAACCTGTGTTTCCTTTTAACGACGATATGCCTCCCAAGTGTCCGCTGTGCAAGAAGCCCTACCTAGCTCTGAGTAAGCACCTGAAAAACA
This sequence comes from Gymnodraco acuticeps, assembly GCF_902827175.1. Lineage (NCBI taxonomy): Eukaryota > Metazoa > Chordata > Actinopteri > Perciformes > Bathydraconidae > Gymnodraco > Gymnodraco acuticeps. Next base: position 7,068,802 of record NW_022989768.1, read on the forward strand.
CGCACCGTGTGCACAACACCATGGAGAGGAGCATCATTCTGTCAATTGCAAATGGAAGGATCAATATAAGGTGCCATGCCTGTATTATTGTCGGATGCGAATATCACGGTACCAGACTTGACCGCCATCTAATCAAAGATCACAGAGAGCTATCCCCGGAGGAGGCACGTGTGGCCCTTCGTAAGATCAAGAAAAAAGTAGCAATGGATAAGCTACAGGCTCTCCGGCAAAGTATCCCTGCTATAGAAATGAGAACCGCTGTGGATGATGCATTTGATACAGAGGAGGACGTTCTGGGACACCCTCCAGCCCTCTCCCCACATACGGTCTGTGAAAACTAGTACTGTCTGGAAACAAGTGCTGAGAGGGACATTCTTTTGAATGAGGTGAGGACCCTGCGCTACAAGCTGCAGAAGCAACTAAATACAAATCAACCGAGGGCCGAGACACACACTGAGTTTATTGAAGATGAATCAGTGGCTGTAGCTTCCAGCAGCACGACCACGGCTGAACAATCGGTCCCTCCCCATTTCTCCCCCGGGTCCTCTGGAAAGGGACGCGGGAATACAATGTGGAACATCAAGCTACCTGGACTCATGGAGGAGTACATCAAAGCTTACGGGGAACATCTCAATGGAATCGACCCTACGCCAAAGCAGAGAGAAAATACAATTTCAAGGGTCAGCCGTATCAAAACGTTCATCCTGTATATGATACTTGATCGTACACTCGTGTGCGATTGGCTGTTCCTTAGAGATGTGAAAAGGATCCGTTCCTGGCCCCGAAGCTTAATGGATTCTGGGAAGAAAGTCACAACGGCTGCCTTTTACCTGAAAAATGTGGCACATTTTGTGAATTACATGTGTGACGCACCATGTCTGTGGACCCGGATAAATCAACACGATTTGCGCTATATCACGCAAGAGGTGAAGTCCGGCCTGCGGTCCCTGAAGCGAAAGGTAGTGGTACACCAAATGGCTGTGAAGCGGAACAAAATAGACAATCTGCCATGCCAGGCAGACCTTTTGTCCTGCATCACTGCTGCTAAGAGGCGCATTCCAGAACTTCTTGAACAGATGGCAAGCAATCCAACCAACGCAACACGTTACTTGCTTTATGGGTACATAACTCTCAATTGGAGCTGCCTCTACGGTCATCGCCCGGGTGTGTACGCCAACCTCACTAATGCTGAATTCATAGATGCGGGAAAACGGGGCAATGAATATGGCTACTTAATTCACGTCAAAGAACACAAGACGGCCAATGCGTTTGGGGAAGCGCAATTGCACCTGTCAAAACAGGAGTTCGATTGGATCCAGAGGTGGATGGAGATAAAACAATCCTTAGCCTGTAGGCATAGCCAATTCTTCCTGTTCACAGAGGGGAAAGGACCCTCACAAAATGTAAGCCGCGACTTGAGAATGGCATGGAAAGATGTGGGGCTTCAAGGTACCATCACGTTCACAGAGCTCCGCACTGCCCTCGCTGACAATGTAAGTAGAATATAACATATTGTCTGGTGGCATCCCGCATGACACAAGTTACATCCACTCATTTTTTTTTCAGGCCAAGAAGTTCCATGAACCGGTGAACCGTAAAAAGCTATCCGACTTTATGTGCCACAATACGCATACTGCTGACAGGTTTTATGCAATCATGCCGGACATAAAGGAGGCTGCGGAGATACGCAACATGTTTACGGAGTCATTGGTTGCAGCAGCTAAATCTGGAGCAGAAGCAGCGGCTCAAGCAGGAGCTGAAGCTGAAGAATCAGCCTCAGAAATAGACATTTGCTCAGGGGACACAAGCAGCTCTGATGAGGCCCTTAGCACCGTTATATACAATGACACCACAGAATTGTCGTCTTCCACAGACGAGGAATTAAATCGGGATTAAAGGAATAGTCAACAGTCGAGGAGAATGGAAGTGGACCAAAATGTACCGATTTTAGACATTCACGTGTGCAAATACCTGTATGTTAATGTTTCTATGTTGTATTTATGTGTTTAAATAAAGTAATTTTACCACAAAAAAATAATTGTGAAACTCCTTCAAGGTCCCCAGGGGCATGTGGTTCTGGTGGGTGAGTTTAGTCAGAGTGAGGATGGCTCAAGTGTGGGAGGATGTGTAAGGCAGAGGAGGGTAAAACAAGTTAAAGTGTGAACCTCCAGCAGGGCAGGTGGTGCTCTGAATAAGGCCGACTATGGATGCCGATGTGCGGACGGTAAAGCACCGCAAAATACACCCCCTTATAGGTTCCCAGGGCCATGAGAACATCCGGTACAGGAGGGTGGGTGCTGCTGTGAATAAGGCCGACTATGGATGCCGATGTGCGGACGGTAAAGCACCGCAAAATACACCCCCTTATAGGTTACCAGGGGCACGAGTTTCTTGAGGGTATAATCATCTGGGTTTAGTCCGTGGGGGAGTGCTTAAGTTCAGGGGCCCGGGGTCCCAAGGTGCGCGAGGTTATGGAAGTACGCATGTCAGGGAGATATGCTGGAGGTCTGTAGTCCGTGTTTTGGGGCTCTGTGAGCGGCCAAAGTGAGGTGGTTTTCCCGGTGTATTTCATGGAAGTCTGACATAGCCTGTGTCCTATGAAATAGCCTGTTTGCCCATGTCAAATCTTATTATGAGGCACTATTTTGGGATACATTTTATCCATTTTAACCCCTTTCTCTGGTTCTTCCAACACTTATACTTATTTAGCCTGTGGAGGAATGCAAGGGTAGTTATCAGGGGACTTTACCTGCATTTTGAGGCACTATTTTGGGATACATTTTATCCATTTTAACCCCTTTCTCTGGTTCTTCCAACACTTATACTTATTTAGCCTGTGGAGGAATGCAAGGGTAGTTATCAGGGGACTCTACCTGCATTTTGAGGCACTATTTTGGGATACATTTTATCCATTTTAACCCCTTTCTCTGGTTCTTCCAACACTTATACTTATTTAGCCTGTGGAGGAATGCAAGGGTAGTTATCAGGGGACTCTACCTGCCTTAGGAGGCACTATTTTGGGATACATTTTATCCATTCTGTACATTTGGCTGACCGCGACTGGTAGTTAATGTCGCTACGGGGGACGCGTATATCCCTAAGGTATGTCAGGGAGATATGCTGGAGGTCTGTAGTCCGTGTTTTGGGGCTCTTGGAGCGGCCAAATTGAGGTGGTTTTCCCAGTGTATTTAATGGTAGTGTGACATAGGCTATTTCCTCATGTCAGGGAGAGATGTTGGAGGTCTGTAGTCCGTGTTTTGGGGCTCTTGGAGCGGCCAAATTGAGGTGGTTTTCCCGGTGTATTTAATGGCAGTGTGACATGTCCTGTGAAATAGCCTTTTTGCCCATGTCAAATCTAGTTATGAATTGATAACTTTTAATAGTAATCTCTGTTTGTCATATGTTCATAAAGTGCTATCTATTCAGAAATAGCACATTCTGAATGACCCATTTTAATTGTAAACTGAATTAAAACAGTCCCCCCGAACTTTGCAATTAATATACCCACGTTTAGCAAGCTATTTTCGGTTATAAATCTTATCTTATCACCATGGATGTGCCTGTATTTAACACAAAAAAAGATTACAGCACCGGGTATTCCCAGGCGGTCTCCCATCCAAGTACTCAGCCGGCCCGACCCTGCTTAGCTTCCGAGATCGGACGAGATCGGGCGTGCTTTTTAAAAAAATCTTTTATTATAACAAAAACGTAACATATTTACATTTTAAAAACCATACATATTTTTTTCCCCGGCATCCTCATTATTCTTGACCTTCTTTCACAAAGTGATACTCTATGCCCCCCTCCTTCACTTCAACGAGTGAGCAACCCTCCACCATCATGTTTACAAATGCATCCCTTTTCATGTAGACAAATAGCATCTCTATATCTCTCTTCAAGCTTCTTTGCATTATGTCCCATACCTCTAATTTTCTTCCCTCATAGTGTGCGTAGTTCCTCCTGACCTTGACTGCATACCTTGCGTGACTTAATACAAGGTTCAGGAGACCCACATTGCATTCATTCTCCTTCCCTCTCCAACCAAACATCCACAACTCTTTCCACTCCATCCTCCTCAAAAACCCCCCATTCCAGCACCTCTCAATCAATTCTTTCATTCTTCCGAAAAAAAAACCCAAATTAATACATTCAAAAAATTCATGCATAACGTTTTCCACTCCTACTTTGCATACATCACATTCTTTCTTTACTTTCTTATCAAACATACTCACAATTAAATTATTAAATACCCTATTGTGCCTTAAAAGGAAATCAAAATGTTCACACTCCACATTATTTCCTTTCACCCTCAAGTTTCCCCATATACCTCCCGCTTCTATTCCATTAATTACCCTCCCCCACACTTTTTCCCCTGCTGGCCTCCTTGTTATCTCTTTTGCCAGCATCCCATATATTTTCCCCGTCTTGACACTCCCCAGTTCACACATATTATTCCCTTCACCCACATATAGCTTTATCTCATTCTCATTCTTACTCCCCCCTGCATTCTCACTCTCTATCATCCTTCTCCATTCATCAGGTATCCCCTCTTTTATGTTCTCCATGATATTATCAGCTGTGCCGGTCCCCATTATAAACTCTTTACCCCTCACCTCATCCACCACCACCTGTGCTCTCATAAAACCCGGCACAAACTCGTATACCAGGTCTTTTATGGTCCTGAACCCCGTTCTCCACATAGGCAGGTTAAACAAGACAGCCCCCCCCCCCCTAGTTATTTTTGGATTCAGGAAAATGGGCTGCTTCCATACCTGCTCAACTCGTTTACATTCATATATCACTCTGGGCAGCATATTGCCCCATGCATTCATCACCTCCCTCTGAAAGTCGTTTAACCCTCCCATGTCTCCTTGTCTTATTGTCATGAAGACAGCACTATCCCCACATCCCCCACATCTTTCAAGCGCCTCCCTCATAAATGTCTTCCATACAAATTCTTTCTCTTTATCCAGGTATTTGATCATAACTTTCACTCTTAAGGCCTTAAGCTTCCTTTCAAGATTGATCAGTTTAAGGCCTCCATCTTTGTATTCATTCTCCATCACTTCTTTGGCTATTCTAACCCCCTTCCCATCCCATATGAACTCACTTATTATTTTATCAATTTCCTTTATTACTTTCCCAGGCACATCCCTCACAGTCATCACATATACCAATTTACTCATTATTAGCCCGTTTATTATTATTATTTTCCCCCTCAATTTCAATTTCCTCCCCTTCCAACACCTCAAAGTCTTACTGATCCCCTCAATAATACCCTCATACTGCACATCCCTTCCTACCTTGTCCTCAATTCCCATATTTATCCCTAACACTCTAAAATATTCTTTATTCTCCTTCAGCCCCATCTCCATCTTCCCTACCCTTCCCCCTCCCAGCACCATATATTCTGATTTATCTTTATTTACTTTAGCCCCTGACGCCTCTCCATATGTTTTAATGACTTCAAATACCCCCCTAACACTTCCCATGTCCCTCACCATCACCGTTGTGTCATCCGCATACTGGAAGACCAGACTATTCCCCCCCCCCCTGGCACCTCTATTCCTCTTATATTCCTACTCTCTATCAGCATTGCCGCAAACGGCTCAGCTGACAGAGCGTACAGCATCGCAGAGAGAGGGCATCCTTGCCGGACCGATCTCCCCAATTTAAATACGTTTGTGATTATCCCATTAACTTTAACACAACTCACCGCCCCAGCATACATCCTCTTTATCCATCCTATCATCCCCTCCCCAAATCCCGCTCTCTCTAACACCTTAAACAAATATATATGATTAACCCTATCGAATGCTTTGTTTAGGTCCAGGCTCACAACCACCCCTCCTATGCCCTTCTTCATGTAATCCATCGTGTCCCTGATATTACACACTGTGTCACTTATTTCTCTCCCCGGAATACTATAAGCCTGTGTGCCACCCACTACCGTCCCTATCACCCTCTTTATTCTATTCGACAACACCCGTGCTATTATTTTGTAATCCGTGTTGAGCATTGTCAGTGGTCTATAATTTTCTAGCCTATCCCTACTTCCCTTTTTAAATATTATACTAATAACCCCTGTTGAGAGATCGCCCGGCAATTCCTCCCTCTCTTCCAACTGCTCGAAGAGCGCACACAGAATAGGCACCAGGGCCTCCCCAAACTCCAAATAGAACTCGGTCGTAAGGCCGTCTAGCCCTGGGCTTTTATTACGCCCTAACCCCTTCAGTGCATCCTCTATCTCCCCCTTTCCTATCTTCCCTTCACACATTTCCTTCCCTTTTTCACCCAACCTCCTCTTCATACTATTAAGTGCCACCTCTAAGCTCCCCTCATCTATCTTTTCCTCTTTGAACAAATCCCCATAAAACCCCTCTACCCTTTTAGCAATCCCGACTAAGTCCTTAATTATCTCCCCATTTTCACCCTCAATTTGTGCTACAGATGAAGCACTCCAGATCAGACTCAGGTGGGTGTGTCCCAGTCAAAAGCCCAGCGGATGCCAGCAGCTGGGGGTGTTGCCAAATTGCTAGGGGGCGTTGCCCAATTTCCCCATTTGTTCAATTACAGGATTTAACCATGAGATGGCGCTTCATTCACAAAATACACAAAGACAACTGTTTGCAAAGTTTGCAGCTCTGCAGTTGTGTTTGCTGAATACTGTAGCATTTAATCACTTATTTGTTACTGTATGGTTTTCACAGGCTACTATAATGAAAAAACATCAATATTTTAGATCAAATAAACTATATAGTTTGCTTTATGCAGTATATTTCTTGTAATATTGTTGGGGTGTTTTTACACAGTACAGTAGATTGAAGTAAATCAACTTATACATTAAGATAAGATAAGATGGACCTTTATTAATCCCGTGGGGAAATTCAGTAGTTCAAACAGCAACAGGGTGAGAGTGAAAAACAGGACAGCACAGATTCACACAGATTAATAAAATCAAAAATAAGATGAGTGATAAAAATAATAATAATGAGAAACTATGAAATAAGAAATGAATAAAACTAAAATATAATTATCATATCATGTATTATAATGTATTGTATTATTAAGTAATATCATACATTAACCCCATTATAGCAGATGCCACATTGAATGGATGAACACATTTATGCATCAATAATTATTATAATAATTATTTCTAAATACAAGTTGTAAAAATACTTATATGTATTTAATATTAACCCTTTGGAGTCAACCGTCACGCCGGCGTGATCAGATCACATGACCTGTGCCGCATAATAACAACAGTCCGGACAACATTGCCGTGTGTTTCTGTCGAAAGTACTGGCTTGGAACTATATCCCAGTCTTTGTTTCATGCAAAAAGACCCAGTAAACACGGACATACGATGATATAAAGTTAATACAGATATATTTCAGAAGTATGAATAATGGAAGTCCATATTTTAATATCTTCGCCGTATTTGATAATTTTACGAAACGGAAAATACTGGAAACTGTAGATTCTGCTCAACAGGATGTATTTACCAGGGAGGGGGTGAGGTAATCAGGTAAACGGAGTGATACGAAACGAGACAAAGAGGGACGGCGGGAAATGAGAGAGACGAAGATATACGAAGACAGGCGGCGGGAGACGAAGAGAGACGGCGGGAGACTGGATTGAAGCAAAGTGACAGACAAACATTGAGAATTTAGATATAGTTAGATAGATTTAGAGTTTTGAAGATTCAACTATGATGAAGAGAACTCTGAACGTGAGTCAAGCTTTAAGCTTGTTTTTGGACATGGAGGAGGAGGAACCTGTGATGTTGCCCTCTGTGTCGTATTGACAGAAACTGCTTTGAAGCGTGGCACAGATAAAGACAGAAAAAAAAAATATATATATATATATATTTGTATTATATTTATAATAACACTTTTGCCTTATCAGAATGAAATCCCATGCTACCTCAATCAAACTTTCACATTATCATAGTGACATCCCATGTATATATTTCCAGCTTTTAAATGGTTTCGTTGTGTATGTTTGTGTTACCTATGAAAAATAATATCATTTTCAAAATCTGTTTTTACATTTTTTTTTGTGATTTTGGGTCCAAAATGTTCATATAGTAGAAGATCACTGCTCTAAACAAAGTCAAAAATCCTACATCCAAACGAAATAAATATAATTAATTATGATGAATACGTTAAGTCTTGTTCATTGTTTTTCACTTTTATTAAATGTTTGATATTTCCGGTGGAAATGGTGGACTATCGGACATTCAAAATGCAGCATATTTTCACTCTTACACACATATATTCTCCTTTTACATACATACATTTTCACTCTCACACACGTATATATTTACACTCACACATTCATACATTTTGCTCTCATATTATCATATTTCAATGCACACATTCATATATTGTCACTCACACATTCATGCATTTTGTTCTCATATTCATATAATTGAATGCTCATATTTATACATTTTGCTCTCATGCGAAATCTACTAAAACAAAGTATGTCATGGTAGTGGTCAGCTGTTAAACACAAAAGTGTATCTTAAGGGCTGTAAATATAATAAGCCTGTTGTCAATTTTAGACACAGGCTTATTATATTTACAGCCCTTAATAACATTCATTTTCTGGACTCAATGTGTGTCTTGGCCGTTTTCTTTGTTCCAAGCAAACGAGTGCTTTTTGTTTTGAAATCACTTCCGTGAGTTTCGCGGGCCTCCTCCCTCGCTCCACTGACCATCAGACCATTTAGTAAGGTAACAAGCAAAAGGGCAAAAACGCCTCTCAGACGCTCTTCCATTTACTTTTTTAATAAAGAAAAACAAATGGTCCGTAGATACACGGACTCATATAGCCTATGTATGTATACTGTAAGGAGAATGTATGTGCGTGAGAGGACCAGTAGGAATTACGGCATATCAATATGCAAACACAAACCTACAGACTGGGGGATGGGAGATCACAGGAGTGGGGGGGGAGGGGGGGGGGGGGGGGGGGGGGGGGGGGAGAGCTGTGGAATGTGACCCTTGGGAGAATTCCTCCACACATTCCGATGGCCAATTCGTTTTAAACAAAGAGTTCGCAACACAGGACAGCATAGGCAACATGGGGGGTGGGGGCTGGTGAACGGTCTGGTCAATGTTTGTAAACACAATCCCCAGGATGTGTCCTAATCAGGAGCCGGGTAAATGAGAGACTGAGGAGCCCCCGAAAAACAGATCCCGAAATAGCTCGTCCTGGTTTCCGCAGCAGATAGGCCTACAGTATGGTGTCTGTTATGTCAGTTATTTTAAATAAAACGTTGAAAACTGAACTTGAAAATGGTTTCCTCTTTTTATTTTATTTATCATTTTCGGGACGGGGAGACGTGTGTGATTAAAAATTAATTTGCAGAAATGTAAAGTGATCTAACTAAGTTCTATTCATATTCTTGACGGGAAGAGCAGTGTAAATGGGTGGCCATATGCATTTGAAAAGCAATATAAATCACACAGTTATTATACAATAGGCTATAAAAGCACCATCGATAACCATTACCTTTATCCAATTCAAACTTTGGACGGGAAAAAGGAAGGTGTATATGGTTGGGTTATACTGTAGGCCCAGGGGCGGCGGGTGCTGTAGGCTATGAAGGCTAAGCCTTCCCAAATCTTTGTGTAACTGCATCCTGGTAAAATAAAAATATAATGTATTTGACATTAGCGCTGCTATGCAGCCACCTGTGCCCTGTACCACGAAGCCAGTTCAACAGACCCTGGATATGCTTGAGTTATCTTAACTAACCCTAACAAACGCGATCTCGCTAAACGGTCCTACGGCGCTGGTTATCAACTCGGTAAATCAAGCCAGGGTTTCTCTCTCCAGCTGAGAGCGCGTTCACGTGAAAGGGGCGGGGTTAGCTACATTTGACCAATCACAAACAGGGACAAGTGTACTGACAGCACAACATCATACTTCATTAATGAAAAGTAAACTAATATTAGACAAATATGAACTTTAAACATCCATGATGACTTAAACATATAATCCAGGATACAAGCCACATAGTGGCTCATTAAAAAATAAACTACCGAGTGTTTGAAAGCGTACAACAGTTTTATGATACTGCCTCATCTAAAACACGAGGGGATCTGACTTTATTACATTTGAGTTGAGTGTTTCGTCAACTTAATGTGTCGCTTAAAATAATACGTCTGCATACAGTATATGTGACAATGTAACTAAGTGTTGCACGGCCAGATACGGCTCGAGAAGCTGACTCAGATAAGGAAATATTGTGATATCGATGTGAGATCGATGATCTGATTGATGATGTGATGTCAGTGTGATATGAATGATAAGTGCGACACGTCGGCGTCTTCTCTGCATACGGCAGTTTAAACTGCATTTCCTTTTTCCTGTAATATGACTTGATAGATTTAAACTCCGCACACTGAGCTCTGATCGGTCAGCAGGCGGTGCTTTCACTGAGTTGATGTATTTTCTATACCCGGAGGCGGGCAGCGTAAAATGAAAAAAAAAGTTATTTAGCCTTCCCAAACCTGAGCCTCACGCGCCGCCTATGTGTAGGCCTACTGTATACATACAAAGGCCATTCAAGCTAGAGTTCTTCTGGAAATGTTCACATCAGGTACCTTCAAGTTAAACAATACTAAACAATTAACACAGTAGGCCTAAATTATGTGGATTGAACCACATTTATTTCGTTAAAAATAAACGAAATATGATTTAGTTTGAATGATTAAATGTCATCAGGCACCTTCAAGTTAAACAATCAGGTGCACACTTTAATGTGCCGCCACCTCCGGACTCGGCTTGACTCGGTTTAAAGAATGCACAAATGTGTTTAATCGTTTATGTCAGATATGTACTAAGTAGCCTAAATACATTTGTTCCTGCTCAAGATTAGATTCAACTTTATTGTTATTGCACATATTGCAGGTACTGAGACAACGAAATGCAGTTTAGCTTCTAACCAGGGGTTCAACAAGCAGCGAAAAGTAATGTGCACAATACTACAGAAAACAATTAACACAGTAAATTATGTGGATTAAACCACATGTATTTCGTTAAAAAGAAACGAAATATGATTTTGTATGAATGATTAAATGTAGGGTGAATTGCCCTAATGTGGGAAATTTTTTCATTTCAGACTTCGGGAATATATTGCGATATGAAGCCGATACAATAAATCAAAATCCAGTAGGCCACCATTCCAAAATCCCCAGTAATATTAGACACTAATAATACAGTAAACTATTAACACTGTACATATTATTGTTTGCCCGTGGGATTAGGATGATCGGTAGTGAGACCCGTGCTGCATTTTCCTCCGGTCGGATGTGATATAAAAACAAAGCGGTTATTTTTGTTGTTGTAAACTCACGTGGATTAAATTTAGTGCATTCATTTCAACTCGCGAACATATGTACATTAAATGATCGTGAGGATGATGATTGAAAATCGTTTGTTTGAGCCTGGATGCATTTCCTGATCTAAAAACATAGTGATGGTTTTGTACTTACGCCAACGTGAATTAAAAATTATTTTGTTAAATAAAAACATGGGGATGTTTAGTAAATGATTACATGTCTCTTATTTAGCACAGAATATGATCCTAACCGTGACATATGGATCTTAACAAATATCCGCTATATCAGATACCTGTAGATCAGCTGTTTATTTCACATGAGTTCCAGTGTGGCAGCTTTTTAATCACGGCTCCCCCTGGTGGATCCATTATCCATTGCAGCTGGTTTCATTATAATTAAATGTATTTATCAAGGGGGCGTTTCAAGTCCTGCGGGGGGGTTTTCCTTTTCAGCAGGGGCCCACCCCGTGCCGATCACGGACCCGCACGGGTAGGCGTCTGAAATGGAGCGCTTCATCTGTATGTAATTTCCCCCCTGTTTCCTCTTCTCTAACTCTAAAAAATAACTAGTGCATTTTTCACCCTCCACCAAATATTTTGCCCTGCTTCTCACCATAGCCCCCCCACATTTCTCCCTTTCCATCTCACCTAGCTCTCCTTGTAGTCTCACATAATTCCCCAGATCTCTTCCTGCCTCCTCGCTCATCCTCCCTTCCTCTCTTTCCAACTCCCTTCTAACCTTCTTCTCTCTCTTTCTTTTCTACCCCTTTCACAACTATACTTTATACTCATTTTCTTAATTTCCCTTTTAAACCTCTCCCACCACCAAGCTACATCCACACCTACCCACCCTCCCTGTTTTGTGATACACTCTTTCACTTTGCTCCTATATTCCTCTTCTTTTAGCAGCAAACCATTCAAGCACCACACCCCTCCACTTTTCCCCCTATTCCTTTCATTCAGCCCATAATAGAAGATAGCATGATCACTCATAGCCACCGCTTTATACCCAATATTATCTATTTTCCCACCCATGCTCCCCTTACAATACACCATATCAATTCTACTCTGCTTTAACACCCCCTCCACCACCTGTTTCCTAGAAAACACCCTTTTATTCCCATTCCTTTCTCTCCACACATCATACATCCCATTCGTCCCCATCACCTTTTTTAACATTTCACGAGAGGAATCCCTTTTGAAAACCATCCCCCCCGCCACATCAATTACCCCACACCACACATTGAAATCCCCCACAATCATACTATTCCTCCCACACTTTCCCTCCAACCCCTCGAAGAACTCCCTCCTTCCCTTCTCCTCATTGGGGGCATATACATTAATTAATTTATACACTTCACCCATATATTCAAACACCACACCAATCATCCTCCCTTCACCATCATCCTCAACTTTCACCACTTTTTCCACCACCCCTGCTTTCACCAAAATAGCCACTCCCCTAGCATTCACTCCCCCATTATTAACATAAACATCACCCAACCAATCCTTCCTAACCTCTTCCACACATCTCTCATCCCAGTGGGTCTCCTGTAGACAAATGATATCAGAATTGCATAATAGTATCGCCTTTTCCCTCCTCTCCTTTTGCTTTAGGCCATTCCCATTCAAGGATGTGATTAACACCATCATAACAAAAAAACGAGAGAACATCACATTATTCCTTTTGTTTTTGTTTTTCCCTCACCCGCTGTCATCGTCCATTGTCCTCGGTGCTATAGGCTTCCGATTTCGGCTCCGTCTCTGACTCCGATCCCTCGCTTTCTCAATCCTTGGTTCTTCGTAGTTTACATGCTCTCTCCTCCTCTGACTCCTCGCCCCTCTCTTCTCCTCTTTCCCAGTTGGCTCTGTCCCCGTCTTCCTCTCCACGTCCTCTCCATCTTCATCCTCCACCATCATTGCGCCCAGCTTTTCTCCGTCTGGCTCCGTCCCCACCACGCCTTCTGGTTCCTCTCCCGCTGGCTCTATCACCCCCAGAGCCTCCATCTCCTCTCCACCTGGCTCCTCCGCCACCAAGGCCTCCGGTTTATCCCCCGCTGGCTCCGTCTCCGCCAAAGCCTCCAGCTCCTCTCCTCCTGGCTCCATCACCGTCAAGGCCTTCAGCTCATCTCCCGCTGGCTCTGTCACCTCCGCGGCTTCCGGCTCCTCTCCCGCTGGCTCCATCACGTTCTCCATCTCCTCGGCCTTCTCCCCTTCCAATTTATCCACTGCCTCCACATCTACTTCTTCTTCCACACCTAGAGCCATCGTCCCTAGCTCTTTGCCCTTCCCGCCTTCTTTGCCACTCTCTTCTCTTCCTTTTCCCATTTCCTCTCCTTCTTCCGCAGCCCTTCTCTTCTTCCTCTTTTCTTCACTCGAACTTTCATCCTCACTCTTTCCTCCCTCCTCACTCCCCACCTTCACCCCTTTATTCCGCTCAAAAGGTCTTTTCCTTCTTGATTCCCTCTCATTCCCATCCTCCTCCTCACTTGTTTCCCCCTGCTCTCCAACCATCACTACAGGGACTTGAACTCTCCCCTCTTCCGTGACCGTGACGGGGGCAGGGGGGTCAGAGGGAGGGGGGGGGGGGGTAGGTGGCCGAAGTAGGGGGTGTGACAGGGGTTGGGGGGCGGTTTAGGCACTCCATCAGAGGCTTCCGGCTTGGATGGGGGCCGGGTGTAACCCCGGGGGAACATTGGTGTAGGGGAAAAATCCTCAAACCCCTCCCCTCGTCCTCCCCTCTCTCTCTCACAGTTTCTAGCAAGATGCCCTGCCTCCTTGCATCTATTGCACGTAACTTTGGGGCATTCTCTAAATATGTGACCAGGTCTGAGGCACTGCCTGCAGACCTGGGTTTGTCCATCATGTTTAACCGCAAAGAACTCATATCCCCCCACCACCGCGAATTTCGTGGAGTAGGGGAGTGAGCGCACCTCCCCTCCAAATATCACCCTTAGGTGCCTAGTTCCGTCTACCACCTTTGACCCCGGGATGGTTCTCCTTACTATCTTAGATACCGGCTCCACCCCCCATTCACCCAATTTGATTAGGATCGCTCCATCATTTATATACACTGGCATGTTCATAAAAGACACCGTGACTTCATTCTTCCTTAGCACCTGTGCAGATATTATGACCCCTTTCACCCTTAACCCCTCTAGCAACCTTTCTTTCCCATCCCAAGTTTTCATTGTAACCTCGTATTCCCTCTCCCCTTTCGTCCTGCACCCCAACACTATGCCACATGACTCTTGAATTCCCACCACCACATCCATCACCGTCAGCATAACACTTCCACCCTCCACGAAGACCTTTAATGTTAAATCTGCCCGAAACACATCTCCCCCTTCCTTTTCACCCACCTTTTCGATCCCTTCTTTACCCCCCCCCCCTCCTTTTTCTTTCTCCTCTTTCTTTCCCGATTTGCCATCTTTTTTCCCTTCATCTTTCCCACCTCCACTGCCCTTTCCATGTTTTTCCCCGCCTGTAGGCTGCCCCTTTCCAGAGGGCCCTTCTCCCGCACTTTGCTCACCCTCTTCCCCCCCTTCCTGTGCATTACTTCCATCATGTCCCTTCAGCAGGCATACTGTCTTTCCCCCTCCATCGCCCATTTCCTCCTTCCCCTCCTCCACTCTGGAGTATTCAGCTGTTAACGCAGCAGGAGGGGGATGGGTACTCACTTCTGGTTTTAACTTTCCCGTGGTTGGTTTCCTTCCCACCATTATCCTTCTCCTTCGTTGTCTTCTTTGCGTTCTCCACCAATTGCTCTCCGTTTTCTCCTTTCTTTGCATTTGTATTTCCATTTTCGTCTTTACTTTCTCCCATTTCCTGTTTCCTGGTAGCATCCGTTAGCTTAGGCTTCCCGATTCTTTCGGTCAGCATTTCCTCCATTCCCGCCATGGGATCTTAATGCTAGGGCCTCCCCAGACAGCAGTGCTGTTTAGGGAGATATGTATCCACAAATGCGCTTTCAAATCGTTCAAAAAAATGCACTTTCCTCGCGTTTTTCTCCCAAACAATTGAGCACCTCTTCCTGTGTACAGCCGTCCAAAACGCCCCTAGTGTCTCAGGGTGGTATGGCTGTAAGCAAAGAGTTTGAAGGGATAATGGCTTATTATAGCAGAGAGACGCTGGAGTTACCGTCATGGAGGGGCTGCAGGAACACTTTACCCGCCTTGTAAACACTTTTCCCTGGGTAAAACAATCAATGTATTTCCACCTGCTTTCCATCAGCACCCGACAGTCATTTCAAACGGTTTTAAATCGTTTTTAGCTGCTTAGTCCGTCATTTTGGGCTCTGTGAGCCGCCACATAGAGGTGCTTTTCCCGGTGTATTTCATGGAAGTCTGACATATACATAGACATATCCTGTGTCCCTGTATTCACATCACTTTTACCCAGCATTCACACACTCATTCCTGGGTGATAAAGCCATGTTCATCACCCTGGATCTCTAATGCACGTACGTACCTGAAGTGGACAAAAACCCCTACTTAGGGTTAGGGTTAGGTTAAGGGGCTAATTACCACCAGCCGTGTCGTTTACAATGTGTATATCTGGGGCTACGAGGTGGGCATCTGTACGGGACCTGCTCTGGGTGATAGGTGAGAGACACACAGGTGAGACAGATAGGGTGAGAGACAGATATGTGAGAGACAGACCGTCGGCAAGACTGTAGGACGACATGAAGTGTAGTTATGGCACATGGTCAGATTCTGCTATTTCGACTAAAATAGCAGAATCTGAACTACCAGTTTTCATCGCATGACTCTGTCTCCTGAATTAAAACAGTTCCCCCCCGAGTTTTAAGACCAATTTACCCATGTTTAGAACACTAAAATGGTGTGTGCGCACCCATCAATGAAATTAATGAAAAAGTTGTATTTCTGCTCCTGAAATTGGGATTTTGGTCCGTTTCATTTCTGATCTTATGAGCATTTCACACACACACACACAGCGATGACCTGAGAGACAGGTGGGACACAGACAGGTGAGAGACACACAGGTGAGACACAGACAGGTGAGAACAGACAGGGGAGAGACAGACAGGAGAGAGAGTTTTCTATGTGTGTCAGAGAATTGCATTGCAGCACACACACACACACACCCCCCCCACACACAAAGGGATGCAGCATCGCAAATTTATCCACTTTGGAGTGCCTTTAGGGGACATACTACATATCAAATCACATCTACAAATTGAGCCGAAGCTAACAAGCATAGTCTCGACTGCCTAGAATGCGGGGAATGGGGAGATAAACTCATAATTCGACTTTGAAGACTTGAAATGGCCATAAGTCGTTCCAACAGGTGGGCATGCTTACCCCATTTGGTGTGTGCGTTGCCTCCGCCCCCTCCAAGGTGCACAGCGAGTTTGAAGCAAATTGGTGATTTTTTTATTTTAAATATTCACTAGGTTAAGGGGCTAATTACCACCAGCCGTGTCGTTTACAATGTGTATATCTGGGGCTACGAGGTGGGCATCTGTATGGGACCTGCTCTGGGTGATAGTTTAGGCCCACGGCTATAATGTGTGAGAGATTTGGGCCCGGCGGCGGTCTTCCTTGTTACTGCAATTGGAGTTTTAAAACTTAAAACGGCCATAAGTCGATCCAGCGGGTGGGCAACTGTAGCCCACTTTGTGTGCGCGTTGCACCCGCCCCCTTGCAGGTGCCCACCGAGTTTGAGGCAAATTGGAGCATTTTTCAGTTAAAGGGACCTTTAAATGTATGTAATACACGTGGAATAAATACTATCTGTTGCCTAGGAGAGGGCGCCAAATCTTGGGTTTAGGGTTAAGGATAGGGTTTAGGGTTAAGGTTAGGGGTTAGGGGTTAAGGTTAGGGTTAGTGGGTTTAGGGTTAGGTTAAGGGTTAGGTGTTAGGGTTAGGGGTTAGGTTGGGGAAGAGCGCAGGGCTCCGGAGGAGCCCTGCGTGGTGCACTGGCTCTCGGTAGATAGATGTTTAAAAACATTTTAAAGACCTCCGTAAACATAAACCTTATAAAAACCCTTTTAAAAGCATCATAAAAGCTCAGTGAGGACAAGATCATTTCGAACGAATGGTTAAAAAGTGCAGAGCGGAGCCGGACCAAGGAACGGCGGCAGAGGGTTAGGGTTAGGGTTAGGTTTGTGTAATAGCCACCAGATCTCCCCATGTCGCCCGACGACTTCATGGTTATACAGAGATCCAAGGAAAGGCACGCGCACTAGAGGACGTGTCGGCTCTTACCCTAGCTTAGCATCATGACTGAATCATAAATATGTAAAGGTGAAGTAGACAGGGTAATTTGAGCTTGAAGGACAGAGACACGGGGGAGGGTAGCGGGGTTACCGCGGATGCCACCCCTTGCCGCAATGGCCGTATCTGTTTATAACCCGTTTCCTTTCGTACGCCCCCAAGGGGGTTCGGAACAGAAGGGGTTGGAAAAGCAGAATGAAAAAGTGGAGAGAGAATGTAGTTTAGATTTAGGCGAAGAGCCAAAGTGATCCAGGTTAATGGTCAGATTAAAGGCAAGCTGGTCTTCTTAGGGAACAAAATAGTCTGCAATTAAAAAGAAGATGGTCTATTTATAGATATTTAGTTAAGAATGTACCATTAGTTAAATTTAGTGGTTATAATTAAATGTCAGATAGCCCAGAGAATGTGGTTTTTAAGATTTGATGGAAACTAACTTAGGGTTAGGCATAACATCTAAAAGGTTATGTTTAGGGTAAGATTAAAGATAAGATGCTACATTTATTGCTGAGAAAATGGAGGAATATTAATCTACCCTCCAAAGAAGTCTGTCATAAGACAGGAGGAAAACACTGTGTGTGTTTTGAGCGGTCCAAGTAGCCACATTAAACCGTTAGAATTCTGTTTGAAGATAGAAGGAGTACGCTTTTTATAAAGATTTATATTAAATTAGACCAGTAGTCAGAGTAGTTAGGTATAAGATGATGTACTGATTGATGTAAACTAATTTAGGGTTAGGGTTAGGTTTGTGTAATAGCCACCAGATCTCCCCATGTCGCCCGACGACTTCATGGTTATACAGAGATCCAAGGAAAGGCACGCGCACTAGAGGACGTGTCGGCTCTTACCCTAGCTTAGCATCATGACTGAGTCATAAGTGTGTAAAGGTGAAGTAGACAGGGTAATTTAATCTTGAAAGACAGAGACAAGGAGGCTAGCTGTGGTTACGGCGGACACCTCCCCTTGCCGCAATGGCTGTATCTGTTTATGGCCAATTTCCATTCGCCGCCCCGAAAGGTTCGATCCGGAAAAGGGGTCAGAAAGAAAGGTCAGACTGAAAAAGTGGGGGGATAATGTGGTTTAGATTTAGGCAAAGAGCCAAAGTGATCAAGGTTAATGGTCAGATTAAGGGTAAATTGGTCTTCTTAGGGAACAAAATAGTCCGCAGTTAGACTGAAGCTGGTCTTATTATTTGATATTTAGTTAAGAGTGTACCATTAGTTAATTTTAGTGGTTATAATTAAATGTCAGATAGCCCAGAGAATGTGGTTTTTAGGATTTGATGGAAACTAACTTAGGGTTAGGCATAACATCTAAAAGGTTATGTTTAGGGTAAGATTAAAGATAAGATGCTACATTTATTGCTGAGAAAATGGAGGAATATTAATCTACCCTCCAAAGAAGTCTGTCATAAGACAGGAGGAAAACGCTGTGTGTGTTTTGAGCGGTCAAAGTAGCCACATTAAACCGTTAGAATTCTGTTTGAAGATAGAAGGAGTACGCTTTTTATAAAGATTTATATTAAATTAGACCAGTCGTCAGAGTAGTTAGGTATAAGATGATGTACTGATTGATGTAAACTAATTTAGGGTTAGGCATAACATCTAAAAGGTTATGTTTAGGGTAAGATTAAAGATAAGATGCTAAATATATTGCTGAGAAAATTAAAATTAGAACAGGGAAATTAGTGGATTTTTGTGTTATTATTCTGTCAGTAATCATTCCCGTTTGAAGATAGAAGGAGTACGCTTTTTATAAAGATTTATATTAAATTAGACCAGTCGTCAGAGTAGTTAGGGTTAGGTTTGTGTAATAGCCACCAGATCTCCCCATGTCGCCCGACGACTTCATGGTTATACAGAGATCCAAGGAAAGGCACGCGCACTAGAGGACGTGTCGGCTCTTACCCTAGCTTAGCATCATGACTGAATCATAGGTGTGTAAAGGTGAAGTAGACAGGGTAATTTAAGCTTGAAAGACAGAGACAAGGAGGCTAGCTGTTAGGGTTAGGGTTAGGGTTAGGTTTGAGTAATGACCACCGGATCTCCCCATGTCGCCCGACGACTTCATGGTTATACAGAGATCCAAGGAGAGGCACGCGCACTAGAGGCATTGTCGGCGCAAGCTCTAGCTTAGCATCATGACTGAATCATAGGTGTGTAAAGGTAAAGTAGACAGAGTAATTAAAGTTTGAAAGACAGAGACACGGAGGAGGGTAGCGGTATTGTACCACGGATGCCACCCCTTGCCGCTTTGGCCGTATCTGTTTTTAGCTCGTTTCCATTCGTCATCCCCAGGGAGGCTCGACTAGAAAGGGAGCGGAAAGAAAAGTTTCTTTATGGCCCGTATCCTTTCGTCATCCTCAAAGGAGCTCGATCCGGAAAGGAGTCGGAATAAGAGCAGAATGAAGAATTTAGGAGAGAATGTGGTTTGGGGTTAGGCAAGGAACCAAGGTGGTTAAATTGTAAGGTCAGATTTAAGGGTAAGTTGGTGTTCTTGGGGGACAAAAAAGTCCGCAATTAGACTGAAGATGGTCTTATTGTTTGATATTTAGTTAAGAGTGTACCATTAGTTAATTTTAGTGGTTATAATTAAGAGTCAGAACGTCAAATAGCTTTTTATGGAGAAGTATCTTAGGATTAGGCAATAAGACAAAGTGGTTAGGTTTAGAGGTTAAATTAAGGATAAGATGGTCTATCAATTGAAAAGTATTAACTTAAGTTTAGGCATAAAGTCTGAGTGGTTAAGTTTAGAGGTAAGATTAAAGATTAGGCCCTACATATATTGTATTAGATATATTCAAGTTGTGTAAAAAGACTGGACCGATTTAATAAAAACCATGTGTAATTTTAGAATGAAAGTGAGCTAAAGATAAGATTAATTAGAGAGATATTTGTCCCTGATAAATGATTTCATGGATTAAATGCCGTCACAGGCCCTCCATCTATAGTTAATCTGCCTCCATCTAGTGGCGACAGAGGGGAGTGACCGAAAAAAATGTAGAATGCAGATAAGATGCTACATTTATTGCTGAGAAAATGGAGGAATATTAATCTACCCTCCAAAGAAGTCTGTCATAAGACAGGAGGAAAACGCTGTGTGTGTTTTGAGCGGGGTTAGGGTTAGGTTTGAGTAATGACCACCGGATCTCCCCATGTCGCCCGACGACTTCATGGTTTTACAGAGATTCAAGGAGAGGCACGCGCACTAGAGGCATTGTCGGCGCAAGCTCTAGCTTAGCATCATGACTGAATCATAGGTGTCTAAAGGTAAAGTAGACAGAGTAATTAAAGTTTGAAAGACAGAGACACGGGGGAGGGTAGCGGTATTGTACCACGGATGCCACCCCTTGCCGCTTTGGCCGTATCTGTTTTTAGCTCGTTTCCATTCGTCATCCCCAGGGAGGCTCGACTAGAAAGGGAGCGGAAAGAAAAGTTTCTTTATGGCCCGTATCCTTTCGTCATCCTCACAGGAGCTCGATCCGGAAAGGAGTCGGAATAAGAGCAGAATGAAGAATTTAGGAGAGAATGTGGTTTGGGGTTAGGCAAGGAACCAAGGTGGTTAAATTTTAAGGTCAGATTTAAGGGTAAGTTGGTGTTCTTGGGGGACAAAAAAGTCCGCAATTAGACTGAAGATGGTCTTATTGTTTGATATTTAGTTAAGAGTGTACCATTAGTTAATTTTAGTGGTTATAATTAAGAGTCAGAACGTCAAATAGCTTTTTATGGAGAAGTATCTTAGGATTAGGCAATAAGACAAAGAGGTTAGGTTTAGAGGTTAAATTAAGGATAAGATGGTCTATCAATTGAAAAGTATTAACTTAAGTTTAGGCATAAAGTCTGAGTGGTTAAGTTTAGAGGTAAGATTAAAGATTAGGCCCTACATATATTGTATTAGATATATTCAAGTTGTGTAAAAAGACTGGACCGATTTAATAAAAACCATGTGTAATTTTAGAATGAAAGTGAGCTAAAGATAAGATTAATTAGAGAGATATTTGTCCATGATAAATGATTTCATGGATTAAATGCCGTCACAGGCCCTCCATCTATAGTTAATCTGCCTCCATCTAGTGGCGACAGAGGGGAGTGACCGAAAATAATGTAGAATGCAGATAAGATGCTAAATTTATTGCTGAGAAAATGGAGGAATATTAATCTACCCTCCAAAGAAGTCTGTCATAAGACAGGAGGAAAACGCTGTGTGTGTTTTGAGCAGTCAAAATAACCACATTAAACCGTTAGAATTCTGTTTGAAGATAGAAGGAGTACGCTTTTTATAAAGATTTATATTAAATTAGACCAGTCGTCAGAGTAGTTAGGTATA
This sequence comes from Gymnodraco acuticeps, assembly GCF_902827175.1. Classification (NCBI taxonomy): domain Eukaryota; kingdom Metazoa; phylum Chordata; class Actinopteri; order Perciformes; family Bathydraconidae; genus Gymnodraco; species Gymnodraco acuticeps. The sequence continues at coordinate 7,090,723 of NW_022989768.1, forward strand.
AGATGATGTACTGATTGATGTAAACTAATTTAGGGTTAGACATAACATCTAAAAGGTTATGTTTAGGGTAAGATTAAAGATAAGATGCTAAATATATTGCTGAGAAAATTAAAATTAGAACAGGGAAATTAGTGGATTTTTGTGTTATTATTCTGTCAGTAATCATTCCCATCCCACAATACGTCAGCTAGGTGTATCCGTATGGGAGTTTTGCCTACTCGCTTTAAATAACGTCAACTAGTGGTTCAGGAATGTTCTAATAAGAACTGCAGATCACCAATAACCAATCAAAACTGACCAAAACCATCAAATTAAATAGTGGTGGGAAAGAAAACGAGCGACTCAGTCAATCATACTAAGGTTCGAAGCAAGTCCCCCGTTTCTCCAGGCTCCGGCTAGAGAGGAACGCGCACAAGAGGCATTGTCGGCTCATGCTCTAGCTTAGCATCATGACTGAATCATAAGTGTGTAAAGGTGAAGTAGACAGGGTAATTTAAGTTTGAAGGACAGAGACAAGGAGGCTAGCTGTAACTACGGCGGACACCTCCCCTTGCCGCAATGGCGGTCTCTGTTTATGGCCCGTTTCCTTTCGTCTTCCCAGAGAGGTCCGATAAGAATGGGGGTAGAAATAAAGGTTCCTTCATGACCCGAATTCGATCAGAATGGGGGTGGAAATAAAGGTTTCTTTATGACCCGAACCTGGTCAGAATGGGGGTAGAAATAAAGGTTTCTTTATGACCCGAATCCGATCAGAATGGGGGTGGAAATAAAGGTTTCTTTATGACCCGAATCCGGTCAGAATGGGGGTAGAAATAAAGGTTTCTTTATGACCCGAATCCGATCAGAATGGGGGTGGAAATAAAGGTTTCTTTATGACCCGAATCCGACCAGAATGGGGGTAGAAATAAAGGTTTCTTTATGACCCGAATCTGATCAGAATGGGGGTAGAAATAAAGGTTCCTCTATGACCCGAATCCCTACATCGTCCTCAAAGGGGGTCGGCCAGAAAGAGGTTGAAAGAAAGGTCAGGATGAAAAAGTGGGGAGAGAATGTGATTTGGATTTAGGCAAAGAGCTAGATTGATCAAGGTTAAAGGTCAGATTTAAGGGTAAATTGTTTTTTTTTAAGGAATAACATAGTCTGTAGTTAGACTGAAGATTGTCTATTATTTGATATTTAGTTAAGAGTGTACCATTGGTTAATTACAGTGGTTTTAATTAAGAGTCAGATAGCTCTTTATGGAGATGTATTTTAGGGGAAATACAAAATTGAACCAAAATATATTTCTAAATAAAAGTTGAATTTAGAGATTTTAGAGACAAGTGTACCATAAGTGGATTTTAATTGTTTGAATTGAAAGTCAGATAGTTTTTTATGGAGATGTATATTAGGATTAGGTAAGTAGGCAGAATGGTTAGGTTTAGAGATAAAATTAAAGATGAGATGGTCCACCAATTGATTGATATTAACTTAAGTTCAGTCATCAAGTCTGAGTGGTTAAGCTTAGGAGTAAGATTAAAGATAAGGTGCTACATTTATTGCTGAGAAATGGAGGATTATTATTCTCCTCTGCTGAGTAGTCTGTATAAAAACAGAAGGAGTACGCTTTTTGTAGTGAATGGTCAAAATAGCCATAATGAACAGTTAGAAGTCTGTATAAATACAGAAGGAATGCGCTGTTTGTAATGAGTGGTCAAATTAGCCACAATAAACGGTAAGTAATCTGTATAAACACAAAAGGAGTACGTTTTTTATGGAGATTTATATTAGATTTAGATAAGCAGCCAGAGCGGTTACGTTTAGAGGTCAAATAAAGGATAAGATGGTGCACTGTTTGATGGATACTAACTTAAGTTTAGGCATTAAGTCTAAGTGGTTAAGTTTAGGGGTAGGATTAAAGGTAAGGTGCTACATTTATTGCTGAAAAATAGAGTAACATTCTACTCATCTCCTTAGTGGTCTGCTATAAGAGAGGAGGAATACGCTGTGTGTGTGTTGTGAGTGGTCATACTAGCCACAATAAACGGTGAGACCTCTGTCTGAAGACAGAAGGAGTACGCTTTTGTAGTGAATGGTCAAAATAGCCATAATGAACAGTTGGAAGTCTGTATAAATACAGAAGGAATGCGCTGTTTGTAATGAGTGGTCAAATTAGCCACAATAAACGGTAAGTAATCTGTATAAACACAAAAGGAGTACGCTTTTTATGGAGATTTATATTAGATTTAGATAAGCAGCCAGAGCGGTTACGTTTAGAGGTCAAATAAAGGATAAGATGGTGCACGGTTTGATGGATACTTAACTTAAGTTTAGGCATTAAGTCTAAGTGGTTAAGTTTAGGAGTAGGATTAAAGGTAAGGTGCTACATTTATTGCTGAAAAATAGAGTAACATTCTACTCATCTCCTTAGTGGTCTGCTATAAGAGAGGAGGAATACGCTGTGTGTGTTTTGAGTGGTCATACTAGCCACAATAAACGGTTAGACCTCTGTCTGAAGACAGAAGGAGTACGCTTTTTGTAGTGAATGGTCAAAATAAGCCATAATGAACAGTTGGAAGTCTGTATAAAATACAGAAGGAATGCGCTGTTTGTAATGAGTGGTCAAATTAGCCACAATAAACGGTAAGTAATCTGTATAAACACAAAAGGAGTACGCTTTTTATGGAGATTTATATTAGATTTAGATAAGCAGCCAGAGCGGTTACGTTTAGAGGGTCAAATAAAGGTAAGATGGTGCACTGTTTGATGGATACTAACTTAAGTTTAGGCATTAAGTCTAAGTGGTTAAGTTTAGGGGTAGGATTAAAGGTAAGGTGCTACATTTATTGCTGAAAAATAGAGGAACATTGTGCTCACCTCCTAAGAGAGGAGGAATACGCTGTGTGTGTTTTGAGTGGTCATACTAGCCACAATAAACGGTTAGACCTCTGTCTGAAGACAGAAGGAATACGCTTTATATGGAAATTTGTATTAGATAAGACCAGCGGTCAGAGTAGTTGGTTATAAGATGATGTACTGATTGATGGAAACTAACTTAGGGTTAGGCATAATATCTAAAAGGTTATGTTTAGAGTAAGATTAAAGATAAGATGCTACATTTATTGCTGAGAAAATGGAGGAATATTAATCTACCCTCCAAAGAAGTCTGTCATAAGACAGGAGGAAAACGCTGTGTGTGTTTTGAGCGGTCAAAATAGCCACATTAAACCGTTAGAATTCTGTTTGAAGATAGAAGGAGTACGCTTTTTTATAAAGATTTATATTAAATTAGACCAGTAGTCAGAGTAGTTAGGTATAAGATGATGTACTGCTTGATGTAAACTAATTTAGGGTTAGGCATAACATCTAAAAAGTTATGTTTAGGGTAAGATTAAAGATAAGATGCTACATTTATTATTTGAGAAATGGAGAAAAAACCATTCTCCCCTTCTAAGTGGTCTGTCATAAGACAGGCGAAGTGCGCTGTGTATATTTTAAGCAGTCCAAATAGCCACAATGAACTGTTAGACCTCTAGCTCCCATGTCTCCATCTGGTGGCGACAGAGGGGAGAGACCGAAGGAAGTGTAGAATAGAGAAATACCTCATGAAAAGAAACTATTTTGTAATAACTAAATAATGTAAAAAGTGGAATTAAACCTTTGTTAAAGATCTCTCAAAATAAGGTGTTAGGGGGACACCTCAGATCTCCCATTTAAAATGGGAGCAAAATAAAATGATAAATTCCTTAGTAAATACAGATATTCAGATCAAAGTGTACTACAAATGGATTATAATGGTTTTAATTGTGAGTCAGATAGCCCTTTTGTGGAGATTTATTTATAATTAAACAAGAAGTCAAAGAGCTCGGGCTCAGAACTTAAGTTAAGGACAAGAAAGTCCAGTGTTTGAGTGATATTAATTGGAGTTTAGGTAATAAATCTGAGTAGTTAAGTTTTGTACATAAGATAAAATAAGATGTTATATTTATTTGCTGAACCATGGAGGATTATAAACCTCACCTTTTTTAGTAACCATATTGTGGAATCAAAAGTTCCAATGCCCTGGTGAAAAATAGTCAGTTTTTTTTGTACGCCCAAATATAAGTATTTGGTGAACAAAATAGTCCTTTATCATGGTTGGAACACATCGTCAGTGAATGAACCTGAAGGTCACAGGGGGTTTCGACCATTATCTCCAGACACCCCTACTTCAGGGAGGCCGCCCCAGGTGATCAGTCCTGGTGCTGTGTTTTTTTCTAAACGGTCCCAACTTGGGGAAAAGGACTGGTAGGTAAGTCAGGTCTGTGAGCTTTTAAGGTGGAGAGCGACCCACTGGGTCAACAGACCTTAATAGAATATATTTAATCACCCTGGGTAAAGAGAATTGTATAAAAACCTTGAGAATTAGTAAACCAGAATTAAATACTAGGTCAGCAGACTCAAAAAATGTAGCTTCAACCACCGGTAGAGGGACATATAAACCCATTGTGTTGATTAATACACTAGAGTTAAAAAACTGGGAAGATATACCAGAATAAAGTAGATTAAACCACTGTAGGTAGAGGGAGACACACCTTGGAGAAGAAGATTAGAATTGAGTATTGGGTCAAGAGACCAAAATGAGATTTAATAACTTTAACTTGTTAGACTGCACCAATCTGGATAAAGTCAGGCAGGATCAGGGAAACCGGGCTCAATCAATCTCCACTGTGATGGGGCACAGTCAGACCGAAAGGAACCACACCCTCCCTAACAGCTCCGGCCAACTGAGATCCGAATGAGGGTTGGACTGCCACAATTAAGACCAGACCCGTCAAGGTTGGGGGGAACCGGACTAAATCAATCATAAACGGCGATGGGGCGCTGTCTGATTAAATACAAATACACCTCCCCTTATCCATCCGACAGGTCTGATTCCAATTCTAAATTGAATTACAAGAAAAATAGTAATCTTATTAGAAGAAAGAAATAATTATTATAATTAAAGTATCACATAAATTAAATAGGAGACATGCAGAGGAAAACTCTGTAGCATTTACTTATCCAATACCAACTCCCCAGCTATATTGGAAGTGTATATAATATAACCTATTTATCTATGTTTATAAACCATGTTTTATCTCAAAAGGGGTTTAAATGTAGTAACTATAATGTAAAAAATTAAATGTGCTCATTACTGACTGGATACCTAAATCATTTAAGGTAGAATCAAAAGGATTATGACAGTACCACAGTTAAAATAGCGTTCTGAGCCGCCATTTTGTAGCCTTGTTAAAATAAAAACGATCTATTTATTTGGGCTTCTCAGATATATTTAACCTCAATCGAGTCTTAGGTTTAGCATTTATGATATATTAATAATTAAATGTAATCACTGCCGACATTCAATGGTCAATTAATCAGTGTAAACCTGAGTGAAAATAACAAAGTTAGCTTTAGGTAGCCATCTTGTGAAGCTAAAAATAAACGATGTATTAATGTAAGTGTTTAAAGCCTATTTTACCTCAAATGAGTCTTGTGTTAGCAATACTAACGTTTTAATAATTAAACCCGATCACTCCCGATATTCAATGATCAGTTAATCAGTGTAAATCTGAGCAAGGGAAGGAGTTAGCATCATGTAGCTTGTAAAGCTAACTATAAACCGATCTATTTAATGTAAGTATTTTAAGCCTATTTTTCCTCAAATGAGTCTCGGTTAGCATTACTAACATTTTAATAATTAAACCCGATCACTCCCGATATTCAATGATCAGTTAATCAGTGTAAATTTAGAAGAAAGGAGGAACGGAGTTAGCACCATGTAGCTTGTTAAGCTAACAAAAAAGCGATCTATTTAATGTAAGTATTTTAAGTCTATTTTCTCAAATGAGTCTTAGTATAGTAGCTATAGGATTTTAATAATTAAATGTAATTACTGTCAACATTGAAAAATCTATTTTGGATGTAAATTTATTTTAAATACGATCGCGTTTCAATTCTCCCCCAGCGTTATGTCTGTGCACTCCATAACGAAGTATTTATAAAGCTTTTAAAACATGTTTTCCCCAAAATTGTGTCTTAATATAAGGTTTAACTAATGTAAACAATTAAATGTAATTGAGTAGACCTTGATTAATCCGTCGAAAATATACATTATTACAGATTTCATTATTATATTTCTCCTGCTACGTATTTTCCTACCCTGAGTCTGCAGACAGCTGTTTGAAAGGAAGTGACGTAATCATGCCTGGCGGGAAGGTCCCATGAAACAGGAAATGCATGTTTGTAATGGAATCACGTGTTGTGGTTAGTAGAATGTAAACCCCACAGGTCAAAGGTGAACATTTCACGTGGTTCAAAAACATTGACCTCCCCATTAGCTACTGTTAGCTTAGCCAAAATGGAGGGTTAATAAGGCCATGTGGCTTAGATACTCTGATTGGCTTAACGGTAGGTGGAAAAATAACCGGGTCAAGGGTCATAGTTCATAAGTCTTGGGGTCGTGACGTCACCATTAGCATTAGCCTAGCTTAGCATTTAGCTTACAAATTAGCATTAGTTTTTTAGAGATATTTTTTTTTGGTTCTAACATTGTTATGACTTCCCATGTGTTCCCAGTCTAAACTGTTAGCCTAGCATTAGCATAACATTTGGATATTTTTAGAAAAAATTAATTATTTTTAACTCATTCTAATCTTAATGTTTGTATCTATCTAAGAGCAAAGTTAAAATGATAAACGTATTAGTAAATAAATAAAGATATATTGTAAAAATAAAACTGTAATCATTATAGAATGTCTTTAAGGTAGGTTACACTTCTATTAGCGTTCCGATGAACTTTAGGATTTAGGAGTGAATATAAGCGGACATTTAAACGCCTTCTCTCAGTAGAATTGGTCAGTTAACCTTTTCTACTTGTTAGTCTAACCACAAAGTTTGGTGGTCCGACCAAAGTATTAGAACATTTATTAAATAGCTATATTCTTCTTCAAGTATAAGTAAGAAGATTCTAAAAACTTTGGACCAAATGGTAATATTTTAAGGGTCCAATGACCAACCTATTAGTGACTCTAATTTAGAAATAGGGTGAGGATAGGGAGAGAGAGAAAGAGAGAGAGGGAGAGAAAGAGAGAGAGGGAAAGAGAAGTGTGTCCCTGTTGGGGCACATATCCCTGCTGGGATATTGTTTGGAAGCATCGAGAGATAAGGAGAAGGTCGTTGAATAATTCTCTTCTCCCCAAGCCGGAATAGGCGTCACTCTCAAACCTGTTACCCTCTGGCGGTACCCCGGAGGGTCCGAGAGGGGAAAGGTCCGGGCAAAAGATAAAGAGATGGAAACGTAGAGAGGTAGACAATTTAAAATATGCAAGTTTTAACTATTTTAGTATTAAGCTCTAATGTTAAAACCTATTGTTGGAATATTTAATATTTCTCACGCTTACAAAGTCCTATATATATACATATACAAAAATATATGTGTATCTATATGCTTCTGTTTTAAAAAGAAATAAGGGCAAAGTTAAAAGGTACACTCATTAAAAGATAAAATAAGGTATAAAAGTTAAATCCTATATTATTATAATTTTTTATTTTGTCAGAAATCATTCCCATCCTAGGATAAGTAAGCTAGGTCACCCTATAGGTTACCCACTAGCTCTTCAATGACCATGCCATTGTATGGGGATGTTCTGGTAGATACTCTTAGACAACAGAGACGAGCTCTTCATGACAGTCAAACTGATCACGGCCTAAGACTCATAAGGTAGGATTTTAAGGTGTTGGATTCCTAAATTAATTAAAATTAGATTTGAACAGGGAAATTAGTGGATTTTTATGTTATTATTCTGTCAGTAATCATTCCCATCCCACAATACGTCAGCTAGGTTAGGGTAAGGGTTGAGGTTCTGATAGGGTGAGGGGCAACTCCATAAGTTGGGGAGTGGTTGGGTTTAGGACAGGGAGAAATAATACTGATAAGGGTAAGGGTTGAGGTTAGGGTTAGGGTTAGGTGAATAAATCGAGGTCACCTGTCACCATCTAGTGGTGACAGGGGAGAGCACGGGCACATGTTTCATATTGAATTTGTTGAAAGATAAAACCATTGTTACTGTTAGTTAAAAATAATAATTTAAATACTTTAAACATAAAAAAGTTTAGGATTAGGTAAGGGGCTGGGGAGTGGTTATGGTTAGGGTAAGGAAAACAGGGGATGGGTTTAAGTTGGAAAGTATAAGGTTAGGTGAGAGGGGAAGGAATCCTAGGGGTGTGAGAGTTTAAGGTTAGGTTTTGGGAAGGAAAAAAGGTTAGGATTAGGTAAGGGGCTGGGGAGTGGTTATGGTTAGGGTAAGGACAAAGGGTTAGGGTTAGGGTTAGGGTTAGGGTTAGGGTTAGGTTCTGTGTTTGGAGATGCATAACATGAAATGCTTCCTGCCATTTGACACACTTCCTCACAATGGAATTGGTATGTCAGCTTCAAGGAAGGTGCGTGGATATAGTGGGATTAGCGGATTCTGGGTGACAGCCTGCTGATCCTCCTCGTCCCTGAGGTGCTGGAGAGCGCCCTCTGCCTGGGTGACAGCCTGCTGGTACTCTCACATGACTTTTACCCAGCTTCCAGACACTATTTACGGCGTGATTTAACCATGTGCATGGCCCTGGACCCAGCTCTCATCTCCTTGCAAGTGCTGCTTCACAGCATGTGAGGTGCTGGAGAGAGCTCTCTGTCTGGGTGACAGCCTGCTGGTACTCCTCACATGACTTTTAACCCAGTGAGGTGCTGGAGAGAGCTCTCTGCCTGGGTGACAGCCTGCTGGTACTCTCACATGACTTTTACCCAGCTTCCAGACACTATTTACGGCGTGATTTAACCATGTGCATGGCCCTGGACCCAGCTCTCATCTCTTGCAAGTGCTGCTTCACAGCATGTGAGGTGCTGGAGAGAGCTCTCTGTCTGGGTGACAGCCTGCTGGTACTCTCACATGACTTTTTACCCAGTGAGGTGCTGGAGAGAGCTCTCTGCCTGGGTGACAGCCTGCTGGTACTCTCACATGACTTTTACCCAGCTTCCAGACACTATTTACGGCGTGATTAACCATGTGCATGGCCCTGGACCCAGCTCTCATCTCCTTGCAAGTGCTGCTTCACAGCATGTGAGGTGCTGGAGAGAGCTCTCTGTCTGGGTGACAGCCTGCTGGTACTCTCACATGACTTTTACCCAGTGAGGTGCTGGAGAGAGCTCTCTGCCTGGGTGACAGCCTGCTGGTACTCTCACATGACTTTTACCCAGCTTCCAGACACTATTTACGGCGTGATTTAACCATGTGCATGGCCCTGGACCCAGCTCTCATCTCCTTGCAAGTGCTGCTTCACAGCATGTGAGGTGCTGGAGAGAGCTCTCTGTCTGGGTGACAGCCTGCTGGTACTCTCACATGACTTTTACCCAGTGAGGTGCTGGAGAGAGCTCTCTGCCTGGGTGACAGCCTGCTGGTACTCTCACATGACTTTTACCCAGCTTCCAGACACTATTTACGGCGTGATTTAACCATGTGCATGGCCCTGGACCCAGCTCTCATCTCCTTGCAAGTGCTGCTTCAACAGCATGTGAGGTGCTGGAGAGAGCTCTCTGTCTGGGTGACAGCCTGCTGGTACTCTCACATGACTTTTACCCAGTGAGGTGCTGGAGAGAGCTCTCTGCCTGGGTGACAGCCTGCTGGTACTCTCACATGACTTTTACCCAGCTTCCAGACACTATTTACGGCGTGATTTAACCATGTGCATGGCCCTGGACCCAGCTCTCATCTCCTTGCAAGTGCTGCTTCACAGCATGTGAGGTGCTGGAGAGAGCTCTCTGCCTGGGTGACAGCCTGCTGGTACTCTCACATGACTTTTACCCAGTGAGGTGCTGGAGAGCGCTCTCTGCCTGGGTGACAGCCCTGCTGGTACTCTCACATGACTTTTACCCAGCTTCCAGACACTATTTACGGCGTGATTTAAACCATGTGCATGGCCCTGGACCCAGCTCTCATCTCCTTGCAAGTGCTGCTTCACAGCATGTGAGGTGCTGGAGAGAGCTCTCTGTCTGGGTGACAGCCTGCTGGTACTCTCACATGACTTTTACCCAGTGAGGTGCTGGAGAGAGCTCTCTGCCTGGGTGAACAGCCTGCTGGGTACTCTCACATGACTTTTACCCAGCTTTCCAGACACTATTTACGTGCCGGTGATTAACCATGTGCATGGCCCTGGACCCAGCTCTCATTCTCCTTGCAAGTGCTGCTTCACAGCATGTGAGGTGCTGGAGAGAGCTCTCTGTCTGGGTGACAGCCTGCTGGGTACTCTCACATGACTTTTACCCAGTGAGGTGCTGGAGAGAGCTCTCTGCCTGGGTGACAGCCTGCTGGGTACTCTCACATGACTTTTACCCAGCTTCCAGACACTATTTACGGCGTGATTTAACCAGGTGCAGGGCCCTGGACCCAGCTCTCATCTCCTTGCAAGTGCTGCTTCACAGCATGTGAGGTGCTGGAGAGAGCTCTCTGTCTGGGTGACAGCCTGCTGGTACTCTCACATGACTTTTACCCAGTGAGGTGCTGGAGAGAGCCTCTGCCTGGGTGACAGCCTGCTGGTACTCTCACATGACTTTTACCCACTTTCCAGACACTATTTACGGCGTGATTTAAACCATGTGCATGGCCCTGGACCCAGCTCTCATCTCCTTGCAAGTGCTGCTTCACACATGTGAGGTGCTGGAGAGAGCTCTCTGTCTGGGTGACAGCCTCTGGTACTCTCACATGACTTTTACCCAGTGAGGTGCTGGAGAGAGCTCTCTGCCTGGGGACAGCCTGC
>NW_022989769.1:0-22382 GCF_902827175.1 Gymnodraco acuticeps
AATGTTTGGACATCCCGGCTCTACGTCATGAAGCCCAAACAGTTGTGGTTCTTCCTCTAAAGTCTCTGTATGTCCCGCTGGCTTTAATCTGAATGTTTTGCTATGAATCTGAATGTTCCAGTGGCCCAGTACCCGTTCGAGGACCACAACCCGCCCCAGCTGGAGCTGATCAGGCCCTTCTGCGAAGACCTGGACCAGTGGCTGAGCGAGGACGAGCAGCACGTCGCCGCCATCCACTGCAAGGCCGGAAAGGGTCGCACCGGGGTCATGATCTGCGCCTACCTGCTGCACCGAGGGAAGTTCAGCGAGGCACAGGAGGCACTCGACTTCTACGGGGAGGTGCGCACCCGAGACAAGAAGGTATGAGAGAAGATAAGAGACAAGAAGGTATGAGAGAAGATAAGAGACAGGAAGGTATGGGAAGGACTGGGAATCTAAGATGGTTTCTGAACTGGGGGGGGACAGAGCTGCAGATGTCTGAGATAAAAGCAGAAAGCCCCCCTTGCTTTGTAATCCTTTATGCTGATAAGCTCCAACCCTTCCTGTGTGTTCAGGGCGTGACGATCCCCAGTCAGCGGCGCTACGTTATCTACTACAGCTTCCTGCTGAGGAACCAGCTGCTCTACAGACCCGTAGCTCTGCTCTTCCACAAGATGCTGTTTGAAACCATCCCCATGTTCACCGGGGGAACCTGCAGTGAGTCCACCCCCACACATTCACCCCTCAGAGGAGCCACAGTACATTCAAGAAAGTAGATCTTTGTGAGTGTGTGTAAGAGACCCCGATCTAACGAGTGTTTGTGGATTCACAGAGATAAGAGACCCCGATCTAACGAGTGTTTGTGGACTCACAGAGATAAGAGACCCTGATCTAACGAGTGTTTGTGGATTCACAGAGATAAGAGACCCCGATCTAACGAGTGTTTGTGGATTCACAGAGATAAGAGACCCTGATCTAACGAGTGTTTGTGGATTCAAAGAGATAAGAGACCCCGATCTAACGAGTGTTTGTGGACTCACAGAGATAAGAGACCCCGATCTAACGAGTGTTTGTGGACTCACAGAGATAAGAGACCCCGATCTAACGAGTGTTTGTGGACTCACAGAGATAAGAGACCCTGATCTAACGAGTGTTTGTAGACTCACAGAGATAAGAGACCCCGATCTAACGAGTGTTTGTAGACTCACAGGGATAAGAGACCCTGATCTAACGAGTGTTTGTAGACTCACAGAGATAAGAGACCCTGATCTAACGAGTGTTTGTAGGCTCACAGAGATAAGAGAGTGTGATCTAACGAGTGTTTGTAGACTCACAGAGATAAGAGACCCCGATCTAACGAGTGTTTGTAGACTCACAGAGATAAGAGACCCCGATCTAACGAGTGTTTGTGGACTCACAGAGATAAGAGACCCTGATCTAACGAGTGTTTGTAGACTCACAGAGATAAGAGAGTGTGATCTAACGAGTGTTTGTAGACTCACAGAGATAAGAGACCCCGATCTAACGAGTGTTTGTAGACTCACAGAGATAAGAGAGTGTGATCTAACGAGTGTTTGTAGACTCACAGAGATAAGAGACCCCGATCTAACGAGTGTTTGTGGATTCACAGAGATAAGAGACCCCGATCTAACGAGTGTTTGTGGACTCACAGAGATAAGAGACCCTGATCTAACGAGTGTTTGTGGATTCACAGAGATAAGAGACCCTGATCTAACGAGTGTTTGTGGATTCACAGAGATAAGAGACCCTGATCTAACGAGTGTTTGTAGACTCACAGAGATAAGAGACCCTGATCTAACGAGTGTTTGTGGATTCACAGAGATAAGAGACCCCGATCTAACGAGTGTTTGTGGACTCACAGAGATAAGAGACCCCGATCTAACGAGTGTTTGTGGATTCACAGAGATAAGAGACCCCGATCTAACGAGTGTTTGTGGACTCACAGAGATAAGAGACCCTGATCTAACGAGTGTTTGTGGATTCACAGAGATAAGAGACCCCGATCTAACGAGTGTTTGTGGATTCACAGAGATAAGAGACCCTGATCTAACGAGTGTTTGTGGATTCAAAGAGATAAGAGACCCCGATCTAACGAGTGTTTGTGGACTCACAGAGATAAGAGACCCCGATCTAACGAGTGTTTGTGGATTCACAGAGATAAGAGACCCCGATCTAACGAGTGTTTGTGGACTCACAGAGATAAGAGACCACGATCTAACGAGTGTTTGTGGACTCACAGAGATAAGAGACCCCGATCTAACGAGTGTTTGTGGACTCACAGAGATAAGAGACCCTGATCTAACGAGTGTTTGTAGACTCACAGAGATAAGAGACCCCAATCTAACGAGTGTTTGTAGACTCACAGGGATAAGAGACCCCGATCTAACGAGTGTTTGTAGACTCACAGAGATAAGAGACCCTGATCTAACGAGTGTTTGTAGACATACAGGGATAAGAGACCCCGATCTAACGAGTGTTTGTAGACTCACAGAGATAAGAGACCCTGATCTAACGAGTGTTTGTAGGACTCCACAGAGATAAGAGGACCCTGATCTAACGAGTGTTTGTAGACTCACAGAGTAATAGACCCTGATCTACGGTTTGTGGACCCAATAGATCTAACGAGTGTTTGTAGACTCACAGGGATAAGAGACCCCGATCTAACGAGTGTTTGTAGACTCACAGAGATAAGAGACCCTGATCTAACGAGTGTTTGTAGGCTCACAGAGATAAGAGACCCTGATCTAACGAGTGTTTGTAGACTCACAGAGATAAGAGACCCTGATCTAACGAGTGTTTGTAGACTCACAGAGATAAGAGACCCTGATCTAACGAGTGTTTGTGGACTCACAGAGATAAGAGACCCCGATCTAACGAGTGTTTGTAGACTCACAGAGATAAGAGACCCTGATCTAACGAGTGTTTGTAGACTCACAGAGATAAGAGGAGTGTGATCTAACGAGTGTTTGTAGACTCAACAGAGATAAGAGACCGCCGATCTAACGAGTGTTTGTAGACTCACAGAGATAAGAGACCCGATCTAACGAGTGTTTGTAGACTCACAGAGATAAGAGACCCCTGATCTAACGAGTGTTTGTGGACTCACAGAGATAAGAGACCCTGATCTAACGAGTGTTTGTAGACTCACAGAGATAAGAGACCTGATCTAACGAGTGTTTGTAGGACTCACAGAGATAAGAGACCCCGATCTAACGAGGTGTTTTGTAGACTCACAGAGATAAGAGACCCCGATCTAACGAGTGTTTGTAGACTCACAGAGATAAGAGACCCTGATCTAACGAGTGTTTGTAGACTCACAGAGATAAGAGACCCTGATCTAACGAGTGTTTGTAGACTCACAGAGATAAGAGACCCTGATCTAACGAGTGTTTGTAGACTCACAGAGATAAGAGACCCCGATCTAACGAGTGTTTGTAGACTAACAGAGATAAGAGACCCTGATCTAACGAGTGTTTGTAGACTAACAGAGATAAGAGACCCCGATCTAACGAGTGTTTGTGGATTCACAGAGATAAGAGACCCCGATCTAACGAGTGTTTGTGGACTCACAGAGATAAGAGACCCTGATCTAACGAGTGTTTGTGGATTCACAGAGATAAGAGACCCTGATCTAACAAGTGTTTGTGGATTCACAGAGATAAGAGACCCTGATCTAACGAGTGTTTGTGGATTCACAGAGATAAGAGACCCTGATCTAACGAGTGTTTGTGGATTCACAGAGATAAGAGACCCCGATCTAACGAGTGTTTGTGGACTCACAGAGATAAGAGACCCCGATCTAACGAGTGTTTGTGGATTCACAGAGATAAGAGACCCCGATCTAACGAGTGTTTGTAGACTCACAGAGATAAGAGACCACGATCTAACGAGTGTTTGTGGACTCACAGAGATAAGAGACCCCGATCTAACGAGTGTTTGTGGACTCACAGAGATAAGAGTCCCTGATCTAACGAGTGTTTGTAGACTCACAGAGATAAGAGACCCCGATCTAACGAGTGTTTGTAGACTCACAGGGATAAGAGACCCTGATCTAACGAGTGTTTGTAGACTCACAGAGATAAGAGACCCCGATCTAACGAGTGTTTGTAGACTCACAGGGATAAGAGACCCTGATCTAACGAGTGTTTGTAGACTCACAGAGATAAGAGACCCTGATCTAACGAGTGTTTGTAGGCTCACAGAGATAAGAGACCCTGATCTAACGAGTGTTTGTAGGCTCACAGAGATAAGAGAGTGTGATCTAACGAGTGTTTGTAGACTCACAGAGATAAGAGACCCTGATCTAACGAGTGTTTGTAGGCTCACAGAGATAAGAGACCCTGATCTAACGAGTGTTTGTAGGCTCACAGAGATAAGAGAGTGTGATCTAACGAGTGTTTGTAGGCTCACAGAGATAAGAGAGTGTGATCTAACGAGTGTTTGTAGACTCACAGAGATAAGAGACCCCGATCTAACGAGTGTTTGTGGACTCACAGAGATAAGAGACCCTGATCTAACGAGTGTTTGTAGACTCACAGAGATAAGAGACCCCGATCTAACGAGTGTTTGTAGACTCACAGGGATAAGAGACCCTGATCTAACGAGTGTTTGTAGACTCACAGAGATAAGAGACCCCGATCTAACGAGTGTTTGTAGACTCACAGGGATAAGAGACCCTGATCTAACGAGTGTTTGTAGACTCACAGAGATAAGAGACCCTGATCTAACGAGTGTTTGTAGGCTCACAGAGATAAGAGACCCTGATCTAACGAGTGTTTGTAGACTCACAGAGATAAGAGACCCTGATCTAACGAGTGTTTTTAGACTCACAGAGATAAGAGACCACGATCTAACGAGTGTTTGTAGACTCACAGAGATAAGAGAGTGTGATCTAACGAGTGTTTGTAGACTCACAGAGATAAGAGAGTGTGATCTAACGAGTGTTTGTAGACTCACAGAGATAAGAGACCCTGATCTAACGAGTGTTTGTGGACTCACAGAGATAAGAGAGTGTGATCTAACGAGTGTTTGTAGACTCACAGAGATAAGAGACCCTGATCTAACGAGTGTTTGTGGACTCACAGAGATAAGAGACCCTGATCTAACGAGTGTTTGTAGACTCACAGAGATAAGAGACCCCGATCTAACGAGTGTTTGTAGACTCACAGAGATAAGAGACCCCGATCTAACGAGTGTTTGTGGACTCACAGAGATAAGAGACCCTGATCTAACGAGTGTTTGTAGACTCACAGAGATAAGAGAGTGTGATCTAACGAGTGTTTGTAGACTCACAGAGATAAGAGACCCCGATCTAACGAGTGTTTGTAGACTCACAGAGATAAGAGAGTGTGATCTAATGAGTGTTTGTAGACTCACAGAGATAAGAGACCCCGATCTAACGAGTGTTTGTAGACTCACAGAGATAAGAGACCCCGATCTAACGAGTGTTTGTAGACTCACAGAGATAAGAGAGTGTGATCTAACGAGTGTTTGTAGACTCACAGAGATAAGAGACCCCGATCTAACGAGTGTTTGTAGACTCACAGAGATAAGAGACCCTGATCTAACGAGTGTTTGTGCTGCAGATCCTCAGTTCGTGGTGTACCAGCTGAAGGTGAAGATCCACACCTCCAACCCCTCTAACACCCGGCGGGAAGACAAGCTCATGCTGTTTGAGTTCCCTCAGCCACTTCCTGTCTGCGGAGACATCAAGGTGGAGTTCTTCCACAAGCAGAACAAGATGATGAAGAAGGTGAGGAAGAGGAGGCATTCAGTACTCCTTTTTACTTTTTACATCAACAGAAGTGTTATATCCTGGATGTGAGTTTTTACTACATGTTGATTCCTCAAATGTGTCCTTCATGGTAACTCCTGATTAAACCTGAACTACAGCAAGTATTAGACCTCTCAGTCCCAGTATTCAGTCTTTATTGTGGACACAGTAACATCTCTTGTGTATAGCTTTGGTTGAGTTGCTTAATTGAGTGGTTTGGTGTATGTTTTCTTACCTACATTGTGAAGGTTTCGTTGGTCTCAAGTAAAACTTCTTGGCTCCTCTTATGGAAGTAATCTCTCTGAGGTGGTCTTGAAGGTCTACCAGGGTATATTGGTCTTTGATTGGTTTGGTGTAGTTGTCTGGTCAGATTACGGTGAATGAGTGGGACGTAGGGAAGGCGTTTTAAGTATTTTGTCTTGAATACCGTCAGTCTTCTTGGGTACTACATCTTTGGTCATCTTCCGTAGGTCTAGTTGGAGATACCTTGAGTCAGTGTTCATCTTGGGGCGATGGTCGTTAGTACAGTTACCAGTACAGACCTGGGTTTATGGTCCTTGGTAGGAAGTCTAAGGAAGGTTTCTGGAGTTCGTTGTTTTACAGATGATGGTCTTTGTTACCTTGCCTTTCTTAAGATTTGGTGTGGAGGTCATCTTGCAGACGAGCTCTTAAAGACCAGTGAGTCCTGTGTAGACTGTCCTGTGAACGTTGTCTTGGGAAAATCACCTGGGGGTAATTGTCTTCAATTCAGGTAAGAGTTAAGTCTTCTAAGAGGTCTTGGGCAGGTCTTCCTGGCTTAGTACCTTAAGGAAGTGTTCTGTAGTTAGCTGTTTTACGGGTGATTGTCTTAGTTTACTTGTCTTCATGTGGAAGTTGTCCTGAATACCGGTTAGTCTTCCTGGGTACAACATCTCTGGTTAGTCATCCTCCGTAGGTCTTGTTGGAGATATCTTGAGTCAGTGTTCTTAGGAAAATTACTTTGGGGTAATGATCTTTAGTACAGTTAAGTCTTCCTGGGTATATGGTCTTTGGTAGGAAGTCTAAGGAAGTTTTCTGGAATTGAGGATACAGACAACGGTCTTGGTTACGTTGCCTTGAGTAAGATTTGGTGTGTAGGTAATATTGCAGACGATCTCTTAAATACCTGTGAGTCCTGTGTAGAGTGTCTTGGCAACGTTGTCTTGAGTCAGTGTTCTTGGGGCAATTGTCTTCAATTCGGGTAAGAGTTAAGTCTTCCTTGGTTAGAGGTATTGGGTAGGTCTTCTTGTTAGCTGTTTTACAGGTGATTGTCTTAGTTACCTTGTCTTGAGTAAGTCTTCATGTGTCTTCCTGGATACAACATCTCTGGTGAGTCATCTTCCGTAGGGCATGTTGGAGATATCTTGAGTCAGTGTTCTTAGGAAAATCAAATTGGTGTCTTCAAATTAGGTAAGAGTTAAGTCTTCTAAGACAGTGGTTCTCAAATGGGGGTACGCGGACCCCTAGGGGCACGTTGGAGTACTGCAGGGGTACGTGAGATGTATTTTATGTTAATGAAAAAACAACTTAAGTAATGCATTTAAACCAACTGCTAATAGTAACTACTTTATTCAAAGGTTTAAACTCTGGATAATAAACTGGGAACAATAAACGGCTCTCTTTTCCTCTCCCTCTCCTGACAGCCCGTCAGGCTCCTGCAGCTCGCTGAACCTGTAATGAGTGACCCGACAGTAAAGAATACATATATGTATAACTAGTTTAGCTAGTTCCAGATCAACTAGCTAAGTGTGTTAGGTCTAACTCTTTGTGTATTTTGCTCCGCTCACCGGTCCGTCACAGCGGCGGAGCTGTGATCATGCAGCTCTGTGTGTTCTCCGTCAGCAGCAGCTGATCTGATCTCTCTCTCACGTCCGGTTAGACTTCACTCGCGTTTATGTCCAAATCTATCAGATCTAGCTAGTTCTAGCTAATGATTTGACTGCCTGCTTATCAAAAGACCTAAACAATAAGCGTTGCTTGGCAACGGCGTGTGGCCGCAAAGTATAGCGCAGCATTATGCATATGTTTATATGAGGGGTCAAAACCCCATGCTCATAAAATGCTCATATATCTTTTCCTCTTCGTTCCCCACGCCCCAACATAAATAAATAAACAAATAAATATACTAATTTTAGGGAAAGTAAGGAAGTTTGAGCAGAGTGGGTTTTATATGAACAGAGTTTCACATATTTCAAAACGTGAAGTGTAATAACTGCAGGTAGCCTCCCCGTCAGAATGACAAAGCTCTCAGTGAAGCTCGAGCCCATGTTTCACTACATTAAGAACAACTTATTAAGAAGATCAGTTCAATGCAGCTCATGTCGTCTCTGTGTTGTTGCTTGATGGTAAAATTGGTTTGCCATGAATTTAGTGATGGATTGTAAACATTTGAAATGTAGCATTGAAGTGTTTCTCAGTTGTTGTTTTAATAACTCAGACTCTGATGGTGCAGCGCTGCGCTCTACCTCTTTACAGGCTTTTTGTCCTAACAATTTTTTTTGCGCTGATCAGGGGGTACGTGGCTGCATTTATTTTTCAAAGGGGGAACATGATTGAAAAAAGTTTGAGAACCACTGCTCTAAGAGGTCTTGGGTGTTCTTGGTTTAGTCCCTTACTTGTCTTGAGTAAGTCTTCATGTGGAAGTTGTTCTGAATACCGGTTAGTCTTCCTGATTGTTTGGTAGGAAGTCTTAGGGTCTTGGTTTCATTGGTTGTCTTGAGTTGTCTGGGGTACGCCATCTTAGGGACAGACAGGAAGTAGACTTTACAGAGTAAACCTGTTGATAACTTGAGTTCCCGTCCGGTCAGGAAAAGATGTTCCACTTCTGGGTGAACACCTTCTTCATCCCGGGCCCGGAGGAGACCCCTGGGGAGAAGCTGGAGAACGGCAGCGCCGCGCCGGACCGGACGCAGGGGATGATGATGATGACAGCGACGATGATGATGACGGGCGGAGACGACAGAGACTTCCTGGTTCTCACGCTGACCAAGAACGACCTAGACAAGGCCAACAAAGATAAGGCCAACAGGAACTTCTCCCCAAACTTCAAGGTAAACCGATCTCTTCACTTCCACTAAACGGTGAAGAGCTTTAGAAACTCGGACGTGTTTTATGTGATGATTTTTTTATTCAAACTGTTGTTTCTGTCATTGATAGTTTCAGATACAATGCAAACTTTACACATCAAAGAAGCCACAGTACATTCAAGAAAGTAGATCCTTGTGAGGTTTTGCACCACTTCTAAAGGCCTTCGACCAGGGATGGGCCTCCTCTGTTTGCGGCCCTCAGATTCATTTATAAACAAACTAATTAATAAAAAAATTAAGTAGTTTTATTTGTTTTACTCGTAGTACTGATACCGTCCACTAGACTCCTAGCGACGTCGCGAGCTGCGTACATGATTTAGTTCAACAGCCAAATACCGCAAAATAATCTGTGAGGCGTTTGTGTGTATGGTGTTTGTTTCCCGGGGAAACACTCACGAGAAACATTACATTTTTACATTACATTACATTGCATTTAGCTGACGCTTTTATCCAAAGCGACTTACAATAAGTACATTCGACCAGGAAGACACAACCTTGAAGAAAACAGAATCATATAAGTATATCAGGTTTCATAGAGCCAAACATTTCAAGTGCTACTCAACTGGCTTTAGGTAATCCAGTCCTTTATTAGTATAAAAGTGCTTCGTTAATAGTTCTAACGCTCGAAGTGGAGTCGAAAGAGATGAGTTTTCAGTTTGCGCCGGAAGATGTGCAAGCTATCTGCCGTCCTGATGTCAATGGGGAGCTCATTCCACCATCTTGGAGCCAGGATAGCAAACCCACGTGTTTTCGCCGATGGGAACTTGGGTCCCCCTCGCAGCGAGGGCGCAACGAGTCGTTTGGCTGATGCAGAGCGTAGTGCACGCGCTGGGGTGTACGGTTTAACCATGTCCTGGATGTAGGAAGGGCCAGATCCATTCGCAGCACGGTAAGCAAGTACCAGTGTCTTGAAGTGGATTCTAGCAGTTACCGGAAGCCAGTGAAGGGAGCGGAGGAGCGGAGTGGTGTGGGAGACATTTAGGAAGGTTGAAGACCAGACGAGCCGCTGCATTCTGGATCAGCTGCAGAGGTCGGATGGCACATGCAGGTAGACCAGCCAGGAGGGAGTTGCAGTAGTCTAGGCGTGAGATGACGAGAGCCTGGACCAGAACCTGAGTCGCTTTCTGAGTCAGCTGGGGACGTATCTTCCTGATGTTGTAAAGCGTGTATCTGCAGCAGCGGGTTGTAGCAGCGATGTTTGCAGTGAAGGACAGGTTGTTATCTAGGGTCACACCCAGATTCCTTGCAGTCTGAGTCGGGGAAACAACTGAGGTGCCGATGTTGATTGTCAGGTCAAGAGTTGGACAATCTTTTCCCGGGAGGAAGAGCAGCTCAGTCTTGTCAAGGTTGAGCTTGAGGTGGTGAGCAGACATCCACTGAGAGATGTCAGCCAGACAAGCAGAGATGCGTGCGACGACCTGGGTCTCTGAGCGGGGAAAGGACAGAATTAATTGGGTGTCGTCAGCGTAGCAGTGGTAAGAAAAACCATGCGGGCTAATGACTGATCCGAGCGAGTTTGTGTACAAGGAGAAGAGGAGGGGACCAAGAACAGAGCCCTGAGGGACCCCTGTAGTTAATTGACAAGGGTCGGACTCAGACCCTCTCCAAGTCACCCTGTAGGTACGGTCTTTCAGGTATGAGGTGAGGAGGGAAAGTGCAGAGCCTGAAACTCCAAGTTTTTGGAGAGTGCGAAGGAGGATCTGATGGTTCACCGTGTCGAATGCAGCAGACAGGTCCAACAGGATGATGACAGAGGAGAGGGATGCAGTTTTGGCAGTGTGCAGTTCCTCCGTGACAGCAATGAGAGCAGTTTCTGTGGAGTGACCTGCCTTGAAACCAGACTGGTGCGGATCCAGAAGGTTGTTCTGATGTAGATAACAGGAGAGTTGTTTAAAGACAGCGCGTTCAAGTGATTTAGACAGGAACGGGAGGAGAGAGACAGGCCTGTAGTTTATAACATCAGACGGGTTGAGAGTGGGTTTCTTTAGGAGAGGGTTTACTCTTGCCTCCTTGAGACTGTTTGGAAAGTGACCAGAAGTTAGAGAAGTGTTGATGAAATGGGAGAGAAACGGTAGAATATCAGGAGCGATAGTCTGAAGGAGGTTTGAAGGGATAGGGTCCAGATGACAGGTGGTAGGGCGGGCAGAGGTAATGAGGGTAAGAACCTCACTTGGAGAGAGAGGGGAAAAGGAGGTTAGTGTGTTGGTGGAAGGAGGGTCTGGTGACCCAGCGGTGAGTAAAGGTGAGTCAGAAAAAGAAGAGCGAATATCATTAACCTTTTTTTCAAAGTGGGTAACAAAGTCACCCACAAACACCGGCTGTTGTTACGCCTGCTGCGACGTCAAGTTGCCGCTTGTAATTATGCCTTTAGCTTCAAAGTGTTTTTATCTTCTGAATTTGCCGAAACAAGTTTAATATTCTAAAAACCAAGACTTTGTTTATTTGAAATCAGATGAAAACAAACTGTAACGGACCCTGCCGTGTTATCTATGATTACTACGCCTTACATTCATAACTTCAGTGGAGGGAGGGGGGGCGGCGTGTAGAACAGCAGAGTGGAGGGAGGGGGGCGGCGTGTGGAACAGCAGAGTGGAGGGAGGGGGGGCGGCGTGTAGAACAGCAGAGTGGAGGGAGGGGGGCGGCGTGTGGAACAGCAGAGTGGAGGGAGGGGGGCGGCGTGTGGAACAGCAGAGTGGAGGGAGGGGGGCGGCGTGTGGAACAGCAGAGTGGAGGGAGGGGGGGCGGCGCTGAGGAACAGCAGAGTGGAGGGGAGGGAGGCGGCGTGTGGAACAGCAGAGTGGAGGGAGGGGGGGCGGCGTGTGGAACAGCAGAGTGGATGGAGGGGGGCGGCGTGTGGAACAGCAGAGTGGATGGAGGGGGGCGGCGTGTGGAACAGCAGAGTGGAGCGAGGGGGGCGGCGCTGAGGAACAGCAGAGTGGAGGGAGGGGGGCGGCGTGTGGAACAGCAGAGTGGATGGAGGGGGGCGGCGTGTGGAACAGCAGAATGGAGGGAGAGGGGGCGGCGCTGTGGAACAGCAGAGTGGAGGGAGGGGGGGCGGCGTGTGAAACAGCAGAGTGGAGGGAGAGGGGGCGGCGCTGAGGAACAGCAGAGTGGAGGGAGGGGGGGCGGCGTGTGGAACAGCAGAGTGGAGGGAGAGGGGGCGGCGCTGAGGAACAGCAGAGTGGAGGGAGGGGGGGGCGGCGTGTGGAACAGCAGAGTGGAGGGGGGGGGGGCGGCGCTGAGGAACAGCAGAGTGGAGGGAGGGGGGGCGGTGTGTGGAACAGCAGAGTGGAGGGAGGGGGGGGCGGCGCTGAGGAACAGCAGAGTGGAGGGAGGGGGGGCGGCGTGTGGAACAGCAGAGTGGAGGGAGGGGGGGCAGCGCTGAGGAACAGCAGAGTGGAGGGAGGGGGGGCGGCGTGTGGAACAGCAGAGTGGAGGGAGGGGGAGCGGCGCTGAGGAACAGCAGAGTGGAGGGAGGGGGAGCGGCGCTGAGGAACAGCAGAGTGGAGGGAGGGGGAGCGGCGCTGAGGAACAGCAGAGTGCGGGCTGACAGGTGTCTGTGTTGACTTCATGTTTATGTCATCTAATGGTTCATCTCAATACACATTTTCCGTGCTTTCCAATAGTTTAAAATAGTTTTATTCCACTGTTTAATAAACTGTTCAATGCAAACATGCCACTCGTAACTCGTGTTAAATAACATTTCTGTGAACTGATATTTGTTTAGTGAGCTTATTAGAGGATGTTCCCTGAAAGATTGTAAAATGTCAGACTTAGTATATTTGTTAATAATTACATACAATACATGGAATGTGTGTGTGTGTGTGTTCCAAGGGAATCTGCGGCCCCCTGGTGGCCAGTACATATATTATGTGGCCCCCACCACCATCCAAGTTGCCCATCCCTGCCTTAGACTGTCGGTCAGTGAGAGACTCTACCGACCATAACAACACATTATCATCCTCTCTGACCCCAACACGTCCTGGACAGAGAACATGAATTATTAACATTAAATCAGAGATGCTGAAGCTCTCCTTGTGCTCCAGTCGATCCTAACTTTAAATACAGAGTTACATCTCAGATCTGATGTCAGAGGGTCTCCAACATGTCGTCTTCAGTGATCGGGACGTCAGGTTAAATGTCTCCTTGTATCTGTGGAGGAAACTCTTCAGAGAAACTGATACATGATTCAGGAACAAAATGTGTCTTTTGTTATATTTAATAAAGTAATAAAGAAAGTCAATATAAAGTGAGATGGATCTGAAAAGCAGGACCACACACACACACACACACACACACACACACACACACACACACACACACACACACACACACACACACACACACAGGATCAGAGCAGCTTCCTCCTCAGAGGAGAGAGAAGCTTTCAGTCTCTCTGTGTGTTCATGAGAGGAACCATCGTTACACCATTAACCCTAACCCAGTCCTTAGCCCTCTGTGAATCCACCTCCTGCACCTCCTGACATGTGACCCTTAGCTTCTGTTAAACACACACCAGACTAACATCACCATTTAACAGAGCAATCAGAGTATAAGACTTGAAATGATGATATGATCATTTGACACGACAGTATCTTGTCTGTGATGCAGTATCATGTCGGCCCTGATCTGACCGTACCGTGTGCTCGCAGGTGAAGCTGTACTTCACGAAGACGGTGGAGGAGGGAGCGAACTCTGACGCCAGCAGCACATCGGCCTCGGTGACGCCGGACGTCAGCGACAACGAGCCGGATCACTACCGCTACTCCGACACCACGGACTCGGACCCGGAGAACGAGCCCTTCGAAGACGACCATCACGATCAGATCACTAAAGTCTGACACGCACACACGCACACACACTCACACACTCACACACACATACAGATATATATGTGTATATATATATATTCAGTATGTTTACACTCATGAACCCCAAACTAAGACGTGTTGTTAGCTAACGGGGATTATAACCGACGGACTGCGTCTGATCTGCAGGACTCTCAGAGCTCAGATTATAAGACCCCCCCCCCCAGCTGGACAATCACATGACATGGCGGTCGGAGGAGGCGGGGCTAAGCTTGTGGGCGGGGCCAGCGAACGGACAATAAGACCGATGAATGGACAGACGGGAGGTTTTAAAGAATAAAGGAGTAAAACTTGAATATAAACAAACATAAAGACAAGTAGACTTCTTTAGTGACCACATGTTTGTTGGAAACCCCTGTCCTTCCTTCGTAGGGAACTTTATGCAGACCAATCTTCTTTTTGTTTCCCCATCTTTTACATTTCATTGAGCTGTTTCTGAACGTTGACTCTTCTCTCCGGGTGCGTGCGACTCATTTTTAAGACCAAATCTCCAGAAGAAACCTTTTCATTGAACATCAGCTCTCGAAGCCAATAAGGAAGTTATTATGCTGTAAATCTGCAGTCACTCTTTTATTGACTGCTCCTACCAATCATTATCCATGAATCTGCAGATTATTCCCTAGTGTATGGCTTTGGTAAACGTCCATCCAGTTCCTCAGAGTCCAAGGTTATGTTTTAAATCAAATCTGTAGATTAGAGAGGCTGGAAACAGACTTTAAAGACATCACTTTAGCCATCAATCATCAAAACAGAGATGTTCTCATGACTAATTGCCACGACATTATTATGCTTTAATCAGCAGATTTCCCCTCTTGTTAAACTGGCCGTGGGATCAATTAAATTAAATCAAAATGTTTGAATTTGATCAGGTAGAACTGAACTTAGGTGGGCCAAATGTAGATGGGCATTGTTATGACATAACGTCCTGATTGTATATTCCCACACATCAACAAAAAGATTAAACCTGAACTTTTCGCTTCTGTTATTCAAAATATTTAGATGTTTTAAACCCAGGATGATTTCTGGTGTTCTTGACGTTGGAAAACCTCGCGTCCTGTTTTTGGTCCGATCTGGACCGGCTTTGAGACGGAGCCGCTCTCAGAGAGAAGAGTCGGCTTTAAGGAAAGAAACTTCACAATCTCCTGTTAAAACACAGACAGTACAATCCTACTGTGAACAAAGCTACTCTCTGTCCGTCTGTCTTCAGTTTTGCACAGTTTCAATCCTGCAGTTAAAATGTATTTTTGTTATACTCTGACTTATATCAAACGTAAGCTAACACACACACACACACAGTATAACCATTCCTTCAGCCGGATCTGCTTCTGAGCTAAACGTAGACTAACGCACCTCGACACAAACTGAAGAGATGACCGACTGCAGAGCGCTGGTTGTTGTTCTGCTCTTTATAAAGGACTGACTATCGAGGCGCATTTCAGACCAACTCCCTCCAGGAAAGCCGTTCGAGCTCCTGTAGTGCCGCTTTCTGTTCAGCTGGAAGTCCTTTGTTATAAAGCTGCCGTTTGTAAGGGTTTACGATCAGAGTTTCTCAACGTTTGGGTCAGAACACAACGAGGGTTTGTGGATAGAGAGGTCTTCGCTTGGTAGATTCTCAGGACAATCGAAGAGAGCAAACCTCCACAAGTGAGAAATCCTCTCCACAATTTGAAGGCTTCTTCTTTGATCTTTCCACCAATCTTCCTGAAGTTTGGGCTGCTAGTCTTTCCGTTATCCTGCAGTCAAACCACACACGCACTCAGCTTGGCGCCGGTAAAGATCTCCGCTCTCTGAACACGTGTTTTTGGGATCTGAAACCACTAAATGTTGAGAAGCTCTGCTCTACCAAAGTGCCAGCAGTCTGTTGTTAGCGTGACTCCAGCCGGTCTCCATGGTGTCGAGGTTCAGCCTCTGTTTGGGTGATGCTCTATCACTAATATTACTCTGTTCATAGACTATTAATCGTTTAACTCGTTACTACTTCTTCTTGGCGACATTTAAGCACTCAAACTCGAGCTGTACCTTTTAACGCCGGGAACACTTTGAGGATCACATTCACATGTGTCTGGGTTTTACTGAAGAACATTCGGCATGCTCCGGTTCAGATCGTAGACTCAATCCCAAACTAATCACCAACCGGTTCCTGTTCTCTGGGCTAGAACCACATGTTGGGCCTCTTCATGCACAACATAAACCTTCTCCTAAAGGTGCAAACTAACTTCTAGAGGATTCATTTGAGACGGTACTGGATCGGAGCATCCCTGATGATCCTCTGAAGGAACATCTTCCTCCAGACCGGGAGTAGGTCGAGGTTTTAGTCCTGATGTCTGATTTCCGTCCTTACATTTGGTGCTACTACCTATCACTGGCTCTGCGTTGGTCCTGTGCTTTCTGATTGTTCATCATCAGTGTGAGGATTCTGGGTCTGAAAGCTCCTGAAAGACCTGATCACACAGGACGTATAAAAACAGGAAGTCCTCTGCACGGCATCGTAAGAACCGTTAGAAATCACATAGAAAGAAGGTAACGAACACTAAAGGATCATTCAAACACACAATGATAACTTTTATATCAATAACTCAATGTGTTACATTGAATTCTTGAGGCACACTTTGATTTCCTGTCATGCCTCCACGGTGAACCTAGATCCAAAATCGTAGGAAAGTCTTCGTTAATTGAAGTTACTGGTGGCCGTGTTTAACCACAGCAAAACCATAAACATCCGTTAACAAGCTGGTCCAGTATTAATCCTCATTTATCCACTAATAACACTTCAGATGAACGGTGCTCCCACAACCTGATTTTAACTCAGCAAGACTTCTCAGATTCCATTCTTTGAATCTGTATTCACAACAAATTATCCTTTTAGGTGACGTTTCCCTTTAAAAGCCATCAGAAAAGAGCTTGAACTCAAAGACACAACGGTAGGAAACGGAGAGACCAAGGAGGATAAAGGTCATGACGCCCCAGGTGTGGTACGTCTTACTCTTGAGGTAGGTTCCCCCCGCTGAAGTAACATCATTAAGAAAACACATAAAGTAAATCCAGTTTAGATTAGAGATTAAATATTTGTTAGATCTATATCGTCCTGTGTGATCCCGTCTCGAGGTCTACCATCGAACCGGAGCGTCTGATGGGCCATCGTCGGCTCTACAGTTCATCTCGTTGGGTTTTAGGTGCTAAGCTAAGCTATCCGGGGCTGATAGAGCCTTTAGTCCATCTCTGGTGCTCTGGACCGGCCTCGAGTGTCCGTCTCCACCCGGACGCTCTGTGTGTTTCTTACAGCAACAACAACACACTTCCTGTCTCCAGTCCTGTTAGGTGCTCTCGAGCCTGGCCTCACTTCCTGTCCTCGTTCAGACCTGAGGGGCTAAAAACCTGACAAACACAAGTTAACCAGAGTCCAACCAAATCCGGCGTTGAAGCTAAAACGCTGGTCCTTTTGAAACCAGTTCTGGAGAAATTCAACCCGATGTCAGGCGGAGGTGTTTTGGATTTGGGTGTGAACTTTTTCAACTAAACCAGCAAACCTAGATTACAGAAGACTGAACAAAACCAATGAACTAACCCTCGTTAGCAGAGGTAGAAATACTTGTGTAAAAATCAAAACAACTCGAACGTCTGAAACAACACCCACAATCCCGCCTGAAAGCTAACGCTAAACACCACCAGCGTCCTGTTTAAAGTATTAAAGTGTTACTGTCAGACTTTCGGTTCCTCTCTCTGAGCGTTCCCGATGTGTTCGGAAGTGTTTCAGGAGTCTGAGGCCAGGCAGGTGCTCCGTGTGTTTTTACTTTCACCATTTTACAGCTAAATCGTAGATTAAACCGCCAAACTGTCAGAGAGACCTGGACACAACTAAAGAACCAGAAACACGATTATTGACTTTGGCTGTTTCCAAAACTATGAGACGGTTTTTAACAAACTGCTCGAGCTTCAGGGTTCCTAAAGTCGGAGAGAAAACGTTGAAGGTTTGGTGTAAACCGAGAAATCAGCTGTTAAAGTTTCCATTGAAGTCTACGACGTTCGGTAAACAAAGGAACCCTGAACTCTGCTTTCTGTCCCAAAACTCTCTGAATTAAACTTTGAACCGTCATCATTTAGTTTCACTCTCAGACCCCTCCTTCAGAGAGGAGGCTTCTCCTTCTGTTTGTTGGTTAGTTTGCAGTCAAACATGGTCCATGATGTTTCTTCGTTTTGCCTTAAGGTGCGGTCAAACTGCGTTCAACAGAAACTGTTATTATATCGTAAAGAAAACAAACATTTCAAACCCACGTTTCAGTTTTCCTTCCGGCTTAAGTTCAACTCTCCGAACAGGAAGTCCAGTTTTTTTATTTGCTTTTAATAAAGTGCACGGCGTCATGTGACCGGTTGACCTGCAACCGTTTTCTGCTCCGAGGTTTCTCTGCATCTCAACACACAAGTATAAGCGTCTTTGTAGATAAAAATGAAATGTACAGAGCTAAGGAGGACGGGAATATTCAAGGGAAAAAAGTCGCACATTTTAAAGAGAAATCTGATATTAAATGATTAGTCGCAAAATAACCGGGGACACAAACATGGAACAGCATGGGTTGACTTTGCACGATTAAATCCAGCCACTGGGTGTCCTGACACATCGGAAATGTGTTTATCGGAAATGTACGACTTTAATCTCAGATAACAGACTGAAGCTAAGCTAGCTGTGGTTAGTGTTGCTGCGATATGCTTGGACAATCACAGGGGGCGGGGTTTAGGGAACAGACTCCTCCCCTTTGTGCTTTTGATCTACATCACGCTGATTATAAACCGAATTCAAAACTCAGATTTATTTTTCTGAATCTTTTCACGAATCCTTCGGAGCAGGAAACAGTCTTTACTTTGTTTTTCCTCGTCAGGTATTAATTTGTCCACAAACAGGAAGTGAGCGTAACATTTCATGTCAGACTGCCCCCCCCTCTTCTTTTATTCTGTCCTTCTGTTTTATATAAAATAAAAAAACACTGTAAAGGTGAATAAACTATTTATAAACATCCGTCTGTTGGACTCCTTTGTTTACTTCCTGAACACAGTGACATCACTATGGAACACTCACTTTTATTGGCTAGCGCTCCAACACATTGTACGTGATAGTTCACACGCAAATGTACTCTGATCACCTTCACCTCTACAAGAACGCGCTTTCCAATGCCAAGTCCTCATATTACTCCAACCTCATCAGCACTGGTAACAACAGAGTTCTTTTCTCCACAGTCAGTCACCTACTTCAGCCTCCTCTAACCCTCACTCCAGATATCTCCATTGACCAATGTACTGAATTTCTGCAATTTTTTCACTCCATAATTAACACCATTCACCTAGAGCTGGCCTCAGTATGCACCTCCTCAAGTGATCCACCCTGGATGTCTACCACTGGTCCATCACTCATCAGCTCCCTCTCCATCTTCACCCCAGCATCGGAATACACCATCTCAGAGCTCATCCTTAAAGCTAAAACCACCACCTGTCAGCTTGATCCTCTTCCCACCACCCTGGTCAAGGCTTGCCTACCGGCCATATCACCCATGATCACTGACATAATTAACTCCTCCCTCACCTCTGGAATTGTACCCACCTCCCTCAAACTGGCTGCAATCACTCCCATCCTCAAAAAACCTGGTACTGACCCAGCCGATCTAAACCACTACAGGCCCAACTCCAACCTACCCTTCATTTCCAAGACCCTTGAGAGGGTGGTTGCCGCACAGCTTCAGTACCATCTTGACACAAACAACCTCCATGAACCCTTCCAATCTGGTTTCCGCCAAAAACACAGTACTGAAACAGCCCTGGTTAAAATCACCAACGACCTCCTCCGTGTAGCTAACTCCGGACTTCTCACCATCCTCGTCCTCCTTGACGTCAGCGCTGCATTCGATACCATCTCTCACCCACTACTCCTGGACCGCCTGGCTGGCATTGGGATCACTGGTGTTGCACTCTCCTGGTTCTCATCATACCTCACTGACAGACAACAGTTTGTACAACTCGGTAATCACAAGTCACAAGAAAGTGCTATTTCACTGGGTGTCCCCCAGGGGTCAGTACTGGGTCCACTCCTATTCATCATATATCTCCTCCCCCTGGGCAAAATCCTCCGTCACCATGAGGTTAATTTTCACTGCTACGCCGATGACACACAGGTCTACATTTCCTCTAAACCCACCACTGCCCTCCCCCCAACCTCCCTCACCACCTGCCTTGAGGACATCAGGAGCTGGGTGAGCAGGAACCTCCTGAAGCTTAACGGTAGCAAAACTGAGGCCCTGCTCATCGGCTCCAAATCCACCCTCACCAATTCACATATCACCCCAGCATCAAACATCATCATCAACGGCTTCCCCATACCATTCGCTGCCCAAGTGAAAAGCCTCGGTGTCATTCTGGACGGCTCCCTCTCATTCGCACCACACATAAAAAACATCACCCGCACCGCCTTCTTTCATCTTCGAAACATCTCCAGACTCCGCTCATCTCTGTCTCAGCACTGAAATCCTGGTCCACTCATTCGTCACATCCCGGATTGATTACTGCAATGCACTTCTGACTGGCCTTCCCATCAAGCTCCTCAATAGATTGCAAATAATCCAGAACTCTGCTGCCCGGATCATCACCCGCACCAACTCATCCGACCACATCACCCCCATTCTCACTCAGCTACACTGGCTTCCTGTACGCTACCGTATTGACTACAAAAACATTCTACTCATATACAAAGCTGTCCATAACCTAGCCCCCATCTACATCACTGACCTCCTTCAGCAGTACACCCCCTCCCGCACCCTCCGCTCTTCGTCCGTAGGACTTCTCACCGTCCCAAGCTACCGCCTCAAAACCATGGGTGCTCGAGCTTTCAGCTGCTCGGCTCCCAGACTCTGGAACTCCCTGCCACGACACATCCGACAGTCCGATTCCATAACGACATTCAAAACCCAACTCAAAACCCACCTGTTCAAACTGGCATTTTCTCTATAACCTGTACCCTGTGTCCCTTTGTGTCCTTTTGTAGTCAATTTCCTGTTGTTTGTCTTGTCTTACCCCGGCTGATACTTCACTAAATCCACTGTTTTAATTTGTAAGGTAAAATTGTAAATGTAAATTGTAAATCTGTAACCCTGTAAGGTGTCCTTGGGTGTTATGAAAGGCGCCCCCCAAAATAAATGTATTATTATTATTATTATAGGCTAAGGGGGTGGACATCTCTAAGCTGTTGACCAATCACAACAGAGGCGGCCAGCTAACCAATCAGCAGCTCTGGTTTCAGACAGAGGGTGAACAGAGGAGCTGCAGATTGCTTTAATCAGAATGTATGATCAAATATAAATGTATTTAATTTCACCTTATTATAATATTTATATTTTTTTTAGTGTTAATACTTTAGCTTTTTACTGTATTAGAATATTACTTTTATAGCATTAAAATCCATTGAATATATATATATATAAAATAAATGTACTTTAATATATTTGTGTAAATCTAGCAGAAATTAAAATGTTAAACCTGAATAAATCAGCATTTAAAATATGTTCCTATACCTAGATTATCTCTGTGTGTGTGTGTGTGTGTGTGTGTGTGTGTGTGTGTGTGTGTGTGTGTGTGTGTAGAGAGAGAGAGAGAGAGAGAGATCTACCAGTGACTTGGCAGAAATGATAATCTCTCCTCCCACAATGCACTGCTGCAGCGGCACTACTCCAAACGACTGGAGAACAGAGGAGGAGAAATAGGTCACACACACACTAATTCTGTCTTATCTGCGTCTATAAAAAGATCAGAGAGGAATATGAATTATTTATTTAATGTAAAGTTCAAGTGAGAGAACTGAATTTATAAATAAAACAAGAAATATCAGTAAAACGTTTAATGAAAATATTAGATTTAATTCATCACACAGATTCAAACTGAACTCATTCAAAGAGTTTCATTATAATAAAGTTTAACGACTCGGTTTATAAACTTCAAATCCATTCATGCTTTTAAAGATAAATCACACGGATCCCATTGGACCAGGGGGAGGCTGCCTTCAGGGGCCATCAGGACCAGGGGGAGGCTGCCTTCAGGGGCCATCAGGACCAGGGGGATGCTGCCTTCAGGGGCCATCAGGACCAGGGGGAGGCTGCCTTCAGGGGCCATCAGGACCATGGGGATGCTGCCTTCAGGGGCCATCAGGACCATGGGGATGCTGCCTTCAGGGGCCATCAGAACCAGGGGGAGGCTGCCTTCAGGGGCCATCAGAACCAGGGGGTGGTTGCCTTCAGGGGCCATCAGGACCAGGGGGATGCTGCCTTCAGGGGCCATCAGGACGAGGGGGATATTGCCTTCAGGGGCCATAAGGACCAGGGGGATGCTGCCTTCAGGGACCCACACATAAATAACACGTCCTGCAGCTCTTTAAGGTCTCTTTATTGGTCAGTGAGCCCCCCCCTCAGGGCTCTGATTGGTCAGTGAGCCCAACCCCCTCAGATAGCCCCCCCCTCAGTGCTGTTATCGTGCTCAGTGCAGAATCCACACAGCCGTCAAAGTTGGAGTGAGAGAATCCGTCTCCAGCGCACAGCAGGGGGGGAAACTGGAGGAGAGTCATGTGACCCGGAGAGCCCGGCACCCCCGTCAGCACCTGGGGGGGGG
>NW_022989770.1:0-143381 GCF_902827175.1 Gymnodraco acuticeps
GTAGGCTTGCTTAAAAAAGTCTAGCACGTTAACTAAGTTGTAACTAGCTTAAATGTGTCATTTATTTTTCCAACAAAGCAAGCAAAAGACAATTTAATAGAAACAATATTGTAAGTTATCTAATTTACGAGCCTGCCAATAAGACAGGAAGGTAGCATGAGAGACCAGTTACCAGAAGAGATCTCTTATTTTAAAAGTCATGTTGACCGAAATGCTGAAACATAATGAAGCAAAATATAACTAGGTATATCTGCAAAAGGAATAAGTGGATTTTTTATGTTTAGGGTGTTCCGACCAAATTGATTAGGTTCTTGTGTTGTTTTTGTCTGACATAAATGGCAGAAATTCTTACAAAAACTAAAATGTGGACCTTTTAAATACAAAACAGAGATATAAACAAGGCATTCATTAAACATTTTATTATTACATAGATATTTGTCAAAATTATAGTGTGAATTAAACAGACTCCTGTTTGGTTTAGTTTCACAGAAATGAAATGAAACTTAAATGCTGGGTGAGGTCATCATTATTGGCTCAGACCAGCTGAAACTGAAACAATGCTGCCAAGCTTCCCCAGAAGGGTAGCACCTGTAGTTTTTGTATTTATACATACAAGTATACACATACTGTAGTGTATACACACAATCAGTTTGTTTGCCATTACATTAGTATTATAAATACATTGATTAAAAAACACAGAGAGTGAAGAAATCCACATTCCACAAAAGCCAAATGTTTTATATTTCAATCTTAAACATTTTTGTTTTCAATTGCTTCTTCTTTGGCCCATGCTTCACCCAAGTTTCATGAAAATTGAGTTTGTTCAGTAAAACTGCTGAAAAACAAACAAACAAAACCAAAACAAAACATCTTTACAAAGCTATTAATCTTAAGGCCAAATAAGTCTTTGATACTGGAGAGTTTTTGTTTTATTATTATCTAATGTAATTTTCCCACACCACTCCGCTCCTCCGCTCCCTTCACTGGCTTCCGGTAACTGCTAGAATCCACTTCAAGACACTGGTACTTGCATACCATGCTGCAAATGGATCTGGCCCTTCCTACATCCAGGACATGGTTAAACTGTACACCCCAGCGCGTGCACTACGCTCTGCATCAGCCAAACGACTCGCTGCACCCTCGCTGCGAGGAGGACCCAAGTCCCATCAGCAAAAACACATGTGTTTGCTATCCTTGCTCCAAAATGGTGGAATGAGCTCCCCATTGACATCAGGACAGCAGAAAGCCTGCACATCTTCCGGCGCAGACTGAAAACTCATCTCTTTCGACTCCACCTCGAGCGATAGAATTACTAACAAAGAACTGCTAACAGAGCACTATACTAATAAAGGACTGGCTTATCTATAGCCAGTTGAGTAGCACTTGAAATGTTTGGCTCTATGAAACCTGATGTACTTATATGATTCTGTTTTCTTCAAGGTTGTGTCTTCCTGGTCGAATGTACTTATTGTAAGTCGCTTTGGATAAAAGCGTCAGCTAAATGCAATGTAATGTAATCTAAAAACAGAGGGATGATAGCTCATTATATATGAGAATTCAATGGTCTTTTATTTTTGAAACTCTACATCAGATTGTCCTGATTTTCTCTGAGTGACTAGATGGGGTGTCCTGCTATCACCCTGGAGTGAAATAAGTATTTGATACTGGAGAGTTTTTGTTTTATTCTTATCTAAAAACATCGGGACGATAGCTCATATAAGACTTCAAATGTCTTTTATTTTGAAACTCTACATCAGATTATCTTGATATTCTCTAATGTTGCATTTCCACTAACGCGTGGAGCGCGTTTCTGAACAGATATGAGGAGCTGTGAGCTCTGAGGGCTAACAGCTAACGGCTGATGTTGGTTTTGTGTTTCACATTGAAAATGACGTCACGGCTCCCCTACACTGCGTTACTATAGATCAGGGGTGCCCAACCAGTCGATCAGATTCCCAGTCGATCGCGAGATGTGTCTAAAAATAGAACAACAATATTCTGTTTTATCGTTAATGTCCTATAACATAATCTTCCTGTGCCAGAATAATGCACTTGAACGCATCAAAGCTTTGTGATTGGCAGGCGTGACCCCATGTGTCGGGGCGTGGCTGGTGGGCAGTGGGCAGTGCACTAGTTCGCTAACGTTGTCCGACCGTGGCTGCTTCTCAGGTCGACTATTTTCATTTCCTCGCTCCTCGGTCCTCGGTCTCACCGGAAGTTGATTTGCCTGCGCCATCTTGAGTACCGTCCCATGGCTCTTATTTCTGCCGGAGGACCGAGGATCGAGGAGCGAGGAGCGATAATGGAGGAGCGATAACCGAGGAACCACCAGACCATCCTCCGATGAAATCCTCAGATACTCGCCCCGCCCCCTTACTGTGTATCGCTCACTGATTGGACGAGGCAGTGCATGCACTGATCTGATACTTCTTGACATGAGAGCAGAGTGAAGAAAATACATGAACCTCACGGGAGTCACTACTCAGTTTATACCGTGTTTTGTTTCAATTCATGTTTCATTTAGTTACAAATATGTGATATATCTGAACAACAAAGTGGTCAAAAATCATTTTATTCATTTGTTGGAAACATTTTCATGATCGCTTTTTTCGTTTTACATTTTCATTTATTGTCATTTCCATTCAGTCATTAAGTGCTATTGAAATGTAATGTGCTACATATCCACACAAACAACAAAGTGTGCAATCCAATGAATGTTAATCTAACTGGGTTTTGATAGATAACATATCTCTTTTTCTTCTCTCAATTATTTTATTTCTTTTGTGCACTCTAATCAATATTAATCAAACTATTGTTCGTTTATACATTTTAAGAATGGCGTTTATCTTTTTTGAGAATGAGTTCTTATTTTATTTTATTTATTGGGATCTACAACAGATGATACAAATGTTTGTGTCAGTAAATGTGCACTAACAGAGGCGGGGGGGTGTGTAAATATTATGTAAATAACCCAATTTGTGTTCTGTGAAACTAAAAAGGATATCATATATTATTTTGAAGGACAGTTGACAGGAAGTTGTTGTTGTTATGGAAACAACATTACGGAAAACGTAATATTTTCTACATATAACGACGGATAAAGTAAAGAACAAAGTCTGAAGATATCAGTACAGTATCATAGTACTGTAACACAATTGTTTTTGGTACTTTCATTGCAGTTGTATGTCTTAAATGTAATGTAAATGTTGCCTTCGTGTGTGGTTCGGGGCCATCATCGTGCGAAATTAACAATTCCATATTCGTGTGTCCATCGGGTGTCAATTTCGGGACAGTGTGACAGGGCCTTTACAATGTAAAACTAAATGTATATATATTTTGTTTTTAAAAGATTGGTTGTCTTAGTAGTAGACAGACATATTTGCATGTCCTCACTAAGCATTATTACATATTAATTTAATATTAAACAAATCAAAATGGCCAATTATCCCAAAATGTTGCTGCTATTATAATCATATGCTTGTAAACTTTAACTGATCAAAAAGAAATTCTGAAAAAATACTTGAATTATCTATGAAATTGCAATATTGACACACGTCCCTCAGTTTGTTTCAACCCCGTCAAGGCATACCATTTACCCTCCTATTAAGTTAAAATAATGGATCAGTCCATGTGTGATCTGCATCTGCATTGAGAGAATTAGATCACAAAAGTCTTCTGAAGAAAAGATGGCAAAGAAAGGCAAGTATCAGTTTCTTCTCTTATTTCAGTTTTTGTATTTTCAGATTAAGATTGACATGCTCAACATTTCAACTCTGTTATATGAATTAATAATAGTAAATAATTGTTTATTACAAAATAAACAATAGTTTTGCAAAATATTACAATTGTGTAATGTCCTTGACTTCCATGTGGTGGCATATCTTAGCTAAACAAGGTCTCATGGCTACTTTTTGTCAAAAACTTCAACCCTGTTACATTTTTTCAAGGAATTCCTAGTAATTATTTATATTTTGTGCCTGAGGTGGGAACATGTAGGTAGTCCACTACCAGATGTTGACCAAACATTTTGGTTTCATTTTTCAAAGATGTAAAGACCCAAAAGGCAACCGATTCAGAGAATACTCAGAATTCTGCATACTGTAAGTACTTAGTTATAATTAAGTACACAAATGACATCACCCATCTCTTCAGAGAGCTAAAGGTGAGCTGTGCAGCAACACATTTCAATCAATATTTGTAAATACTAAGAGCTGCTAGATTGAGCTGCTGTGATGGAACATGTAAGGAGAATAAGAACATACCATGTGGTCCAGCTGGAGTCTCATCTGCCTCCTGATCCCTGCCTCTGTCCCTCTTTCTGACACTTCATCTGTATTCCAATCCTCAGACTACATGTCTTCTCTTCACTAATGTCTTGATCTCCTCCTCTTCCTCCTGCTCTGACCCTCCTGGTCTCTTCAGTGAACTCTCTTTTCCTTTTCCTCTTCTGTTCGTCCTGATCACTTCTCAGATATCTTTTTGTTGTTGTTGAATCACTCCAGCTACTCTGGCCTGCAAGAGTCTACTTGTGAAAAGCACTGGTCCAAATGCTTGTATAACTTTACACGTTAGGGCCATGTAGCCTAGCTAATAAGTAGCATATCATAAATATAACATCAGAAAGTAGTTATCAAACGCACACAGGCAGCTGTGTTTAGATCCAGTTTGACGGTAAAGGATGTATCCTGGTTTCATTGATCTGGCCTCATTGCTGTGATGTGTAGTTTACGTGGATTTAATAGTACCGCATAGTTTAGCTAAGTGATCGATCTCCCAGCTAGCGCTGTCTGCGTAGTATTTTGTAACGTAACGCCCCAAACAGCGCCCGTCTGTTAAACGCTATCGATTCAAACGGCTGCGTTTTATTAATATTTAGTTTCAAGCTCTCGTCCTTAGTAAAAACAAAACTAGTGGAAGGGGAAATGCTCCCAGGGGAAGCTGATCCACCCTAGGTGTTGGGACAGCTCGTTCCCTCTCTGCAGCTGTATGAGCCGCGGTCTGTGTGAACGCTGCTCCGCAGTTTAATGCAGGGCCGTAGCTGCCTTTTTAACGGGCCTAAAATGATATTTAAAATGATTCACTTTTGACTAATGTAATGCTTGTTTCGTTGCTTGAGAAGCTTGTGGAAATAGTGTAGGTCTGTTTTAGTACAGTTTTAGGGAAACAAAAGTTAGGGGGCAGCTGGGGGGGCAAGGCTCTACAGTGGGGGGGCAGCTGCCCCCCTTTCCCCCCCGTAGATCCGCCCCTGCACCAGACACATGCATGCCCTCGGGTGCCGGAATACTGGACTGTACAAATAGGACACACATCTTATTGTTGGACTCTAATCCCCCCTTATTTTTCTAATTAATAAAGTTTTGCAAGTTAAAAAGTTTTCCATTCAAAAGTTGAGATTTTTCTTCAATACCTTCCAGGTCGTGAGCTATTGACTTTAATCAATACCAGAAAATACAGTGGACAAATAAAACATGCTTTATTTCCTTGTATTTTATTCCACCTTCCATTTTACTTAAATATTTGTCTACAATTCAATAGATTTCCGTTTAAAGTTTATTTCCATTAAAATATCCATGTGAAATAGA
The DNA here is from genome assembly GCF_902827175.1 of Gymnodraco acuticeps. NCBI lineage: Eukaryota > Metazoa > Chordata > Actinopteri > Perciformes > Bathydraconidae > Gymnodraco > Gymnodraco acuticeps. Next base: position 5,583 of record NW_022989770.1, read on the forward strand.
AGGAGGAATAGCAAGCGCCCCTAAAGAAATATAGCAGCAATTATTGGGCTTCTGTGGGCCTTTCTCATTTCACAAATTTCCCCTCCTCGAATGCTCGGCCCTCCGGTATAGTGACACGGAAATGGTTTTTGGCGCGCCATGTTACTTGAAGGACATCTCATTTCTCTAAATGCACATCGAGGATCGAGCGTCGAGGAGGCTCTCTGGAGGGGCTATAATCTAGGATACACTGATGGGTCCTCCACGGCTCCTCCGCGGATGCATTTCCGGCAACAGTGATGTTTAAAAGAGTCGTGACCAAGCCCCCAGGAAGTGCGCCGGACTCAGATGAAAATATTCGTGGTGGCCAAACGGCGGTACTACACTTCCGTTTGGTTGCCAGGCCCGGAAACACTTTTTCCCATTGACTTACATGGGGAAAGAGTGGTCTGTAAATCGTTGGATAATTTTTTTTAAACTAAATAAACAACCCAGTATGAACACTTGTATAGCCCTTATTAAAAACATTCGTTCCTCAAGTTGTAAACATTTGCTAATAACGTTATTCTGAGAGTTATTTCCCTCTGCATTATGAACGCGCATCTAACCCACGGGACCGCGCCGCCCGGCACGTTCATGTTACGTGTTCAGCACTACATGCGTTTATCTCTTATCTTTACCCATGGATGCACAATAACAACGGACCCATATCGCCTTACTGCCAGCCCACGGAGCTGTAATAATGGATATATTGCACATGTTCGCTGTAATTCATCATTTGTAAAATATTATACTACATGGGCTGTATGATTAAATCTTGTACCGTAAATGTTGTATTCAATAAAGTTAATATTACAGACGTAAGATTAACGTCCCTGTAGCTTCTTATTGCACTAAGAAGCTTATTGCACTGTGTGTAATATATATATATACAGTGCAATAATTATTTCATGCTAAATGAAGCTCTGTTGCTTGGATATCACTAGATCCTGTTACAACGTAATATAAGTACATAATGATTTAAGTGTACATTAGCATCATTACTAGCTAGCCGCTAGCTGCTAACTGCCGCCTCGTTAATATCAAATCCATGATAACAACAATCCATTACCATGCTGTCATGAACGCGCGGTGCTGTTACGTGTACGCAAATTGACGTGCTTAATGTGAACGAGCATTTTGGTTAAAGTTGCGCATGCGCTATGAGCGCACATACGGGTACTTCTCAGGCATGCTGGGTAATCTGACGTTTCGCTCTCTCAAAAGTTGGGCCATTTTATCATCATGCGCCAATGAGCAACTCTCATAGGAATGAATGAGGTCTCCGCCTCCCACGCTGTATCCAGTTCTTATTATACATCCATGAGGGAGCCTCGTTGAGCTGCGAGTGTCACTCCACGGAGTTCACTCCGTCACGGAGGGGGAGTGTGTAGGGGTAGAGTGTAGGGCAGGGGTGCCCAACCTTTTTTGAACCGAGAGCTACTTTTAAAGTTGCCAGTCTGCCGAGATCTACCAGTCCAAATAGAGAGGCGTAGCCATTACTGACAGCCTACTACCAGGTATACATACACACTTCTACTTGTATAAAACTGACCTTTGTACGATGAATACTTCATAAAATACTGCAGATCCTTTATCTTACCTCTTTCTAATCTACACACATACAAGTATTTAACTGAAGTTACACAACAGTGTTGTTGATACAGAGTTGGAGTTTATTCAGACGTCACATACTACAGTGGGTAATGTTTTCAAGAAACATTGAACAGTGCTGCCACATATGACACAGGAAAAAAATAACTTTCTTTGCCATTATATAAAAATAGTGTTGCTACAAAAGTATAAATGAGGCTTACTAATAAGACAACTCAGATCTGAAGCTACACAGGAATCTGCTGCCAAAGTGCATTAAATAAGACAAAATTAATAGAATCAAACCCTTTTTTTGTTGCATTTAGTAGATTATAAAAATAAATGCCTTTTAAAATAGGATGCAAGCAACAGTTTCTTAACCTGAATTGATAATAGACTATAATCAATTTAAGTTTGCATTCTTATACCATTTTGTACAATAATTATAATGAATAAGTTCAAACAAACTAAAACTTACAGCTGATTAATAACGGTATCTAACTTGAGTTTTTATCAAAAACCTGTTGAAATGCTTCTGTTATTTTTACTGTCCCCAAAAAGTACGTCGGCATCTCCAGGAATGATTCTTTCACAACTTCGCCGTCTTTGAAAGACTTCATGTGTTTCGCAAGAACGTGCCTGACACGATACGATGCTATGGTAGCAGCCTTGCTCTTGTTGTTGGGCCTGGTGAAAATGGACTGCTGTGCATTTAGCTGTCCTTTCAGGCCCCTCCCCTTTTGGAGCGTAGGGCAGAATTAGGAGGGAATTCCGTCTCGTACGTTTGTGCACTGTTTTGAAATGCCGCTCCTAAATTACCCTTCTTCGATAAAGCCATGCTCGCATTGCAGATGAGACAGATGGACTTTGAATTGGAATAGATACAAAAATAATCATCCTCCCACTCGGAGTGAAAATATATTTTGGGCTTTCTTGCTTCTGCCATAATTGCGGTCTTGTGTGTGTGCGGACTGTCACTCCTGTTGACACGGACAATGTCAGCGAACTAGTGCACTGCCCACTGCTCACCAGCCACGCTCCGACACATGGGGTCACGCTGGCCAATCACAATGCTTTGATGCGTTCAAGTGCATTATTCTGGCACAGGAAGATTATGTTATAGGACGTTAACGTAAAACAGAATATTGTTGTTCTGTTTTTAGACACATCTCGCGATCGACTGGGAATCTCCCCGCGATCGACCGGTCGATCGCGATCGACTGGTTGGGCACCCCTGGTGTAGGGCGTGGTTTGGGATTGGGCCGCCCTGTTCGCGGGGACGTGCAAAGGTGACGTCATCGCCTGTATTGAGCGTTCGCCTACATTTCTAAGCTTTTCTCTCTCTTTTGAATGATATATTTCCCATCAGATTAAACAGCAAACGGCTGAATAAATCATCTGGATACAATTGCGAGGTGGCTCGTTTTAAGGACACAATCTTCGTATTGGAACAAAATTCTGTTTTTAAGTGTAGTCACTGTTATGTTCCTACAGAACAGACAATGAAAGGATAAGATGTCATTTGTCAGTATAGTCTTATTTCTTAAAACCTTCTCTGTTGTTTAAGTGTCTGATAGCCTACTTGATAACCACGAATAGTAAGCAATTATATGACAGAGTAATGATATAACATAAGCCTATATGATAATGTCAGACACTGTGTTATTTTCAATCAAGCCTATAATGTGTTCAAACTAGCTTCGCTCACTTTAATTGCTCCTTTGAATATAATATTCCTCTGGTTTCCTACTCAACACATTTTTGTATTGTAATGCCATTCATATTTTATTTTATTTTAAGGTGACATTGAATGTGTTGAAAGGTGCCCTAAAATAAAGTGTATTGATCTTATATCTGTGCCTATATCACACTATTAATGTTCCTTATTTTAGACTATAGGTTTGTCCTGGTGTCAATAGGGAAGATCTGCACTGTTCTCTCCATAACATGTTCAGCAGAGCAGGTATTTCTCCTGCCAGATATGGCACCCCCCCTACAACTTTGTCCAGGACAGTCACACCGTCACCACAATCACACTGGTGTTGCCTGATCCCCTCTAGTGTGTGCTCACAAAAGCATTTTACTCTGGGCCCAGCAGGTACAAAACTAAAGAGGGGCTTCCATATCCGGCAGAGCAGGTGTTGTAGCTGCCGGATTTGGAAGCCCCCCTATATCTTTGTCCAGGATAGTCACAACGTCACCAAAATCATACTGTTGTTTGCTGTTCCCCTCTAATTTTTGCTCAAAAGCATTTTCTCTGGGCCCAGCAGGTAAAAAACTAAAGAGGGAAATATAATAGAGGCAGGAAGGGAGTGGAGCCTGATGGGGATACTAGGAACAGAAGGTGAGGGGATAAGAGCTATCAAGGCCATTCTTAAGTATTTGAGTGAAACAGGATTGATTGGAAGAATTTAAAACAACGTAAATACAGTGGTATAATTCCACAAGTGGTGATAGGATGATATGGTGATACACACTCTTGTACAGTAGGTGGCGGTATGCACCTTAAAGTTGTTTGCAATCCGCCAAAAACTGAGAGAAGAAGAAGCTCCCCTGGACACTTCCGGGCGCCTCACCTATTACATACATCCATGGCGCCTCACTCGAAGGCTGCTGCTAGCCGCTAGCTCTGTGTTACGTCACCTATTGGGATAACACTACTCACACAACCATAGCTCACAACATAACGGCTACATTTCTCCGTGTTGGCCACCAAAGGGCAGTGAACCAGCATGTTTGGAGCGGTGGTTGTTGGCATTGGCACAGCCGGTTGGGTGAGGATCAGAGACATGTTAGCTCCTCTGCCTGGCAGTCCTGCAGAGAAACTGAATGTCAAAGCTTTCATATCCAGGAGAAAGCTGGACTCTCAGCAGGGAGTGAGTCAGGTGACCGCTGAAGAGGCTGTGAGCAGAGAGGACATCCAGGTGGCATTCATCTGCACTGAGAATGTGTTGCATGAGGAAAACATCAGAACTTTTCTGCAGGCAGGAAAACACGTGTGTGTGGAATATCCCATGACCATGAACTACAAAGCTGCTCTGGAGCTCTGGAACCTGGCCCAGGAAAAAGGAGTTATTCTTCATGAGGAACACATTGAGCTGCTGACCGAAGACTACAAAGAACTAAAGAGAGAGGTGGAGGGAAAGCTCCTGCAGGAAGGAACGCTTCATTTTACCGGTGGAGCTCTGAAGCTTGGATTTGGTTTCCCAGCATTTAGTGGCATTGCTCGCCTTACATGGTTGGTGGAGTTGTTTGGTGAGCTGTCGGTAACTGCAGCAACTATGGAGGGAAGACTCTGGCAACAAACTGCAAGATGACTGCAAAGCTGTTAACGTCTGACGACAGACCTCTGGTGTGGATTGAAGAGGGGGCGGGGCCTCCCTAGGGCCAAGAACATCAACTTTCAATTTGACTCGTGTACTCTGACAGAGGTTCCTCCTGCACCCAGATGGGCAGTAGGCCTCTTCATGCAGGACCTGATCCACTTCTCTGCCAAGCTGGCAGGCCAAGTGAGTCCCGGAGAGCTCCACAGGGAGAAGATCAGAATCCTACACTGCCTGAGATTAGCCGGGAATATACAACAATTGTGCAAAAGATAAATGGGCACTCTCCTTTATGATCATGCTAAATCGTGTTATTGCAATACGATTTATTTAATTGAATCACCATACCCTTACATCAGGGACGGGCAACTTTGATGGTGGTGGGGGCCACATCATTGATGTACTGGCCACCAGGGGGCCGCAGATTCACTTGGAACACACACACACAAATTCCATGTGTTGTATGTAATTATTAACAAATGTACTAAGTCTGACATCTTCATTGACATTTTACAATCAAAGGGAACATCCCCAAAAAATGGGAACATCCTCTAATAAGCTCACTAAACAAATATCAGTTCACAGACATTTTATTTCAAGTGGCATGTTTGTATTGAACAGGTTATTAAACAGTGGAATAAAGCTATTTTAAACTATTGGAAAGCACGGAAAATGTGTGTGTATTGAGATTAACCATTAAGATGACATACACATGAAGTAATGAACATAACCCAGACATTAGTTGTCTGACTTGAACCTAAAACACTTGCCAGTCTCTGCATTCCCCTTATTCCACAATAAGGGGAATGTCAACACAGACACCTGTCAGCCCGCACTCAACTGTTCCTCAGCGCCACTCCCCCTCCCCGCTGAAATTATGAATGAAAAGCGTAGTAATCATAGAAACACGGCAGGGTCCGTGACAGTTTGTTTTCATCTGATTTCAAATAAACAAAGTCTTGGTTTTCAGAATATTAAACTTGTTTCGCCAAATTCAGATGATAAAAACAACTTTTAAGATTGTAAAGGCATAATTACAAGAGGCAACTTAACGTCACAGCAGGCATAACAACAGCCGGTGTTTCTTGTGAGGGTTTCCTCGGGAAAAACACAAACAAACAAATCTAAAGCATACTTAGTAACTTGTCTTGTTCTTTGTAAAATCAATGTGCAAACAAGTTTAGTTTTGGTTGAACTAAAAAAAAAAAACTGCTGGCTCCTGGAACATATCAACCTTACAGGCATTTGGTAAGTGGAATCAACTTAAGTGCAGTAAAACATAAAGGATATGCAAATCATTTAATAAAATCATTTTAAAGCCTTGATTTTAAAAAAGCGAGTTGATTTGTAAAATCCAAGTTTGTGTCCATAACACCAATCCTTTGCAGTGTGCAGTGGCCGCGCCAGGGTATGGCTGGGGTAGGCTATAGCCATACCAAGAAATGGCTTAGCCCTACCTTAGCCCGACCATGAAAAATTATGTTAAAGTAAGCATGTTGAAAACACGGATTGCGAAAATCTACAGGTCGTGTCCACAACACACAAACTGACCCTGAAGTGACCCTTGAAGTTTTCTTCAAGGTTGTGTCTTCCTGGTCGAATGTACTTATTGTAAGTCGCTTTGGACAAAAGCGTCAGCTAAATGCAATGTAATGTAAAAGTGCACGTTACTGACGCAATATGGTTGAGACCATTCGGGCTTATGCTAGAGGGGTGTAAGGAATAGTCTAATGGCGCGTTTCCACTGCAGCGGGTAGCTCGCTTTAAGCGTGCCGAGCCGTGCGGGGCCCATTTTTGGTTGCGTTTCAACTTGGCCTAGTTTTGGCCGGGGCTACTTTTTCACCTTTTTTCTGGCCCGACTAAATCGTGGTTCTAGGGCCAGGAACAACCAGGCTGAGTCGGGCTGAGTATTCTAAACTAGAGAGAGAATAGCTGGCAAGGGGGATACAACTACAACAAGATGAACATATTTGACCGTGATTTAATTGTAATACAGGTTTCAAAAGATGCCGAAGTAACAACATACTGATACCGGTTAGTAAAAACCATGAATTAATGCTTTGACAAGTCTGCAGACAGACGGCAGGCAAAAAACCCTTTTAAAATGCGTGTTTTCTAAATGTAGCTTGGCTAAGCTAACGTTATATATGCTCCGGCCGTCCACACTCACAACAACGGCCTATACAGACATAAATAAACCAGCGACTGTATTCTCCATGACACAGGCAGTCTGTGGTTTGTACTTTGTACAACTTTTGTCTAGTTTCTGAACAGATATGAGGAGCTGTGAGCTCTGAGTGCTAAGAGCTAACGGCTGTGTTGTTTTTCTGGGGCTCTCATTGAAGATGACGTCACGGCTCCGCCTACACTGCGTTACTATAGTAACTGCCCCAGTTCCTAAACTGTAATGGAAGCGCAGCATTAAAGTGAGCCGGGCCTAATAAGGCCTAACCAAACCGAGCGAGGCCTGCAGTGGAAACGCGCCATAAGCAGTGGGGGAGTTTTATACACTAAAGGTGTGAAAATTCTCTCGCGTTATAATATCAGCGCGGCCGCGGTCAGATCAAAATGCATCCGAATGCAATTTTGAATAGACCTACAGCCAATCAGAGCAACGAAACGTTGGGTCTGCTGCGTCATGCATTACTGATTCACGTTCACAGTGAAAAGTCCCCAAACTCGCGCCGAGTAAATTGCAGACAGACAGCAGAACTTCTAGGATTAATTGTATATTTCGGATGGATAGATTTGTTCTTAAACGCCCTCGCATTGAGGTACAACAAGTCGAACAGGCGCTTTAATGCGACCCTACAAGGATGGCTTTACGGATGTACACAGACTCATATGCAGTGGCGGCGCCAGGGTATGGCTGGTGTAGGCTACAGCCATACCAAGAAATGGCTTAGCCCTACCTTAGCCCGACCATGAACAATTATGTTAAAGTAGGCATGTTGAGAACACGGATTGCGAAAATCTACCGGTCGTCTCCACAACACACAAACTGATCCTGCTGTAACAACAAGTGCACGTTACTGACGCAATATGGTTGAGACCATTCGGGCTTATGCTAGAGGGGTGCAAGGAATAGTCTAAGTAGTGGGGGAGTTTTATACACTAAAGGTGTGAAAATTCTCTGGCATTATAATATCAGCGCGCGGCCGCGGTCAGATCAAAATGCCTCCGAATGAATAGACCTACAGCCAATCAGAGCAACGAAACGTTGGGTCTGCATGCATTACTGATACGTCGATACGTCACGTTCACAGTGAAAAGTCCCCAAAACTCGCACCGAGTAAATTGCAGCAGACATCATCAGCAGAACTTCTAGGATTAATTGTATATTTCGGATGGATATATTTGTTCTTAAACGCCCTCGCATTGAGGTACAAGTCGAACAGGTGCCAGAGTCACACGACCCACCTGAAGAGTGAATAGTGAGTTTTGAATATATTTGTAATAGTCATTTGTGTTAAATGAGTGTCAAGTGTTTTGTATGACAATAGAGACACAGGCCACCTGTTGTGTGCTGTGACAGTCTCTCTTGTTTACCTGTGTATGTGTCTCTCTCTCTCTCTCTCTCTCTCTCTCTCTCTCTCTCTCTCTCTCTCTCTCCCTCCCTCTCCGTGTCAATTATATATGCCAACTTTTCCTGTTTCTGCCGCTGCGTAGCATGTTGTAACAACGTGGAATTAGCAGAATAGGCTATTGTATTGTTTAACTCACACCTGTTGCTCTCGATGTAATTTAGCTGATAAAAGGAGACTAATAAAAGCTAATAAAAGCCTCACGCTTGGCGTTTCACTGTCAAGGGGGGAAGATATAGCGTGTATGTAATTACATTACAAATACTGACTTGAGCCCCACCACTGTATGGGTTAGCCCTACCATAGATTACCCAACAAAAATACTCTGGCGCCGCCACTGCTCATATGCATCTCCCTGACTCTGCGCTCTGCTGGCGGCGAACGCAGCTTCTCCTGTCTCCGTCGCATCAAGAATTATCTAAGAAACAGCAGTGGTGATGCACGGAACAGCAACCTGGGCCTGCTGGCTAATGGCTATCAATAAGCAGAGGAGTAAAGCACTGGCTGTCCAGCGTGTCATTGACATTTTCGCTTCCAACCACAACAACCGGCGGATCGTGCTGCTTTGAGAACGTCAATAGTGAGTTTTGAATATATTTTGTAATAATGGGTTATTTGAAAAAGTGGCCACCTGTTGTGTGCTGTGTCTGTCTCTCTCTGTTTACCTGTGTCTGTGTCTCTCTCTCTGTCACTCCCTCCCTCTCTCCCTCTCCGTGTCAATTCTATATGCCAACTTTTCTTGTTTCTGCCGCTGCGTCGCATGCTGTAACAACGTGGAATTAGCAGAATAGGCTATTGTATTGTTTAACTCACACCTGTTGCTCTCGATGTAATTTAGCTGATAAAAGCTAATAAAAGCCTCACGCGTGGCGTTTCACTGTCAATGGGTGCGATCGTGCGATATAGCGTGTATGTAATATTACATTAGGCTACAAATACTGACTTGAGCCCCACCACTGTATGGGTTAGCCCTACCATAGACTACCCAACAACAATACTCTGGCGCCGCCACTGGCAGTGTGTCTTCCACATAGTGATGGTAAGTCACATAGTGCATAATATTCTCAATTCTTAACTAAGCCATGGCACAGGGAACAACATGTAGAATAACGAACACGGATGCATGAACCTTTTTGATCAGACACAAGAGGTACAGATAAAAGAGTTTGTACAGCATTGGATTCTCTTCAATCTCAAGAGGTACAACCTTTAAACTCTTTGATAACTATTGGAAGGCATTTTGGTGACAATTAAAACTAAATATATAAAATTGTCAAAATTATCGCGTTAACGGCGGTAATTAATTTTTTGAATTAATTGCGTTAAAATATTTAACGCATGTGCAGAATGGCCCGCCCCATACATCCCAACAGTGGCAGCACCAGGGTATGGCTGGGGTAGGCTACACCCATACCAAGAAATGGCTTAGCCCCACCATGAAAAATGATGTTAAAGTAAGCAAAATAAAGTCCGCCAACTCTCGCCGAGAATTGCACAGACAGCAGTTGGTCAAATTGATTTCAGTAGCCACTTGTCTGGAAATACCGAAGACCAGAAACGGTTTTGAAAACTTTTGTCACGTAGTGATCGTCTTCTCAATAGAACATCTTTGATAATGTCTTCTGGCCAATCAGAATCAAGATAAGCGGCGTGGTGTTGTTGCAGGAAGTCCCGACGGAGAATACTTTTGCTGTAGTACAGGGATGCACTAACTGGTACACAGGTTATGTGCGTAATCTGAAATGCGTAATCTGAAATGCGTACTGTCTGTCACTTGTGTCTCAAAGCGCATTTGCGTATGTACGTACTTGTGAAGCTTTTCCAGAAGGCGGTTAGATCACCGGACGAAAGAGTCGGTCTCCGTGTGCACAGACAGGGCTGCTGTTAACGTCGGTCTGTACAACGGAATTGTGCCAACACTACCCCAACCGGCAGCGGAGGGAGACTCCTCCCCTTCACTGGAGAACTGCGCTAAAACAGCTGATCAAAACGTTCACACTCTGTGGTCACGAAGTACTCCACTAGCGCCCCCCCGTCGACTTTCCTGAAGTACTCCCCCGTTGATAGAAATCAACACGTAATTAATTAAGACCCCACGGTTTGATGATTGATAGGTGTGTGGGCTGTCTTTCATTTTCACACGCAGAAAAATGTTATAATAAACATACATACTGTACACAGTTAAATGGATATATCCGCCTTCTTTCATTTATCTTTCCATTCCCACAACAATATACATAAAGAAATGGCATATTTTGGACATAGTTCGAATGGTGATTAATCTGATTAATTAATTTTTAAACTGTGATTAATCTGATTAAAAATGTTAATTGTTTGACAGCCCTAATATATATATATAAAATGCCACCCTCCAGGCCTATAAGATCAAACCCTGCAGCATCTTATCTCTCTTGCTCTCAACTTTCTGGCTGTCTCCATTCAGGAGGTAAAACTTTTTTTTTCTTTGAGATGGAAAACTACTGCTCAAGGCTTTTGAAGTGCACTCAAGATTAATTTAAACTGGAACAAGAAATTCTATTGCTGTAGGCGGCAGTTTGTGACATAGAGCAGTTTTTCCCTGACAATAAATATTCATATATTTTCCTTACAGGCACCTTAGAGCAGGGGTGGGAAACCTCCGGCCCCCGGGCCGTATACGGCCCGCGAGACCATTTGGTGTGGCCCTCGAGGTAATTTATAAACACACGCAAAAAGTTAAAGAAATCTAGACCGCAAAATAATTAAACAAGTGAGTGCCTGTTTTTCCTGGCCAAGGTCAGGGTCCTTGAACACAACACAAGCCTAACGTGTCATCACCATGTTCACCTGGTATATGTGTCGTCTGACAGGGGTGTAGTTCTGGGAGCACCAGAACGCACTCCGCTCCGGCACTTCCAAAAATTGCAGTACCCTAAGGAGCCGTACACATGCTGCATTTTTGCGTGGCTGTGTCTTTAGTTGAAAGCCCAGTGGCGATCTGTCATACTGATCATACAGTCAATAACTTTGTTGTATTAGCATCTGGTTAGCTAGCTATGCTAACGAATATAAGAAGCTTTTTCTACAACCAGTAAAGGCACATCTTTATATGATCATTATAGTTATAAAAAAATAAGAGAATAAATTAAACAGGTATAAAATACTATATGACAGTAAAAAAGTTGTTATAATAAACAAGAATACAGTTTGAAAGGAGAGTGATTTGTAAAATATCCATAAAGAAAAATAAAATCTGCTTAAAGTTATGTTTCATCTGGATGTTGAGAGATGTATCCATAGATCTAATGTTGCTCTCAAAGTGCACCAGATTGATGCTTTTAACTTCAACATTTAAAAACAAATCTTCCGGGGGAGCATGCCCCGGACCCCCTAGAGGAGGTTAGGTCCCCCCACTTAAATCATGTTCACATGGATAGGAAACTAAATACATTTGCACACATCTTGTGTCCATATCTTTCTGTTTTGGTGGTCATGCCACAACTGTGCACGTGCATGCATGCGCGAGTCATGGTTAAAATATCTGGATTGAGAGGTTGCTTTTCTTTGCACAGCATGAAAGAAAGGTGAAATGAGTGGGCTGTGATTTTAGTATTTTTAAGCAGAGGTCAATAATTTGTACGGCCCTCGGAGGATGTTGAAAACATTGAAATGGCCCTTGAGAGGAAAAAGGTTCCCCACCCCTGCCTTAGAGGGACACATTTCAACGTTTAATAACAGAGTTTGGTGACGCTGCTGTTTGCTGCTTGTGTGCAGTTGGACAATGATGCGATTGACTCTTAATAAATATGACATAATCATTTCAAATTTGTTCTAGCTTCTGTTTGGAATATAATATATTGACACCATTTCCAAGTGTAAATCTGTACGGCTGGCGTGGATTGGTTGTGTGTTGTGTGCTGCTGGTGTCTATGTGTAGGTGCCACTTACCTTGTACAATGAGGTAGACCTGTGAAGTCTTGGGCTGCTGCTTCGTCTGTATGGAGCAGGTGTACGACCCCTCATCATAAACATCCACCTATACACAATCACAAATACAATATTGTTTTCATTAGTTTGAAAATATCTTATCATATGCCTGGCAGAGCATCTTATCCTCATTTATCTTCCTACATGTTACTTTTTCAAGATCCTACTCTATAATTTTATTTTGACAAACATTCACAATATTCTCGAAATAAATATTTATGATTCTTCAGTGAAACAACGTTATACAGGAAAGTAGTCGAATTATCTCAATCAACTTTACAATATAATATGTTTTGATTATTATTAATTAATTCAACTTTAAGAAGTCAAAGCTTATAGACATGAGTAATGAATGATCATCATTACATAACAGATACAATCAGAATTTCAGCAGACCTCCCAGCATGGACAGTTTAGATGAGGTACTTAACCCTTTATGAAAACATGTATTTTTTTAATAAGACTTGCTGAACTGATAATCAATGAAAACGATAACTTTAACATTCTGGGAGGATAATCTAATTTACTGTCTAGCAGAGGGTGCATACTGATACCAGTCTAACATTAGTTTATTTTCAAATGATTATTTATTGTTGTTAAAGCACAAAAAAGGGTTAAAATTAATAGATGAACATACAAAAAACAGATATGCTTATGAAGGTTATGTTTAATAATTTTTAAATGTAATCCTAAGGAGGAGAAACAAATGGTTCTTTCCCATCTTTAAATGCAGCTGTTATTAAATCTAACGATGAAATCAAAGAATAAAAAAAACAAAAACATTTTGGTCCGGTTTCTAGGTCAGTGTTACCTTCTGTATGCGCAGGCTGTACTCGAGCTGTCCTTTAGTCACCAGATCTACTCTGGGGTCCAGAGACCACTTGTCCTGGCCGGCATAGATGATGTTGGATCGATTGAGCCAGGCCACTTTGGACACTTTGTCATCCACATAACACCTGCAGGAACAAGAAGAACAAGTAGTGTTAAGGGAAGTTAAGTGAAATAAAAGCCGGGTTTACTTAAAAAAAGAAAGAAAATTACGTGACATCCTTCATTTCATAATATGTAAACTCAAAATCAAAGAGGATGTATAATTGTGTAGGAACTTATCTGCATCACAGTTCAGCTATGTTGTGGTTTAAACTGCTAGTGTATTCCCTCAGTTAAGGTTAGTTAAGGTTTACAGACAACTTGGCGCACCTCTCATTCAGAGGTCTCAAAACAAGAGCTATGTCTTAACCTGTGTCTCTCTTCCTTCTTTCTCTCTCTGATAAATACATCTCCTTTAACAGTCAGCATATTCCTGTGGATGAGGAAGGACACCAGTATGCTGTTGTTTACTCCTTGTTGCAGACAGTCGGAACATTACTCCAAGAAAGCTCGAGCTAAGACAACTCGCACAGGAGGCATGGTAGCCGGGCGTCTGCCTAATGAATACATGTAAATGTGAGAAGACGTCGGAATCAATGAGAAGGGATATCAGCCGTAATGCTAGCCGACAGTGGATGCGCCTCACATGCAAATTCTGGTGACTCCGGTAGACCAGGCTGTGCACATGGCTGTGGAGTGTGTTGGGCCACAATGGAGCAGATTTGGGAGGAGAGGAGTGAGGCTGTCTTTGGCAGGTGACCCCGGGTGATGCACACAAGTGGTGGTGCAGTCACCCCTGCCTGTTACCCAGTGGGAGCTGGATGTCAGGTTTGTTGAAGGCTTGTACTCACAGCTTGAATCCCTGTTGATGATCCTTCCCTTTGTGTGGAGCCCAGATAACTCACTGTATTTATTGACTCGCTTTGACACTCTACTTTCTTCCCTCAGAAGTGAACAGCTTTAAAGGGATTTCCCTTTGGTTTCAGATATCTTCAAAGCTTTAATTAAAATACTTTATAGTTATATGCATCCTAATCTTATGCAGACACATTTTCCTATATTGATGGAGAGCTAGTCTTTATGAACAACAATAAAATAACGATAACAGTTTGGACTCCAATGGACACATCGGAAATACTAAAATGGAGCCTGACTTACATTTTTTAAATCTTAGATTCAACCTCTGCAAATCACCCATGAAGGGTAGGCCCCTTTGGTGTAATCCAGAATGTGTCCTTGTATTCAAGTCAAAACATCGCTGCTTTTAAAGAAACAAACAACATATTTTTACCAACATTGAAAATGAGTACAAATATACACAGAACATGATGCAAATTGTCCTGCTAGATTCACAGGGACCTGAAGGAGAGCGGAACTTTGCCAGGCTTCCATTTGTTAATATTTATTTTGGATTCAACACCATGTAGCCTGTCATCCTCGCCAACAAACTGGTCACTCAAACACACTGAAAACCAACACAAGCTCACTACAAGGGTGTTTTCCTATCCCTCCTCCTGTTCATGCTCTGATGGTGACTGTGAAAGCATCCATCCAAACTGCCAACTCATTAAATGTGCTGACTACACAGCGCTTCTCTCAGGCTCTGAGCAGGAACACGGTTCTTCTCTATGATTTTAACGTTAAATGGTGCAACAATACAATGCTGGATTTCAATTTCACTCAGAGGTGGTTGGTGGTTGATTTCAGGATGCAGTCCAGACAAGGAGTTGGATGGTGTGAATATCTTGGAATCATCTTTGACATTTGAGCAAAACACAGAAGCCTTATCAAGAAAGCAAACCTGCATCCACATGCTTTCAAGAACTGAATTCCAAAAACCCTTCTACAGTTCTTCAGCGAGTACATTCCGTGTTTCTCCTTCACATGTTGGTTGCCATCACTCACTGTCATAACCAGAAACCGTCTCCATACCACAATTAACACCTGTTCCTAAAACTGGAGTGCACATTACGAAGCCTCATTACTAGCTACCACTGCGTGTGCCTCGCATGTTTTAATGTTGTGAGACTATGTGTGTCATCACAGCGTTAATTTGGCTCTCTGTTGAAAGATGCTGTCACCTCAACAGCGCGCAAGATTCACAGTCACGGAACTTAACAGGTTTGTAGTTCAGATCAAAATGTGGAGCCAGTGCAAAGGTGAGCATGGCAGTGGTGCATATAAGTAAACGGAAAGGTAATGAGGAAAGGACCTACAATTTATGCCATGGCCTGAATTGGTATTGCGGGTGGCCTCTAGGTCTGTGAGCAGCAGGGAAAACCATGACATCATGTAGGATAACACCCATCATCTCCACCCACAGATCCAGATGCCTTCTTTCGTGGTGTAGCCTACGCAGTTTCTCTAGAAATGGGCACAGAGCTCTGTTCATTCCATAAGACCTCCGCTGGACTAAGGATCTCAAGAACAATAATTAGCTCTATCTGGATCTGCCATGTAGTCTTTTCCCCTACTTATTATTTAATTTATCATTATTCTTTTTAATAACGACCTACTTACTTTTTAAATATAACTGTACTATCAGCTCAACACTGTTCCATACAGCTATTTGCTTATAATTGTTCTATTAACATCAAGCCTAAAATGGGTTCGCTTTCTTGGATTTATGATCGTTATTGGATACGGGTGAATTGGGAAGAGCCAGATGACAGAAATGTATTCAGTCCAGCTCTATGACACTGTCCCCTGCAGTGTGGGAACAAGGGGTCAAACATTGCATTTGTATACACTTTCCCTCTAAACCAGTGTTTGCATCTTTTCTTTATTGTAATGATCCCTCTTGTACTAAAAGGGTTTTAACATTACCAGATTGTTTGTTATATAATTGTACGATTGAAGCTGTTTTTTAAATTTAGATTCATAACAAATCAATTGCTCACTTTGTGTAAAAGTTCTAATGCTGGGATTGATCATTCCACAACTCATTAGCGACAAAGCCCTACATTTGTGAAACACAAAGTGACAAGTTTAACAGCTTTTAGGGGGATGGCGGTCAATCACTAACTGTCCAGGCTGACTGTACGGCTGCATCTTGTTGGTTTTTCAATGAGCTCGCTTCCTTTCTCCCCTTATTATCTCCTGTCTCCCACCGTGAAGTAAATGGGAGGAGGTTAAAAAACGAAAGCACGTAAGTGAAGGACAGAGAGAGGAGACGTGAACAGAATCATGACACCAGTTCCTTTGGTTGTCTCTTTCACAAACATACATTATACTTAATAAAGCATTTTGATACGTTTACATTTCTTAATATTATGTATTAAACAGAATTGCGTTGCTAGGCAACAGCATGGGTCCATTCTTACTTCCTGTCAGCTGATGCATTCGCTGAACATCAGCACAATGGAACCTTCAGATTGATGACATCATCTTGGCCTTGATGCTGTTAGAAGTTTGCAGGTCTCAGCTGTGACGGTGAATTCATCAGAGCGTCAGAGCATCAGTCAGAAGGCAGAAGGAACTGTTCCAGCTAGTGTCAGATCATTGCAGAAATAGGCTTTTGTAGCAAGCTAACATTAGGTAGACTTGCACGTCTATTTTAACGAGATAATCTAAGTGAACTCCATTTTTGTGGCTTTAATTCAGTTGAACAATTATATTCAGTTTGCTTAACAACAGGTCATTTCATCACCGCAGTAGAGATGGAGATGAACAATAGAGATGAGATGGAAGTCAAGCTCGAGATTCTGCAAAAAGAAAATCAGGAAATCAAGTTGTTGCTGGAGCAGGAAAGGACTTTAAGGAATAAGCTTGAGATTGAAGGCGCTAGAAGAAGGAAGCGATGCTGAAAGCATATACAGAGAATGCAGCTGAGCTATCTGGGCAAAATGTGAACGTGAAAGCCCAGGAAATTGAGCACAACGTCTTGCGCGTCAACAATGAGGACCTGAACATGAAATACGGAATGCTCCAGAGGTCACACAAGAAGGTCGAAGCAGAGATGGCTGCCTTGAGAAAGGCAAACGCGGACTCAAACAACTGAAAGAACCCTGTGTTGAGGAGAACGCTGTAGAGATAGCTGCTTTGCGAGAGAAACCAGGAACTCCAACAACAGAAGGAGCGTGTCTTGAGGAGAAATCTGTAGAGATAGCTGCTTTGTGTGAGAGAAACCAGGAACTCCAACAACAGAAGGAGCATTGTCTGAGGAGAAGAAAATCTGTAGAGAAGCTGCTTTGCGTGAGAGATAAACCAGGAACTCCAACAACAGAAGGAGCGTTGTCTTGAGGAGGAAATCTGTAGAGATAGCTGCTTGCGTGAGAGAAACCAGGAACTCCAACAACAGAAGGAGCGTTGTCTTGAGGAGAAATCTGTAGAGAGATAGCTTGCTTTGGTGAGAGAAACCAGGAACTCCAACAACAGAAGGCGCGTTGTCTGAGGAGAAATCTGTAGAGATAGCTGCTTTGTGTGAGAGAAACCACGAACTCCATTTACAAAGGAACGTTATGTTGAGGAGAAGGATGCAGAGATAGCTGCTTGGCTGAAGGAAAACCAAACACTGAAACAAAGAGAAGGAGCATTGTGTGGAGAAGGAGGCGAAGGTGGACAAGAAGGAAATGAGAGTGAAGGTGGAACCAGAAGTGAGGCACAATGTTAAAATGAATGCCCTGAAAATTGAAGCAGAAAGTTTTGCGCGGAAACTATGAGGAACTGAACATGAAATATGAAAAGCTCCTCAAGATGCATCATAATGACAAAGCAGAGGATCTCAAACAACTGGAAGAACCCTGTGTTGAGGAGAAGGGATGCAGAGATGGCTGCCTTGCAAAAGACAAACCAGGAACTCAAACAAGAGAAGTTGCGTTGTGTTGAGGTGAAAAATGCAGAGATAGTAGTTTTGCATGAGAGAAACCACGAAACTGGAAGAACAGAAGGAACGCTTTGTTGAGGAGAAGGATTCAGAGATAGTCACTTGCATGAGAGAACCACGAACTGGAAGAACAGAAGGAACGTTTTGTTGAGGAGAAGGATTCAGAGATAGTCACTTTGCATGAGAGAAACCACGAACTGGAACAACAGAAGGAACGCTTTGTTGAGGAGAAGGATGCAGAGATAGTCCACTTTGCATGAGAGAAACCACGAACTGGAAGAACAGAAGGAACGCTTTGTTGAGGAGAAGGATTCAGAGATAGCTCACTTTGCATGAGAGAAACCACGACCTGGAAGAACAGAAGGAACGCTTTGTTGAGGAGAAGGATTCAGAGATAGTCACTTTGCCATGAGAGAAACCACGAACTGGAACAACAGAAGGAACGTTTGTGGAGGAGAAGGATGCAGAGATAGTCCACTTTGCATGAGAGAAATCACGAACTGGAAGAACAGAAGGAACGCTTTTGTTGAGGAGAAGGATTCAGAGATAGTCACTTTGCATGAGAGAAACCACGAACTGGACAACAGAAGGAACGCATTTTGTTGAGAAGGATTCAGAGGATAATGACTTTGCTTGAGAGAATCCGTGAACTCCAACAAGTGAAAGAACGTTGTGTTTCAGGAGATAGCCGCCTTGAAACACCATGGTGGAGAAGATTCATTAATTTCCTTTCTAGTATCGTCCCAGATGTCCCCGACGACTACCAAGAAGGCAGCCTTGACAATGAAACTTTAGAAAAATATGATAAACAACAACAGATTTTAGTAAGACATAAAAACATTTCCAGAACAGACTAAAGCTCAAAATGAGTGAGCAATAACATATAATAACATTCAGTCAGGATATATATTTAAACAGTTAACATTTATTAGATCAATTTATTAAACATCAACAAAGGTTCCAGAAGATACTTAAGCTGCTAGAGTATCATTAGTATAGTATAGTAGTAGTAGTAATAGTATTATAGTTTTTTTTAGGCTACGAGTCTAGCCTCTAGGGGCAAAACAATTACCTTCATTTTAAAAATTCCTTCGCTTCTAGCACTCCTAAAAAACAGGAAAAGGGTAGCTAAATAAAGATCTGGTTAAATTTAAAAGGTCACCCAGAAACATACTGTAGGCGATTTCAGCCATTACAGTTAAAAAAAAAAAAACCCTGATCCATTACGCATACAAATAAATCCAGTAGAGACTTAAGCGGCTAGAGTATCGTTAGTATAGTATAGTAGTAATAGTAGTAGTAGTAGTAATAGTATAGTTTTTTTTAGGCTCAGAGTCTAGCTCTAGGGGCAAAACATTAACTTCATTTTAAAATTCCTTCGCTTCTAGCACTCCTAAAAAACAGGAAAAGGGTAGCTAATAAAGATCTGGTTAAATTTAAAAAGGTCACCCAGAACATACCTGTAGGCGATTTCAAGCCATTACAGTTAAAAAAAAACCCTGATCCCATTACAGCATACAAATAAATCCAGTAGAGACTTAAGCGGCTAGGCAGGGGTGGCCAACCCGCGGCTCTCGAGCCGCATGCGGCTCTTTGCCTAGTTTCATGCGGCTCTTCAGATTCATAATCGAATTTTATATGTGTGAGTTTGGGGGGGAGAGACACTGACTCCTGACTAGTGTTTGCCAACGGTGTACCAATACTTGAAAGGTACCGCAATACCCCCTGCCGTTAAAAACGGTACGATTCCTCAGTTTCATTAGTAACGGTACTTTAAGAATGACGGGAGAAAAGTACTCTCCGGTGAGAAAGCGCTGTTTAATAAGAGCCGTGTGGGTTCAGCGCTCTGCTTCCACTCCCTGCACTGGCAGCCGTGCCTGCAGCCCCCTCCCTTCTCAAGCACGTTCTAAGTCCCTCCCCTCTCTCGTGCATGTGCTAGCTGCCAGAGCATGTGAGAAAACGAGAAGCATGGCTGCAAGTGGGAGTGCAAACTGCCGCTGCGCCTCGGCCTGTCTGTAAGACTGTATTAATTTGATTTAATACGAATTCTTGTCATTTATTTTATTTATTGTTCTCATTGTTTAAAAGTTTGTGTTATGGTTCTGGTGGTGAAATAAAGCACAATAATTACATTTAAGACTGTTTCCCTTTTTTTAAGAAAAGTATCGAAAAATAATCGGAATCGCAATTCTTGACTTGGTATCGAAACAAAATGTTGGTATCCGTGACAACACTACTCCTCAGAGTTAAACCTGATATTTAGTAGGTCTGTTAAGTATCGAATGCTGATAATTCTGACCTAATTTGGCCGGTCAAAGTTGTTTGGCTCGGATAAAATCGCTCCGTTACTTTGGTCCCGTGTTACTTTCGTCCCGGCTCTCCCTACGTGTGTATGTGTGGTGGTCAGGTGTCAGTATGAGAGGATGCCAGCGCGTCTAATTTGGATGTGGCCCAAGAGCCAATCACAATAATACCTGCGATGCAGTGAACCAATCACCTTTGAGGGGGGGGGGAAAACCTATCGTTGATTAAACATTATCCAGTGTTTCCCCTACCATTGTCTTGGAGGGGGCGCTGCACCCCGCCAACGGAGCCCCGCGCACCCCCCTGAAATTCAAGGTGTTTTTAAAAATATATATAATTTTTTTTTTTTAAATATATTATATAGCACCAAATTGCAAATAATCTATAACTACTGTCACTTTTCACATTGAACATGAGCTCTTTATTAAATAAACTAAACGCTTTCATTTCAAGTTGTGAGTTTAGTGTTTTTGACCCTAAGAAACACTGTGCCATTAATCAATAACAATAATCCACAGCTCCTCTCTCTGCTCCAGAGGATTAAAAAAATATA
The DNA here is from genome assembly GCF_902827175.1 of Gymnodraco acuticeps. NCBI lineage: Eukaryota > Metazoa > Chordata > Actinopteri > Perciformes > Bathydraconidae > Gymnodraco > Gymnodraco acuticeps. The sequence goes on from NW_022989770.1 coordinate 26,619, forward strand.
TATCCCAATGCCCAGCCCGCCTTAACCTGCCATCAGGCCCTGGGGCTTTTTTTTTTTTTTGGTTTTGTAGGTCCCCTATTTTAAACAACAAATCAAAGTCCTTTATCGCCTCGGCAGGCTCTGTGATCGCACTTCTCCACTCTCTGCACGCGCGCCTGGTCCTCTCCTCCAGATGAGTGACGTATCGGGCCTCCACATGTATATGTCCGGTTGCCGTTGGCTCCCCTCCACGTAGCAAGTCCTCGTCGTCCTCTCCATCTCCTCCATACATCCCTCCTGTCTGTTTTTTCCTCTCCCGCTACTTCCATCGCTATCAAGAAGCAGACGGCCTACTTGGGCTCCGAGGGCCCCGCGGCCGGCACCGCCTTGCCGCTCGGTACAGAACTCATCTGTGCCTTCCTCCTCATCCTGGCCTACAGGTTTAAAGACAACCTGTAAGTTTCTCGGCATTTTTTGTAATAGCTGCTTGTCTCAAAAACTACTTTTCCCTCAACAGTGTTCCTTTTCGAGTGCCACTCTCAAACTTTTTCTTCTCAAACTTTTTCTCCTAAACAACCTTCATCTGTCACTCAATCACTCGCAATTTCAATAAATCACATGTGAAACATATTCTCATTCTGATTGGCTGTTAGGGTGGTGCCCACTAGACTGTTTCGGAGTCATCATTTTTGGAGAAAAAATCTCTGGAATCCATCGATCTGATTGATTAGCGGAGCAAATTATCAAAATACTACGGAGGGAAGTATTTTCGTTTGGATTACTGGTCTGGGGGAAGCTCACAAGTGTGTGTTGTGTGTGTTTGTGTATTTTTGCGTTTGTGTGTATTGTGTTTGTTTCCCGGGGAAAACACTCACGAGAAACACCGGCTGTTTGTCATGCCTGCTGTTAGTATTATGCCGAAGCTTCAAAGTTGTATTTATCATCTGAATTTGCCGAAACAAGTTTAATATTCTGAAAGCCAAGACTTTGTTTATTTGAAACCAGATGAAAACAAACTGTCACGGACCCTGCCGTGTTATCTAAGATTACTATACGCCTTACATATTCATAATTTCAGCGTGAGGGAGGGGAACAGCAGAACAGCAGAGTGTCTTCTTCCCTTTACAAGCTTCAAAATGTATTTATCGTGTGATTTTGGAAATAAAAGTTTAATATTATGAAAGCCAAGACTTTGTTTATTAAAAAAAAATTAAAAAACAATCCGAAAAAAAAACAAAAAAAATAAAATTGGCTCATGATAGGCCCTGATCTCCGTAGGGCCCCTGGGCTTCAGCCCAGGTCAGCCCGTGCATTAAGGCAGTCCCTGCACATATGCCACAAAATGCATCAGTGACGTGTGTTGAAATCTTGTCTCCAGAAAACAAAAAACTGAAACAAGCGGTATCAGTGTGTTTGATGTGGCTCTTTGCAGTAACATAGAAAAAATGTGGCTCTTAACCTCTGACTGGTTGGCCAACCCCTGGGCTTAGAGTATCGTTAGTATAGTATAGTAATATAGTAGTAGTAGTAGTAATAGTATAGTTTTTTTTAGGCTAGAGTCTAGCCTCTAGGGCAAAACAATTACCTTCATTTTAAAATTTCCTTCGCTTCTAGCACTCCTAAAAACAGGAAAAGGGTAGCAAAATAAGATCTGGTTAAATTTAAAAGGTCACCCAAGAACATACTGTAGGCGATTTCAAGCCATTACAGTTAAAAAAAAAAACCCTGATCCATTACGCATACACAAAATCCAGTAGAGACTTAAACTCACAAGTGATTGTGCAGTATTGCCCTCTAGAGAAGAACAACATCTAGTTAGATTCAGTCTTTACATCCATTACAAAATGTCATCTGTGGAAGCCGTGGCGCTGTAAAAAGCACGACCAATCATCTGAGCCGGCCCGGCAAAAATAACTGGATGGCCTACCTGCCTGTCAGCATTCCACTGTGGCACAAACTTATCCTTGGTGCCCTCATTGGTCATGTGCGCGTTCGTGTGTGTTGGAGGAGGGGCTCTGTAGGAAGTGGCAGATTTTTTCCGGCTGTGTATTTTCAAATTCTAGCGCATTCTAGCTGGTTTCTCCAAAATTACCTACCCCACCTTTAACAGCTATTAGATCTGGTTAAAAAAAAAAAAGATTCGTTAAATATAGAAATAGTTTCCAGAAGAGTCTCAGTGTGATATGCAGTTTTAGCCACTAGGGGCAAAAAAATAACCTTAATTAAAAAAACCTAAAACAATTCCTTCGCTTCTATCACCCCTAAATAACAGGAACATTTCAGGATATATATTTAAACAGTTAACATTTATTAGATCTGTTTAAACATTAACCTGTTAAGCAACATTTTCACAAAACTGTGTCTCAGGGCTTCTTAACATTTGACAACCTATTAATGTGTCATACCCACTTAACGGGAAGACACTCAGCTAACTGACGATATGAACCATTTCTACCGAAACAAAACACAACTCTAACACCAAGCGTATGAATTAGCACTAAGCGAAAGAGTGCTAACGCACTAACTCACGGTTAGAAATATGTTTATACTTCATCGAATCTGCACAAACATATCATAAGCTGAAGATTTCACAGATTCCAATGATATAAGTATCATCACTGTGTATGAGAGCTTCCGGTTGTGGACATGCTGGCTGCGCATCACTCTCATTCACCAATGGTAATGTTTAGATGATTTAGGAACTTCCTCTCGATTCTATGGCTCTAACGGTTCAAAAGAGGTGTCAATCACCAACATCGACCAATGGGTTCCAGAGATATGGCAAATACACCCAAATGACCCCATACTGTAGGTGGGTTTTCTTTTTCTAAATCTTCTCTAAAAAGGTTCAAATTTCACTTGTTTTAATCAATCTTGATACAGGGTACTTATTATATGTTATAGTCTGGATTCCTAAAGCTTTTTGTCTCCAATCCCATAATTCAAGGGTGGTTTTCACCCCCTTCTACCTCACACAATTACTGCAACTCCGCACACCCCCCGAAGCACAACACCCGGTCAGCTACAAGCATCCTGTTAAGCCCCTGTCACACTGTCCCGAAATGTACACCCGATGGACACACGAATATTGAATTGTGAATTTCGCACGAAGATGGCCCCGAACCACACACAAAGGCAACATTTACATTACATTTAAGACATACAACTGCAACGAAAGTAACACAAACAATTATGTTACAGTACTATGATACTGTACTGATATCTTCAGACTTTGTTCTTTACTTTCTCCGTCTTTATATGTAGAAGATATTACGTTTTCTCCGTCATGTTGTTGTTTCCATAGCAACAACAACTTCCTGTCAACTCGCCTTCAAAATAATATATGATATCCTTTTCAGTTTCACAGAACACAAATTGGGTTATTTACATAATATATTTACATCATTTTGTTGTGCAATAAAACAACCCGATGGACACACGATAAAGGAAATGTTCAAATTCGGCTCTGATCGTAGCAACATCGGGCCATTCGTGAGTGCATCTTAAGCCTTCGTATGACCGCCGGTGGAGTTTCTCAGGCTCCGGTGTTACCGTTTAACTGGTTACACCGGGGAACTCGTTACGTTACGTTAACGGTAGGAATGGGGCGTGTACTTTGAGGAGCCATTGTCGAATAACCAGGAAATACACATTTCGATCGCTTCTTTTGTTGTTTACATTTATCTTTTGGGATATTTGGCTCCATGGGAACACTTGATGCACATTCAGTACCAGTGTGTGAGGTTGTGGTTGGGATGCCGATATCCGGACGCGTAGCTACAGCGAGGACTACAAAATGACAATGAGGTGACTGGGGATGTCTGTTCAAAACATTGCAAACGTGAATAAATCATTTCAAATATGTATTTGTCTCCGACTTTCATTTGTACATCGTTGTTAATGTGATGTTTAGTAGCTTTGATAGCTGTCCATACCACCAGACAGCCTAAAAGTAAGACACAAGTTGTTTACTCACAGCCCGAATGCAGCATCGAGATCCGTGGCCAGCTGTGATCCTCTCCGATTAACTTGTGACAGGACTTCTTTAGCTATTCTCCAGCGAGCAAGGTTTTTATTAAATACCTCCAATCCTCTCATCACAACAAGACTCTACACTGTGCAGAAAAAAAACAACATAAATGAAAATAACCATACGGAGCACGGAGCAGGAGGATGCTGGCAGGTGTGGTACAGGGTGTGGCAACGCAGGTGGTGATGGTAGGAGCACAAGGAGCTGTGCCTCGGAGGCAGAGTTGGGTGTAACGCGTTATAAAGTAACGCGTTACTGTAATAATATTACTTATGTCGGTAACGGAGTAGTGTAACGCGTTACTTTTATAATTCAGTAATCACACTACAGTTACTAACATTGCCCCGACACGCGTTACTTCGTTACTTTTATAAAATAATCACACTCACTGACAGACAAGAGGGGTTTCCGCCGCAGGTTTATATCGGTTTATATACATGTAGGCCTATGTAATCTGCGCGACTTGCGAGACCACATCTCCACGTGCAGTGCTGCATAAACATGGCTGAGTCTTTTCATCTGTAAACTCCCTCAACGGGGCCGCTCGCTCTCTTTTGTTGATCGCCCTCTCACGGGTGAACAGTTCATTGTCCCGCTTTATTGTAGGAATTCTGCCATGTCTCTACCACTTTAGTTTGACCATCTCTGTTACTAAGTTATGGAATACTAAATAAGTAATTAGGATAATGCGTCTTGAACTGGTTTCATTCATTAGTGTCTTGACGTTTCACAGACTGTTAGCTTGTTGTGTGGCTGGTAGCCTATTTTAGAGCATATAAAAAGAAAGACATGTGTTATGTCTTCCTTAATGCAATAGTAATTGGGGGTGCAAGTGGAGTCTCGCAGAGGCAAAACTGTGGCGCGTTTACACTGTAGGTGCGCCGCAGTCTGCGTGATCTGCCTGTAGGGAGGGGCGGGCCGGCCCTGCGAGTAAAGTAACGAGTAAAGTAACGAGTAAAGTAACGAGTTACTTTATGCAGAGAGTAACGAAGTAGTGTAATATATTACTTTTTTTTAAAGTAATATGTAATATATTACTTTTTTTTAGTAACGACCCCATCTCTGCTCGGAGGACAGCGTTGGTGGCGGCCGCCTTGATGAGTCAAGGCTTGGGCTCGCTAACTCAGCCCCGGGGTTTGCCGAGGTCAAGCTTGTGACATTAAGGCGTGCTGCTGCAACGGCAGGTGCAGGGTCGCCAGCAGTACCATCGACTGCAGTTCTTTCATCGCTATTTCGTTTTAATAAATCCTTAGACCTTTTAAGCCAATTTCTGATGTCCATTTTGTAATTCAACCAGAAATGGGAGTCTACAGAATGCACAATAAACAAATCCAGAATAGGCGGCAGAGTGTGACGCTGTGATTGGTCTAAATGTGGACGAATCACAAATCACAACAGACACATGAATTTATTTGACGTAGCCTGCGATTTTTTTTAGTTACTATCTGACATCACATACATCGTAGCATAACAGTTCACCGTTTATTTATAATTTAAAAAAAAATATATATATTTTTTTTTAAAGTTTTAAATAATAAAAAACGTGTTTATTTGGGGAGGGCAGGAATATCAAATGGGAGGGCCTGGCCCTCCCTGGCCCTCCCACGGCGCCGGGTATGAGCAGCCTGTGACTATGAACAGTGTGTATGAATATGCTAAGATATATAAAGTATGAAAACGGTAAGCAGTGCAAGTATAGTATAAAATATATAGATATTAATTTCATGATAAACATTGTGGAACGGTGATGAAAAATGTGAACGGAAGGGGTGACGTAAAACTGACACAAAACAACAACAAACTTTTGCCGAGCCAATTGGAGAGTTTCATCAGCAGCACGTGGTAAAAACCACCAATGAGCGCTCAGCTCGAGATACCAGCGAGTCGTTTCCCATCAAGCATTTAGCTTCTGCAGTCCGTGGAGAGGAACTGCGCCGATTCGCCGCGCCTCGCTCTCAAGGCTGCGGGCGTCTTTGTCCCGCGAGATTTCAACGTCTCATGTAGGCGAGCCTCCAGAGCAAGTCGGACAAAATGACCAACCATCATGCAACGCACTAGCAAGACGTTGATCGCAATTGCGCAGGTCTCGCTTGTCTCAAACAAGCCTACTTTCTTTCAAGCAGAACACAGGGGAAAACAAACTTAGCGGGAGTGTTTACGTGTTCAGCGTAATGACGTACAACGGCCTCGACCATTTCTGTAGTCCTATTCAGCCACTCGGTAACAACCATCGTTTTTCAGACTCTTCAAACTCTTCAAAAATCACCAGTGGGGTCACTGCTGATGTATTTAATGTCGTAGAACAAAACGTGATTTATCTCTTAAATTTGTGTCAACCACAGACCTTATTTCGAGCTATTTTCCAAAACCCTATGGAGAAAATGCATTGCTTTTTGACAAAGGAACCGGAAGTGCTAAAAATGCTAACTTACTTCCGGGTTTTAGGACGCGTCACTGCGGTTCTCTATGCACTCACGAATATGTATTGTTGTATATAAATGTACAAAAAATGGGCATTTAAACTGCTTTTTATTAATTCAAAGACGGCTCTGAATTAATAATCAAATATGTTTCCTTTCTTTACTACTGGATGAAATTACAAAATGTACCCATCATTCCTCATGCTAGTATAGCCACATAAAAGTATCAAACCACCTGTTAAAATGCACCAGAATACAGGAAATCTATTTTTTTTTCGTGGTGAGGGACCCCCACAACCCCCGTTAAAAATGTCCCCCCCACATTCAGGATGCTTCCTACGACCATGTCCTTTACTTACTGGTTTCATTTAATGCAATGTTATTCTTTTACAATTTAGATCATCTTGAATGCAGGACTATATTACACTGTATTTTTTTTAAACTTTAAAGTATCTTAATTATTGTACTGCCACTAATTCCCACAAACCCGAATACATCACTGTAATGAATGTTCCAATTTCCCATCTGCACTTGAACATCACGCATAACTTTCGTTGTCTTCACTGACAAGGGGTAAACGAAACTGAAACGTAGCACAGCTGATTGAGTTGCACAAGAAGTTCATTTATGGATTTCGATGCAGGCTCATAAGATAATGATTAAACACAAGATAAAGTCAATGTAATTGTCTTGAAAGACGAAGAACCATCAGATATTCCTCATCTCCTCAAAATATATTAAATTTAGATAAAAAATGTCATGATGAAAAACACTTATATAAACAAGGCATTCATTAAACATTTTATTATTACATAGATATTTGTCAAAATTATAGTGTGAATTAAACAGACTCCTGTTTGGTTTAGTTTCACAGAAATGAAATGAAACTTAAATGCTGGGTGAGGTCATCATTATTGGCTCAGACCAGCTGAAACTGAAACAATGCTGCCAAGCTTCCCCAGAAGGGTAGCACCTGTACTTTTTTTATTTATACATACAAGTATACACATACTGTAGTGTATACACACAATCAGTTTGTTTGCCATTACATTAGTATTATAAATACATTGATTAAAAAACACAGAGAGTGAAGAAATCCACATTCCACAAAAGCCAAATGTTTTATATTTCAATCTTAAACATTTTTTTTTCAATTGCTTCTTCTTTGGCCCATGCTTCACCCAAGTTTCATGAAAATTGAGTTTGTTCAGTAGGCCTACTGCTGAAAAACAAACAAACAAAACCAAAACAAAACATCTTTACAAAGCTATTAATCTTAAGGCCAAATAAGTCTTTGATACTGGAGAGTTTTTGTTTTATTATTATCTAATGTAATTTTCCCACACCACTCCGCTCCTCCGCTCCCTTCACTGGCTTCCGGTAACTGCTAGAATCCACTTCAAGACACTGGTACTTGCATACCATGCTGCAAATGGATCTGGCCCTTCCTACATCCAGGACATGGTTAAACTGTACACCCCAGCGCGTGCACTACGCTCTGCATCAGCCAAACGACTCGCTGCACCCTCGCTGCGAGGGGGACCCAAGTTCCCATCAGCAAAAACACATGGGTTTGCTATCCTGGCTCCAAAATGGTGGAATGAGCTCCCCATTGACATCAGGACAGCAGAAAGCCTGCACATCTTCCGGCGCAGACTGAAAACTCATCTCTTTCGACTCCACCTCGAGCGATAGAATTACTAACAAATAACTGCTAACAGAGCACTATACTAATAAAGGACTGGCTTATCTATAGCCAGTTGAGTAGCACTTGAAATGTTTGGCTCTATGAAACCTGATGTACTTTATGATTCTGTTTTCTTCAAGGTTGTGTCTTCCTGGTCGAATGTACTTATTGTAAGTCGCTTTGGATAAAAGCGTCAGCTAAATGCAATGTAATGTAATCTAAAAACAGAGGGATGATAGCTCATATTATATATGAGAATTCAATGGTCTTTTATTTTTGAAACTCTACATCAGATTGTCCTGATTTTCTCTGAGTGACTAGATGGGGTGTCCTGCTATCACCCTGGAGTGGAATAAGTATTTGATACTGGAGAGTTTTTGTTTTATTCTTATCTAAAAACATCGGGACGATAGCTCATATAAGACTTCAAATGTCTTTTATTTTGAAACTCTACATCAGATTATCTTGATATTCTCTAATGTTGCATTTCCACTAAAGCGTGGAGCGCGTTTCTGAACAGATATGAGGAGCTGTGAGCTCTGAGGGCTAACAGCTAACGGCTGATGTTGGTTTTGTGTTTCGCATTGAAAATGACGTCACGGCTCCACCTACACTGCGTTACTATAGATCAGGGGTGCCCAACCAGGCGATCAGATTCCCAGTCGATCGCGAGATGTGTCTAAAAATAGAACAACAATATTCTGTTTTATCGTTAATGTCCTATAACATAATCTTCCTGTGCCAGAATAATGCACTTGAACGCATCAAAGCTTTGTGATTGGCAGGCGTGACCCCATGTGTCGGGGCGTGGCTGGTGGGCAGTGGGCAGTGCACTAGTTCGCTAACGTTGTCCGACCGTGGCTGCTTCTCAGGTCGACTATTTTCATTTCCTCGCTCCTCGGTCCTCGGTCTCACCGGAAGTTGATTTGCCTGCGCCATCTTGAGTACCGTCCCATGGCTCTTATTTCTGCCGGAGGACTGAGGATCGAGGAGCGAGGAGCGATAATGGAGGAGCGATAATCGAGGAACCACCAGACCATCCTCCGATGAAATCCTCAGATACTCGCCCCGCCCCCTTACTGTGTATCGCTCACTGATTGGACGAGGCAGTGCATGCACTGATCTGATGCTTGTTGACATGAGAGCAGAGTGAAGAAAATACATGAACCTCACGGGAGTCACTACTCAGTTTATACCGTGTTTTGTTTCAATTCATGTTTCATTTAGTTACAAATATGTGATATATCTGAACAACAAAGTGGTCAAAAATCATTTTATTCATTTGTTGGAAACATTTTCATGATCGCTTTTTTCGTTTTACATTTTCATTTATTGTCATTTCCATTCAGTCAGTCATTAAGTGCTATTAAAATGTTAATGTGCTACATATCCACACAAACACACAAAGTGTGCAATCCAATGAATGTTAATCTAACTGGGTTTTGATAGATAACATATCTCTTTTTCTTCTCTCAATTATTTTATTTCTTTTGTGCACTCTAATCAATATTAATCAAACTATTGTTCGTTTATATATTTTAAGAATGGCGTTTATCTTTTTTGAGAATGAGTTCTTATTTTATTTTATTTATTGAGATCTACAACAGATGATACAAATGTTTGTGTCAGTAAATGTGCACTAACAGAGGCGGGGGTGTGTGTGGAAATAACGGAGTGTAGTGCCGTGAAAAGAGAGTCGGAGGCGGTGTATTAAGAATGGAGTTCCAATCTTTATTATCCATTACTTTCAGAGAGGTTAACACATGCACTGCTCTGCCTGATGAGCTAGCAGGAATGGCAGCTAAAGCTACAGGTGTTCCCCACTAAAGGGTCCGTGTGGCAACACAATAAGCAAGGTGAATTATGTCCAATAACGTGTCACCACACAAGCCTCCCCAGAATTCACACATAAACAAAATCAGCATGGCGGGGAGGAACGACATGCCGACCCCCACGACTCCTGAGCACGGGAGTCGGAAAAGTGACTCCCGCCTGTGCGGCCCCCGGAAGGGGAGGGACCGGAACAACAGGTCTTAAATCCGTGACAGGGGACGAGGCCGGGGGGCGGCCCCGTCAGGCTGGTCCAAGTCCAGGTGAGCAGCCTTCACCCGGTCCACCGAGACGTGCTCGGCCTTGCCACCCAGGTCGACCACCAGGTGCTTGTCCCCGTGCTCCAAGACCCGGAAAGGCCCATCATAAGGGGGCTGCAGGGGGCCTCTGTGCGCATCGTGCCGGATGAACACGTGCTCCGCCGAGCGGAGCTCTGCGGGAACCTGGGACACCTGAGTACCGTGCTGAGTAGTAGGGATTGGAGCAAAGGCCTCAGCGGCGTCACGCAGGAAAGCCCGCTGGGCCGACGCCGACCAGGGAGCCGATGCATTTGGGAGGAAATCCCCCGGAACTCTCAGCGGCTGACCGTAGACCATCTCCGCTGTAGAACACTGCAGATCTTCCTTAGGTGCGGTCCTCAGGCCCAGCATCACCCAGGGCAGCTTGTCGACCCAGTTACCGTCCGTAAGGCCGGCCTTGAGGGCCGCCTTCATGGAGCGATGAAAGCGCTCGCAGAGGCCGTTAGCCTGAGGGTGGTAAGCGGTAGTCCTGTGCAGCTTAACCCCCAAACCGCCTGCCACAGCATTCCAGAGCTCGGACGTGAACTGAGAGCCCCTGTCTGAGGAAATGTCTGACGGAGTGCCAAGACGACACACCCACGTTGCAATGAAGGCCCGGGCGACGTCTGCGGCTGATGTCGAAACGAGCGGAACCGCCTCCGGCCAACGGGTAGTTCTGTCCACCATGGTGAGGAGGTAGGAAAACCCCTGAGAGGAAGGCAACGGACCAACCAGGTCAATGTTGACGTGATCAAACCTCCTCTCAGGCACCAGGAAACGCTCCAACGGGGCCTTCGTGTGGCGGTGCACCTTAGCGCGTTGACAAGCCACGCACTCCCTGGCCCAAGTCCTCCCGTCCCTTTTCAGTCCTTGCCAAACGAACTTCGCCGCTACCAAACGGACCGAAGGTTTAACGCCGGGGTGTGACAGGCCGTGCACAGCCTCGAACACAGGACGCCTCCAGCTGGCAGGGACGACAGGCCGCGCCAGGCCCGTAGAGACGTCACACAGGAGAGTAATGCCCGCGTCGCCGAACACCACGTCCTCCAAGCGCAGCCCCGCGCTCTCCACCTTCAGGGCCTGGACGCCGGGATCTGTGACCTGGTCTGCCGCCATGCGAGTATAGTCCAGGCCAAACTGGACGGCAACGATGACGACCCTGGAGAGGCAATCAGCAACCAGGTTCGACTTGCCAGCCACGTGCTTAATGTCCGTAGTGAACTCCGATATGTAGGACAGTTGCCGCTGCTGACGTTCCGACCAAGGCTCCACCACTTTTGACATGGCGAAGGTGAGCGGCTTGTGGTCGACAAACGCCGTAAATTCACGGCCTTCCAGCATGAAACGGAAGTGCCGCACGGCCAAATAAAGTCCGAGGAGCTCCCGGTCAAAGGCGCTGTATTTGCGTTCTCTAGGCGTCAGCTGGCGGCTGAAAAAGGCGAGCGGCTGCCAAGCGCCCTCTACCCACTGCTCGTGCACTGCGCCGACCGCGTAGTCTGACGCGTCCGTGGTGATGGAGATGGGAGCCGTAGATGATGGGTGTGCCAGCAAAGCCGCCTGAGCCAACGCGGTCTTGACCTCAGCAAAAGCGCCGTCCGCCTCTGCTGTCCAGTCGATCTCCTGGACGGGGGTCTTGCCTTTCAACGCTTCATACAGCGGCCGCATGATGTGTGCGGCCCGGGCGATGAAACGGTGGTAGAAAGTCACCATCCCCAGAAACTCACGGAGCGACCGGGCTGTGAGCGGGCGAGGAAACGCCGCAACAGCCTCCACCTTCGCTGGCAGAGGTGTCGCACCGCCCTTGGTGACGCGGTGCCCCAGGAAATCGATGTCCGACACCCCGAACTGGCACTTTGCAGGATTGATGATTAATCCGTGTTCGTTGAGCCGTGTGAAAAGGGCTCGGAGGTGGGACAGGTTCTCCTGCACTGAAGCGCTGGCGACGAGTATGTCGTCGAGGTAAACAAACACACACGGCAGGTCCCGCAGCACCGAATCCATCAGGCGCTGGAACGTCTGAGCGGCATTCTTGAGTCCAAAAGGCATCCGCAGGAACTCAAAAAGTCCAAAAGAAAAAAAAAAATCACTGCTGTCTTGGGAATGTCCAGGGGGTGCATGGGCACCTGGTGGTATCCACGCACCAGGTCCACCTTGGAAAACACCCCCGTACCGGCCAGATGCGCCAAAAAGTCCTGAATGTGCGGCACCGGATAGCGGTCAGGCGTAGTGGCGTCGTTGAGTCGGCGGTAATCCCCGCACGGGCGGAACCCGCCGTTCGATTTGGGAACGACGTGCAGGGGGGAAGCCCAAGGACTGTCGGAGCGGCGGACAATGCCCAGGCGCTCCATGGTTGCGAACTCCGCCCTCGCTACAGCCAGCTTAGAAGGGTTCAACCGCCGGGCCCTGGCGTAGACAGGAGGCCCCCCGGTAGTGACGTGGTGTTCCACGCCATGCTTAGTGGTAAGCGCAGAGAAGGTGGGTAGCGACAGGTCTGGAAACTCGGCCAACAGTCTGAGAAACGTGTCTGCACCTGACAGCGAGCCTGACAGCCCGTCGTACGCTGCGCTGCCAAGTGTGCACACGAGGGAAGAAAACGTTAAGGCATCAACCAAACGCCTATTCTTAACGTCCACTAAGAGTCCATGAGCACACAAAAAATCCGCTCCGAGGAGGGGAAAAGAAATGTCCGCTGTCACAAAATCCCAGCTGAAACGCTGTCCTCCGATGCACAAACACATAGGCCTCACGCCGTACGTGCGAATGGGACTGCCGTTAGCCGTCGTCAATCGCGGTCCGTGCCCCCCACGGGCGACGTCTTCACTCGACGCTGGAACTACACTCCGTTGAGCGCCCGTGTCACACAGAAACAGGCTCCCCGAAACGCTGTCGCTGACGAAGAGGAGCCTGCACGTGCCGCCGACGCTCAGAGCCACTACTGAGCGCCGGCCCCTCCGTTTCCCGGGGGTTTGTAGCTGCACGGAGCGATGCATCTCTTCGCCCTTGTCCCGAAACGTGCGTGGTAAACGCACTCTCCGGCGTCTCCACGCCGGCTAGCCACAGCCGTGTCCGGCCTCCGCCACGCTTTCTTGACTGCCGGTGGGCTGCTGAGCGTCGCGGCTAACGTCTCTGCCCCGGGCTGTTGCGTAGCCAGGAAAAAACGATCCGCTTCCTCAGCCAAAGCACGGGGCTCCATGACAGGCGTGTTAGCCAGCGCCGTCTGTACCCGGGGAGGCAAGTGACGCAGGAAAATCTCCGTGAATAAAATCCGGGGATCTTCCCCCCCTAGCAGATTTAGCATTTTCTCCATTAGCTGGGATGGCTTGCTGTCTCCTAGGCCTTGAATGTCAAGTATCTGGCGGGCCCTCTCCTTAGCAGATAAGCTAAATGTCTTAAGGAGAAGGGCCTTAATCGCCTCATATTTGCCATGATGTGGGGGGGCTGCGATGAATCCCACCAACCTGGACGACGTGGAGCTCCCCAGCGCTGCTACCACATGGTAGTATTTTAGGTCCCCGTCACGGACCTGTCGGCAGGCGAAATGTGCCTCCACGTGTGCGAACCATGCCTCCGCGGCGTGCTCCCAGAATTCCGGCAGCTTTATGAAAACATCGCGCTCAGCCATGTTCGTTAATTTTCCGGAAACTTTCTCGGAAAAGTCAGGGTCACCAGTGTAGTGCCGTGAAAAGAGAGTCGGAGGCGGTGTATTAAGAATGGAGTTCCAATCTTTATTATCCATTACTTTCAGAGAGGTTAACACATGCACTGCTCTGCCTGATGAGCTAGCAGGAATGGCAGCTAAAGCTACAGGTGTTCCCCACTAAAGGGTCCGTGTGGCAACACAATAAGCAAGGTGAATTATGTCCAATAACGTGTCACCACAATACTACTTTATACTTGTACTCTACTATTGAGTAGAAGTACTCAGATCTTGATTAAAAGTAGAAGTACTCAGATCTTGATTAAAAGTAGAAGTACTTGAGTAAAAGTACAAGTACTCAGATATTGTACTTGAGTAAAAGTAGAAGTACTCAGATCTTGTACTTGTGTAAAAGTAGAAGTATTCAGACCTTGTACTTGAGTAAAAGTAGAAGTACTCAAGTCTTGAACTTGAGTAAAAGTAGAAGTACTCAGATCGTGTTCTTGAGTAAAAGTAGAAGTACTCAAGTCTTGAACTTGAGTAAAAGTAGAAGTACTCAGATCGTGTACTTGAGTAAAAGTAGAAGTACTCAGATCTTGAGTAGAAGTACCAGAGTGTAGTAATACTCTGTTACAGTAAAAGTCCTGCTTTCAAAATGTTCCTCAAGTGAAAGTAGAAAAGTATTCTCATCAAAATATAGTGAAAGCAGTGGCGGTTCTACGGGGTGGCACGGGGTGGCAGCTGCCACCTCAGAAAAATGCCTTGCTACCCCATTTGGCAGCTTTGTTTTGAAAGAAAAGTTGTGGCTCATCGAACATTTATGAGAGAAAATCTCTAATGTCCGAGTGCAATGAATGCAGCACAAGACGTGAGCCTTGTAACCCCTCCCCCGGCCCTGGCGCGAGCCTGGAAATATGATTGGCGGCGATTTCATTTGAACGGGGGACAGCTCAAAACGAGAAGCATTTCGGATCCAAGTAGACGGAAGGAATGAGGTATTTGCAGTCTACAATGACAGAGAAGAGCCTGTCAGGTTTGGCTGTAAGGCAAGGGAAGGGAAGTTTATTTATATAGCACTTTTCTGTACGCGACAATTCAAAGTGCTTTACAAAACAAATTAAAAGACTTTTTAGGAGTGTCGGGCATAACAGCTAAATGCTGTCTCTCCATGTTTTGTTGTTACTCAAACATAGAGCCGATAGCAGACCCGTCCCAGAAGACCTGAGGCACCTTGATGGCTCGTAATTATGCAGGAGTTCAACAATATACTTTGGTCCTAAACCATGTAATGATTTAAAAACTAGCAATAGTACTTTAAAATCAATGATGTGGCCGACTGGAAGCCAGTGTAGAGATTTCAGAACCGGACTGATGTGATCCACTCTTTTAGTGTGAGTGAGGACTCGAGCAGCAGCGCTCTGGATCAGCTGCAGCTTTCTGATGGATTGTTTAGTGAGCCCTGTGAAGACACTATTGCAGTAGTCGAGTGAGTCTACTAAAGATAAAAGCATGGACAAGCTTTTCTAAGTCCTGTTGTGACATTAGTTTTTTAATCCTCGATGTTCTTCAGGCTGTACTCAGCATTGAATCAAAACGCACCATAGCTTTAAATCTTAATACGTTTGTGAGGCGTTTTGCTGATCAAGATGGTAATCGCCACATTCAGCTGTTATCGGCAGCTTGATGCTCTGCTCACGGATGAGTCGATGAGAATAATAAACTGTTAAGATGATGACCTTACGTGTGTATAATAGTTTTCTTCTTTGTGGGGGTCTGCCCCCAAAAACAGTTTCAAGTCCTGAGAAAGTCAAATAAGACGGTGTGTAAAACTTCACTGCCCAGCCAACAGAAAGTAACCACTTTGATTTAACTAGGCCAGCAGGTAAGGACTCTCCACTGGATCATAGCTGCCGCGATGTTTATGTTTTAGCTGAATACACATTTTTTAACCCTAATTGATGCAGTTAGTCACTTCTTTAATGTTTGTTCTTTCTGATGTAAAGTCAAGGTTGTAAGTGTTTGCAGTGAAGTCGTGGGGCGCTGAACTGTTCTTTTGATTCTTTTGATTTATGATAGTAATTACTTGTCTTTCAAATTTGAAGGAGGGTCAGCAAGCATCTTGAGGAACATTCATCATTAACTCCTCCAAAAAATATAGTTTATTTAATAATAACACTGAATATGTGAATCATAACAGTGATTGACAGCTGATAAGAATAATAATACGTTTTATTTCGAGGCGCCTTTCAGGACACCCAAGGTCGCCTTACAGTGCATTTAAAAGTCAAAACGGCTAAAACAAAAACGGAACACAATTTAATCGAACCGACAAGGCAATACAGCAGCATAAAACATAAAACAGACAAGAGTGTGGAGTGACGGAGTGAGAGGAGGATCCGTGATGGCAGGTTGAATGTGTTTTAGAGTGAGTAGGCCGGTTTAAACAGGTGGGTTTTGAGGTGGGATTTGAATATCGTGATGGAGTCAGACTGTTTGATGTGTGGAGGCAGAGAGTTCCAGAGCCTGGGCGCGGTGCAGCTAAAAGCCCTGGCTCCCATGGTGCTAAGGCGGGAGGTGGGGACAGTCAGGAGTCCGGCTGAGGATGAGCGCAGGGAGCGGGAGGGGGTGTATTCCTGGAGGAGGTTTGAGAGATAGGTGGGGGTGAGGTTGTTGAGGGCTTTGTATGTAAGCAGAAGGTTTTTTTAGTCAATCCGGTGCTGAACAGGGAGCCAGTGAAGTTGGATGAGGATGGGGGTGATGTGGTCAGACCATTTGGTACAGGTAATGATCCGGGCAGCCGAGTTTTGAATGATTTGGAGTCTGTTGAGTAGTTTTGTGGGTAGGCCAGAGAGGATATCATTACAGTGGTCAATCCGGGTTGTGACAAATGCATTAACCAGGATTTCGGTGCTGGATTGTGAAAGGGATGTGTTAGAGCCATTTTACCTTTTGTTATTATTGTCTGAATGTTAGGCTTAATAATAATATAAATTAGATTATACTGTAAATTATCGACTATTTTTGTGAGTCACATTATGGTTTAAAATGCATTCATTTAAGGCTCACTTATTATTTGTGATATGTGCGTCAGTATCACGTGCATGGCTATGCCTATATATGGTAGATTGATGGGACACAGCTGGGGGTGATAGACGGGGAAATGGAAAAGTCTTTTGACCGTGTTCTTTTTGTTACTTTGGAAAATGATACACTTTTTAGTGACTATGAAGCGAAGAAATGTGTCCTCCTGTATGTGCCGTGTGGATCAAGGAACAAAGCTCATCTGATTCAACTACGATCTCCGCTGAATTGTTTGGAAACAAAGAGAGGCGCGTCAAAACCCACAACCCCTATAGAGGTGGCGATTAAATTGTAGACAAGGATCAAGACGCCACCACAGGATGGGCGGAGTCTGGAAATGTTGCGGATATGGAAGAAGGCAGTCCGGGTGATGTTTTTTATGTGGGGTGCAAACGAAAGGGTGCTGTCCAGGATGACGCCAAGGCTTTTGACTTGGCTGGTGAAGGATACAGGGAAGCCGTCGATCATGATGCTTGGGGGTGGGGTGGTTAGGATTTTGGAGAGGGTGTTTTTTGAGCCGATGAGCAGGGCCTCAGTTTTACTACCATTTAGCTTCAGGAAGTTCCTGCTCATCCAGCTCCTGATATCCTGGAGGCAGGTGGTGAGGGAGGTGGGCGGGAGGGCGGTGTTGGGTTTGGTTGAGATATAGACTTGCTTGTCGTCAGCATAGTGGAAAGTGGATGCCATGGTGACGGAGGATTGTGCCTAGTGGGAGGAGGTAAATGATGAATAGGAGTGGACCCAATACTGATGTATTGCTGACAGCTGATAGGAATAATATGATTGTTAATAGTATCATATTCATACAGACAAACATCGATGAGACAGTTAATGTACTTATTGCAGCAGTCTGCATAGATGTGGTTCCCCTGCTGGTCTAAGAGTGAAACTCATTCAGTTATTGTTCAGTTAAAATTCATTCAATGATGTCTGCCACCTTGTAAGGCTTTACTGATGTGCCACAATAATGTCACCTGATGTTATTGAGTTAAAATAAATATTGTGGCTTTCCAAGTTAACATTGATTGATATGACTGCATTTAAATCAGCATATACTTCTGCCAGGGGATGCCACCCATGAATATTTTTCTAGATCCGCCCCTGAGTGAAAGTAGCGACAGTAAAAGTAGTCGTTGTTTGATTGGTCCATTTCAGAATAATATATATGATATGTTTTATAATGATTGATCATGAAAGTGTTCTCAAAGCTGGTGAAGGTGCAGCTAGTTTGAATGACTTTGTATACTGCAGGGTAGCTGGTGGATTCACTCCAGGTGGAACTAAAGTCTGATTCAACACTTGATTATATTTCACATCATTCATCCACATCCACATCCACATCCACAAGTAACTAAAGGTATTAAACACATGTAGTGAAGGAAAAGTACACCATGTACCTCTGAACTGTAGTGCAGTAGAAGTACACAGTAGCATAACATGCAAATACTCAAGTAAAGTACCTCAAACTTGTACTTAAGTAAATCTAATTCATTACTTTACATTTGAACCATCACATGTTTTAATGTTTTAATGTTTCTCTTCACCAGACGGTCTTAAATCATGGCGGCCTCCTTCCTCCTGCTCCTGACCTGTGTTGGCCTTTTCCTTTCAGCTCAAGGTCAGTGGTTATAATCTCGCTGCAGATATGACATTAGTCCTGTTTTGATTCTACGTTACACATTAACTTCTGGACGTTCCCTCCCCAGCTCAGGACTGCTCCAGCCCTGTGGGAGGAGACAACATGGGGCTGAAGGGGAACGACATACTTTTACAATCTTTCCCCGACGGGACAAAAGTTACGTTTGCTTGTGATGTTGGCTACGTTACTGCTGGAGGATCTGCATCCATCACCTGCACTGCGGGAGACTGGAGCTCTTTGAGGATGACGTGTAAAAGTGAGTACTAGTATTTACACGTAGCGGTACAATACCTTTACTCGTCCCACAGAGGAGGACATTTACATTTGAGCCAAAGACAGCTTATGAAGAAGCATGCATACAAATATTAATAGATTAAACTACAAATTACACAATTTACAAAATACATATCCAGTACCAGTTAGCGATATACAGAGGTGTAAAGTAACTAAGTACATTTACTCAAGTATCATTTTGAGGTACTCGTACTTTAACTGAGTGTTTCCATGTTATGCTACTCACTACAGTTCAGAGGTACATGGTGTACTTCTACTCACTACTGTTCAGAGGTACATGGTGTACTTCTACTCACTACAGTTCAGAGGTACATGGTGTACTTCTACTCCACTACAGTTCAGAGGTACATGGTGTACTTCTACTGCACTACAGTTCAGAGGTGCATGGTGTACTTCTACTCCACTACAGTTCAGAGGTACATGGTGTACTTCTACTCACTACTGTTCAGAGGTACATGGTGTACTTCTACTCACTACAGTTCAGAGGTACATGGTGTACTTCTACACCACTACAGTTCAGAGGTACATGGTGTACTTTTACTCCTCTACAGTTCAGAGGTACATGGTGTACTTCTACACCACTACAGTTCAGAGGTACATGGTGTACTTCTACTCCTCTACAGTTCAGAGGTACATGGTGTACTTTTACACCACTACAGTTCAGAGGTACATGGTGTACTTCTACTCCACTACAGTTCAGAGGTACATGGTGTACTTCTACTGCACTACAGTTCAGAGGTACATGGTGTACTTCTACTCCTC
Organism: Gymnodraco acuticeps; assembly: GCF_902827175.1. Classification (NCBI taxonomy): domain Eukaryota; kingdom Metazoa; phylum Chordata; class Actinopteri; order Perciformes; family Bathydraconidae; genus Gymnodraco; species Gymnodraco acuticeps. The sequence goes on from NW_022989770.1 coordinate 46,256, forward strand.
TACAGTTCAGAGGTACATGGTGTACTTCTACTCCTCTACAGTTCAGAGGTACATGGTGTACTTCTACTCCTCTACAGTTCAGAGGTACATGGTGTACTTCTACTCCACTACAGTTCAGAGTTACATGGTGTACTTCTACTCCTCTACAGTTCAGAGGTACATGGTGTACTTCTACTCCTCTACAGTTCAGAGGTACATGGTGTACTTCTACACCATTACAGTTCAGAGGTACATGGTGTACTTCTACTCCTCTACAGTTCAGAGGTACATGGTGTACTTCTACTCCACTACAGTTCAGAGGTACATGGTGTACTTCTACACCACTACAGTTCAGAGGTACATGGTGTACTTCTACACCACTACAGTTCAGAGGTACATGGTGTACTTCTACACCACTACAGTTCAGAGGTACATGGCGTACTTCTACTGCACTACAGTTCAGAGGTACATGGTGTACTTCTACACCACTACAGTTCAGAGGTACATGGCGTACTTCTACTGCACTACAGTTCAGAGGTACATGGTGTACTTCTACTCCACTACAGTTCAGATGTACATGGTGTACTTCTACACCACTACAGTTCAGAGGTACATGGTGTACTTCTACACCACTACAGTTCAGAGGTACATGGCGTACTTCTACTGCACTACAGTTCAGAGGTACATGGTGTACTTCTACTCCACTACAGTTCAGATGTACATGGTGTACTTCTACTCCACTGCATGTATTTAATCCCTTTAGTTACTTCACAGATGTGGATGAATGATGTGAAATATAATCAAGTGTTGAATCAGACTGTAGTTCCACCTGGAGTAAATCCACCAGCTACCCTGCAGTATACAAAGTCATTCAAACTAGCTGCACCTTCACCAGCTTTGAGAACACTTTCATGATCAATCATTATAAAATACATCATATATATTATTCTGAAATGGACCAATCTGCACAACGACTTATTTTACTGTCGCTACTTTCACTATATTTTGAAGATAATACTTTTCAACTTTCACTTGAGGAACATTTTGAATGCAGGACTTTTACTGTAACAGAGTATTCCTACACTCTGGTACTTCTACTTTTACTCAAGTACAAGATCTGAGTACTTCTACTTTTACTCAAGTACAAGATCTGAGTACTTCTACTTTTATTCAAGTACAAGATCTGAGTACTTCTACTTTTACTCAAGATCAAGATATGAGTAGGCCTACTTCTACTTTTACTCAAGTACAAGATCTGAGTACTTCTACTTTTACTCAAGTACAAGATCTGAGTACTTCTACTTTTACTTGAGGAACATTCTGAATGCAGGACTTTTACTGTATCAGAGTATTCCTACACTCTGGTACTTCTACTTTTACTCAAGTACAAGATCTGAGTACTTCTACTTTTACTCAAGTACAAGATCTGAGTACTTCTACTTTTACTCAAGTACAAGATCTGAGTACTTCTACTTTTACTCAAGTACAAGATCTGAGTACTTCTTCTTGTACTCAAGTACAATATCTGAGTACTTCTACTTTTACTCAAGTACAAGATCTGAGTACTTCTACTTTTACTCAAGTACAAGATCTGAGTACTTCTACTTTTACTCAAGTACAAGATCTGAGTACTTCTACTTTTACTTGAGGAACATTCTGAATGCAGGACTTTTACTGTAACAGAGTATTCTTACACTCTGAAACACAGATATCCAGAAATGTTTAAGGGATGAATTTAATCCTAAGGGTTTTTTCTGTTGTTTTTTAAGGGAAGCAATGTGGCGCTTTTGAAGACGTGCCAAATGGAAGCGTGGATTATTCTGAAGGGAATGAGTTCGGAGACAAACTGACGGTCACCTGCAAACCTGGGTGAGTCACACACCCATAAAAACTGAGCAAAGGTTTATTAATAAATAAAATAAAAATATATAAAATCCACAAAAGATGAGCAGGGGTCTATCAGGGGTCCGAGGGCCAAAACTATTCCAAGAGACACTTTCGGGGGCCAGCGATTTTGAGTGGGGGGCGAACGCACTAACCACTCCGCCAACGCCACAGTCACCCCCGCCGTGCGGGCCGGATGAGAATGTCTGGCGGGCCGGATGTGGCCCGCGGGCCACCAGTTGATGGTCACTGATCTATAGCATACAGAATACATTGGAATATAATAGACCAACGTACTACTCAACAAATATATACATAGGATGATTAGATGTTGAGAAGCGATGCACAAGTTAAAATGTCATTAAAATACAAAAATTAGATATATTTTCATCTTATCCCTAACATGACAATTGTGTTGTTCTAGCAGCAAGTTTACAAGGCTTTGCACATGAGTCAAAACTATAATAAAATACAAAATAAAATACCAAAGTAAAGGACAAATAGACACTAAATATATACATATGAACAGCAGAGTATGTAAGGAACGCACAGAATAAAATATAGAGAATAACTTACTACCAACCTACTATTTCAATAAAAAATATATAAATAACCACAGGAAACTTAAAGGTGGGGTAAGTTTGATGAACCGGCTCGAGACCCCGGTTCCGGGGGCCTCCTGCAACATCTTGCAGGAAACAGTGTCTGAGGGCATGTTCATTTAATAAACTATGAATGTTTTATATCCATGTAACGGAAAGAAACTCATCTAACTGATCATTTTAATTTGTTTCCCAAAAAAAAACACAACGCTAACGCTGATCCTCTGAATTAGCAACGAGCGAAAAATGCTAACAGATGACTGCACCGAGATTCACTCACTAAACCTTATTATTTATCTTTGCTGCACATCCAACCCATCGTTTCACATCGTGAGGGGACACAGAATCGATGGGTACCCTCATTATCACTCAATTATACGAACTCGTGGAGATAATAACAAGAACAGACATCAAAATATATGGCGCTAGGTAGCCAAAAACGCTAACATGGCTCACCTGTGTGGTAGTCTGGTCAAAACTGGTCTTCAATGGCATTCAAACGATAAACGCTGCTGAAGTTAATCCATAGGTTAATCCAATGTGTCACTTTGAATGATTTCTTAAGTGAAAGGAGTCCTCTGGGGACTCCTTTCACTGTCGCACCGTTGAAATGCATGCTGGGGGACAGCGCCAAGCGTAGCAGCAGAACATGTGAGGCTGCAGATGCACGCTGAATATTTTACATTTTATTCCAATTCCATTTCAATGTAAATACTGCTATATGTTTTTATGTTATTATAGTTTTCGTAAAATAGTTCTCTATCTGTGTTTTAAAAACAGTTTTTACTTTGATGTATGCACCACGACATCAAGTCAAACTCCTCGTACGTGTCAACCTATCTGGAGATAAACCTGATTCTGATTCTGAAGAACTGGAGATTGCTGTTGTTGTTGTTGTTAATACATTTAAATCATTGAACCATAAATAAATACCGTGATGCCGTTCTAATTTGGAAAAGGCCGTGATATGAGTTTTTTTGTCGTCCCGCCTTATTTAGACATAGATGACACACGTGTACACATTGTTCATTTGAATTATAATTATAATTGGAATGCAACAGGTAGAGGTTAAGCACAATATGCTCTCTGAGTGTTCAGGGTTGTTAACCTGTTTTTGTTGTGTCTCAGGGCTTCTTCACATTTAAAAACCTATGAATGTGTCATACCCACCTAACGGGAAGAAACTCCGCTATCAGACGATACGAACCATTTTTACCGAAACAAAACACAAGTCTCACAAGAAGCGTCTAAATGAGCCCTGAGCGAAAAATTGCTAACACACTCAGCACAGAACTCACGATAAAATACCCTTATTACTTATCGGATCTGCACAAACAAGATATCGATTAGCAAAATGAGATTCCACAGAAGTATAAGTATCATCACTGAGCGATCAGAACCCGCGACAGGGGAAGCGAACACAGACATCACACAATGTAGCTTTAGGGAGGAAACACGGCCAAATTGTCTTACCCTTTGCTGTTATTCTGATCAAAAGTCGTGTTCAATGGCATTACAATGATAACAACGCTGCTGAAGGTAATCTATAGGTTAATCCAATGTGTCTGTCACTTTGAAATTATTCCTGATAATCCATCCTCATATTTACTAGTTTGAGCCTAGGTTTCAGATTTCAGAGCGTAAGATAGGTTTCGCTTTGGGCAAACTGCGTGCGCATAGCTCTCACTCCTCAATGGTAACGTGTGTGTGTGTGGAACTTCCCCTTCGATTATATTGGCTCTAACGGTTCAAAAGAGATGTCAATCATCAAAATCGACCAATGGGTTCCAGAGAAACGGCAAATCCACCCAAATGACCCCAGAAGTTTTTTGTTGTGCTAAACCTCTCTAAAAAGGTCAAATGTCACTTGTTTTGCATCAATCTTGATACAGGGTACTTATTACATGTTATAGTTTGGATTCCTAAAGCTTTTAGTCTACCATACCATCATCCAAGGTTAGTTTTCACTATAAGTAATGGTTTATTTTTGGACGGACACTATAATTTACATTTTTTTTACTATGTTCAATCTGAATTTTCTTTAACATAAAAAACATCTATATTGATTCTGACTCTTCTACATCCAACTCACAGGTTTATCATTGCTTTGAGAACAAAGATTATTAATGTACCCCTTTTAGAAGTGAAGATATTGTCATTTGTCCTGGGAACGTCATTTTCGAGACCTGAAAAACAGGCTCCAGGCTTAACAGGTCAAAGGAAGAACATCTGCTCAAAAACAAATACGTTTTTTTTCTTATTTCTCTAATTAGTTACGATTTGGTTGGAAATCCGAATATCCTTTGTGGCAACGAGGGCTGGATGGGCCGGCCGCCTGTGTGTGAAGGTGAGTCTGTGTGTTTATACATCTATAATAAACTACCAGAGGGGGAAGTACAAATACTTTGTTACTGTACTTAAGTACATGTTTCTGGTATCAGTACTTTACTCCACTACTTATTTTTCTGACCACTTTTTACTTTGACTTCTTACATTTTGAACTCAAATACCTGTACTTTCTACTTCTAACACTTTGAACACAAATACCTGTACTTTCTACTTCTTACATGTTGAACACAAATACCTGTACTTTCTACTTCTCTCATGTTGAACTCAAATACCTGTACTTTCTACTTCTTACATGTTGAACTCAAATACCTGTACTTTCTACTTCTTACATGTTGAACACAAATACCTGTACTTTCTACTTCTTACATGTTGAACCCAAATACCTGTACTTTCTACTTCTCACATGTTGAACCCAAATACCTGTACTTTCTACTTCTTACATTTTGAACTCAAATACCTGTACTTTCTACTTCTTACATTTTGAACTCAAATACCTGTACTTTCTACTTCTTACATTTTGAACTCAAATACCTGTACTTTCTACTTCTTACATTTTAAGGCGAGACACCCCAGGTGAATAGGGTAATTTTTTTTAACTTAAAGGTATCAGCTAGAAATGTCTCCAGTTAATTACTTCCAATAAGGCAATTGTTTTTTGTATTACAAGTTTTCTGAAATAGCATGTTTAAATATGCAAATTACCCATTATTTCATTAAATATGCACATATTTTAACACATTTCAGGAATCGAAATCTGAACTTTGGATAAAGCCAGGTTCAAAATTCTCGTTTCATTTTGTAGTCATATTAGTATCTAAGGCTTTTTCAGAAGGGATATTGGATATCTCTTTGTATCACTCCATAAATCAGAAAATACTGTCCACAGCCCTAAAATATCAATTTTCGCCATGTTTTTAGGTATACAATGTTGTATAATTCAGGCTATGAATGATATATGAACAAACCCTTCTGTAAAAGCCTTCATAACATTGATAGGAATATAACTGGAAGGTTTGGTGTATGTACGTGCTACTGAAGTTGAAATTTCGAACTCAGAGTAGGAGAAAAAACTCATTTTGAGAAAACGACCTTTAAAGATTGCAGTGAGGCGCTAGCTAAACCCTCCTGTTCTTTGGATGACAGCTTGCGCCTCGACGCACTCCGTGAAGGTATTTCATGTTCGGGGTCATTTGTTTTTTGTATAACCTTGCTTCGTGCAAGTGACAATTGTTGTTGTCTTCTCTGTGAACGTTTTTTTCGCCGTTCTTTTGCCATTTTGAGATTTCAATTTCTAGCGGAAAGCTAACCAGGAAGTGTTTTAGCACACCACGTGACGCATCTGAACGAATCACGTTGTCAGAAATTGACACCAGCCAATGAGATTTCGTTTCTTGGTTTAAGACCCCTTTGTGCTTTCACGATTGGTTGCTGATACAAAGGAAATGACCATATTTGGATCCGATGCGATTGTGCAGGAGAGACACAGCTTTCCAGCGATACCTCTGTTGACATGGTGCACACAGCGGTCGCAGTACTTTATGTTACGTTAGAATGCTAACTTTTGGTGAATTTAGGAGAAATCTACAGACGCAAATAGAGAAACTATAGTAAAATAAACACTTAAATGTGTATTTTGTACGTTTTCCTTCCAAAAGCCTGAAAGAAAACATGTTGTGGAATCAAAATAGCACAAAATCTCAAAATTGACCAGTACTTGAAAAACGATGTTTTTGCCTGCCGTGTCTCGCCTTAAACCCAAATACCTGTACTTTCTACTTCTTACATGTTGAACCCAAATACCTGTACTTTCTACTTCTTACATGTTGAACTCAAATACCTGTACTTTCTACTTCTTACATGTTGAACTCAAATACCTGTACTTTCTACTTCTTACATGTTGAACCCAAATACCTGTACTTTCTACTTCTTACATGTTGAACTCAAATACCTTTACTTTCTACTTCTTACATGTTGAACTCAAATACCTGTACTTTCTACTTCTTACATGTTGAACTCAAATACCTGTACTTTCTACTTCTCACATGTTGAACACAAATACCTGTACTTTCTACTTCTTACATGTTGAACCCAAATACCTGTACTTTCTACTTCTTACATGTTGAACTCAAATACCTGTACTTTCTACTTCTTACATGTTGAACTCAAATACCTGTACTTTCTACTTCTTACATGTTGAACTCAAATACCTGTACTTTCTACTTCTTACATGTTGAACTCAAATACTTGTACTTTCTACTTCTCTCATTTCCCAAACAGCTGGTTCCTTTAGTCTGAATGTGTGTTTGATGCGTGATCATTATTCTTTAGAGTCATTGCGTGCCTATTGATTTGAACACGATCCGTGTATCCATCATTTCCTGGTCTTCTCTAAAGAAGAGGGACCAATGGAAACGTTGTCATGTTGCCGTTGTTCAGCATGGAAACATTCATTAGCTAACAATGACATTATTGTTCTATTAATATAAAGGGAGGTCAGGTACTCTTTAAAACAGCTGCTAGTTATGGGTACTTTCTACTGAAGTACATTTCAAAGCCTCTTTACTTTCACTTGAGTAAAGAAGTTTAGTCAGTACTTCTACTTTCACCAGAATATCTTTAAACACGAGTATCTGTACTTCTACTTGAGTTAAGGATACTTTTACCATCCCTGTAAATGACTACTAACATCAGGTCCCAGATCTCAGAGGCTGGCGCAAAATGATATCTGAGTTGGTTCCCCTGGATAATATACTAATGTTCTAGCGTATTTGCATCTGCTATGTGATTACTGAGTTTGTAACATAGAAACTCTCCGTCTCTTCCCATGTATTGAATGTTTCAGTGATGTACTGTCATCCTCCGAAGACTCCGACCATCGGCAGCTTCTATCCGGTCAAAGATGCGTATGAATACAGAGAGGTGATCCTGTTCTCCTGTCCTGAACCTTTCACCCTGAACGGATCGAAGTCTCTGTCCTGCTCATTTAAAAACCTATTCATGTGTCATACCCACTTAACGGTTAGAAACTCAGCTAACTGACGATATGAACCATTTTTACCTAAACAAAACACAATTTTCACTAGAAGCGTCTAAATGAGCCCTGAGCGAAAAAATGCTAACACGCTTAGCACAGAACTCACGGTAGAAATACTTTATTACTAATCGGATCTGCACAAGCAAGATATCAGATTCCACTGATTCTATAGGTATTAGTATCATCACTGAGCGACAGGGGAAGCAAACACAGACATCACAACACGTAGCTTAACGGAGCTAAAAACGGGAAATAGTCTTACCTTTGCTGTTATTCTGATCAAAAGTCGTGTTCAATGGCATTAAAACGATAAAAACGCTGAAGGTTAATCCATAGTGTAAGGGAAACTTCTGCAGCAATGGAGAGTCAGGACTCAGAGAGACACGAGGAGAGTTGGAGCTTTGATGTCAAACACTGGTGTTTTATTACAAGTATCGGCCGGAGAATTTCACATCACAAGTCACAGCAGCCAGAGGTTCTGACTGCCCGGAGAGTTGCCACATCAATTCTGCCCAGTCTCTCTCTCGATAGACCTTTTAACTAGTTTACAGAGAGTTAATCAACAGCTGGGAACACTGGAGATATCCCCAACATCTGGAGACACTCAATCACTTGTCTGACTCTTAGGCTCTGTGTCCGAGAGTTGACTAGTCATAGACTGAGAAATATCAACATATGACTGCATTAGCACATTCCTTACGGGAGATAACAGAGTCAGGGTTGGTCGTAAACGTCAACACACAGAAAGGTTAAATATCTTAGGAGTAAGGAAGAATTATTCCCTAACACATAGGTTAATCCAATGTGTCTGTCACTTTGGATGATTACTGATAATCCATCATCATATTTATGGCAAAAACTGAGTTTTCATATATAGCTGCATGAGTGTATGACAGCTTCCGGTTTGGGGCATTCTGGCTATGCATCACTCATTCACCAATGGGTAATGTTTAGATGGATTTGAGGAACTTCCCCTTCATTTCTATTGGCTCTAACGGTTAAAAAGAGATGTCAATCGACCGTCAAATCCACCGTGGTGTTTTTTTTTCTTCTAAATCTCTCTAAAAAGGTCAAATGTCACTTGTTTTGAATCAATCTTGATACAGGGTACTTATTATATGTTATAGTTTGGATTCCTAAAGCTTTTAGTCTACCTTACCATCATTCAAGGGTGGTTTCACTATAAGTAATGCTTTATGGACACTATAATTAAAAATGTTTTACTATGTTCAATCTGAATTTACTTTCAAATAAAAAAATTCTATATTGATTCTGACTCTTCTACGTCCAACTCACAGGTTTATCATTGCTTTGAGAAAAAAGATTATTAATTTTTCCCTTTTAGAAGATATGGTCCTTTGTTCTGAGAATGTCATTTTCAAGCCTGAGACCTGGAACACAGGCTCAGGGCTAAACAGGTTAAACATCTTATGTTTATATTAATATCTTTATTTGATCCTTTTATTGGATGTCTGCACCCTCTTACTCTCGCCGTGCGCCCTCAAACCAAAACGCAGGTTTTCCCTGTAAAATGTTAAAGTGATGCCAGAAAACAATATTCCTGCTCGTCAGAAACTGAATAATGACGTCAGGCGGCAGAGACAGCTTAATTACGGGATGGATGTCCGGTGGGTCTGACACTGAAACTGAGATTTTTGTTTCTTTTCCTTTTCTCTGTAGAGGAAGTAAAGAAATCTCTGGATTTATTTGTTGTTTGAGGAGCAACATATGACTCAGCAGTAGGGATGGGTTTCGTTTTTTTATCGGTACCGGTATTTTTCGATACTCTTATCGATACTTTTCAAAAGTGGATAATATCGTCTGTTAGCTGAGTTTTCTTCCCGTTAAGTGGGTATGACATATGAATAGGTTGTTCAATGTTAAGAAGCCTTGAGACGCTGTTTCTTGCAAGATGTTGCGTCTGCCCCTGGGAGTCTCACAACAACAAGAGCGCTGTTAGGAGAGATGACGAGTGGCATTCACAGTGGCCAATCAGAGGGGTACTCAAACCGGATATGTCACACAGGATGAGGGTTCCCAACCAACCAGAATTGTTTCATCTAAGGAAGTAGCGTAATTCATATACCGATAGCAGCACCGTTTGTCCAGCGGCTTAACGGTATACCGATACCGTCCAATCGGCTACCGGTACTGACTTAGTACCGGTTCTCGATACCCATCCCTACTCAGCAGCTTTAAGACATGAAGACACTTTTATTCACTTCACTTCATTTAACATGTTCCCATTGCATCTCAGCTCTGACTCTAATTTACTCTAAATCAGTTGTTTTTGGAAATTTTTCTGAATTTCCTTCCTGTGTATTTTGATGTTCTTTCAGAGGTAGATTGTAAGGAGCCAGTTGTTGGGTTCGGTCATTGGGATTCGGGGTCGCGGGGCCCCTACACTTACAAGGCTACCGTCACGTTCAAGTGCAACGAGGGGTACAGGATGACAAATTCTGCCACCATAATCTGTGGGATCAACGAACTGTGGGAGCCTGCACTCCCAAAATGTGAAGGTGAGTCTCAAAGAAAATCCTATTTAGATAAACCTGGGGAGTTTCAATTAGGGCTGCGCTATAGAGCGGTGCAGGGAGGACGTATTTACCCTGAAGGAAGCTGCTGGTTCCCTCCACAAAAAGCAATAGGATTCCTCCAGAGGATTTAGGAAAATAGCTGGAAATAAGGTCTGTGGAAAACGACCCTGTTTGATAAATGCACGTTTTGTTCAGCCGGATAATCTCCACATGTCTTCCCTACTTTTATAATGTTGGAATCATAAATCTAATGTCCAGAAGCAAAATGCTAACGTTATGCTATAAAGGAAGTACCTCAGCACCAAATCCCTCCATGACCCACCCCTTACCCACATCGATTCCTGTCTGACAGCTATTAAAACTTGGATGCAACATAACCTCCTCAAACTGAACAGCAACAAAACAGAACTCCTCCTAATCGGCTCCAAATCCACCCTCAGCAAGGTCACTAACATAACTCTCACCATCGACGGCACCATTGTTTCCCCCTCCAATCAGGCACGCCACCTTGGCGTAATCTTTGACCCCACCCTCTCCCTCGAACCTCACATCCGCCAAACAGTCAAAACCTCATTTTTCCACCTCTGCAATATTGCAAAAATCCTACCCTCTCTCACCCGCCCCGCAGCCGAACGACTAATCCATGCCTTCATTTCCTCCCGCCTCGACTACTGCAACTCACTTCTTTACGGCATCAGCACTACATCCCTCAACAGACTCCAACGGGTTCAAAATGCAGCTGCACGTCTCCTCTCGCATACCAAACCATGGCATCACATCACCCCAGTCCTCAAAGACCTCCACTGGCTTCCTGTCTCCCATCGCATCAACTACAAAGTTCTGGTCCTCACCTACAAAGCACTCCACCATCTGGCCCCCTCTTATCTCACAAACTTTCTCACTGCTTATCAACCCCCACGGTCCCTCAGATCCACCGCAGCCGGACTCCTATCCATTCCCACATCCACACTCTGCAGCTTTGGGGACAGAGCCTTCTCAGTGGCAGCTCCTAGGCTCTGGAATCCCTTCCCCCAAGATCTCCTTGACTCTGAGTCCCTCACAGTCTTTCAGTCCCGCCTCAAAACACATCTTTTCAACTCTGTCTACCCATAAGCCCCCCCCTCTCAATCAACTTCCCCTTGACTGCCTTTTTATTTTATTTTTATTTAATTTTTAATTTTACTATACTTACTTGTTTGCCTGTCCTTGTCTGTCTACCCTCCCTCATACTGTAAAGCGTCTTTGAGTTGTGAAAAGCGCTATATAAATAAAATGCATTATTATTATTATTATTATTACAGCAGCACGACTTCAACGTCACGCCAACTTCAGATCCATATTCAAACACACAGATTCTAAATGGAACGAGTTGAAGCGTTTGTTTGAACAGTCTGCAGGAGGCAGGGACTTGCTTTCAAGCAGAACAGAAACTAACTTAGAGGAGTGTTTACGTGTTCGGCGTAATGACGTACAACGGCCTCCACGACTTCTGTAGTCCTGTTCAGCCACTTGGTAACAACCATCGTTTCTCAGACACGTCAACTCTTCAGAAATCACCAGAGGGGTCACTGCTGATGGATTTAATGTCCTAGAACGAAACGTGATCCGTCTCTTCAATGCGTCTCAACCACAGACCTTAGTTCAGATAGTTTCCTAAACCCTATGGAGAGATCCCATTGGCTCTGAGACCAGGGAACAGGAAGTGGAGAAATGCTGACTCACTTCCTGGTTTTAGGACTCATTCCTGCACCGCTCTATTAAGTTGAAATTAATTCTAAATGTGAACGTAAGTCTCAATGAAAATACCCAGAAATGTTAAAGGTCCCATATCATGGCCATTTCTACTGATCATATTTCCATTGTTGAGGTCTGCTAGAATAGATTTAATTTGTGCAATTTTCCAAAATCACATTGGTTTCTCAAACAGCATCTCTGTATAGTCTGTGTATTCACCAGGGGCCTCATTTATTAAGCCTGGCGTAGGATTGGCGTGGGAAGGTTGCTTACGTAGGACAAAGCAAATAAATACGCACCAACACTTTCCGATTCATAAAAGACTGCGTACCGGCACAGGACTTGCGTACGGCACCTCCTACACCGGTTTCCCTTTAAATGCGGCGCAGCTTTTGCGGGCTTCACGTAACGCCCATATTTGCCTATGAATAGTCAAAGAAACGCCCATTCATTCATTCATTCATTCATTCTGACTGACTGCATGAAGGAGATCGCAGGAAATGACGACAGAACAGCTAAAAAAGACATCTCACACCGTGTCAGATTCTGGTTATTTTGGGGAGGTGGAGATAAATCATATTGTTTGGTGGATGCAGTTTGAACCAGAGTAGCAGCATGGAGGTCGGATCGTCACCAACATAAATAAATAAGTGGTCCGAAAAAGGTTAATGACAAAAAGAATACACATAGCCTTCCTCAGGCAGTGTGTTGGTACCGGGGACAGGAGACCCCGCCTTGATGAGAGACTGTAAGAAGTGATCGGGAATCCCTCCGGAGTGGAGTCATGACGACTGGATCTGAATTATGTTTTTGTACTTGGTGGTTTGTGTTCCAGCTGTCGATCAGCTGTGCGCAGCGTCTCCACTGCAGCAACCCTATATCCACCAGTTAAAGGAAATACAACTAATGTGTTGTGTTATATTAGCTGTTAAATGTACCACATATGGTGTTCTTAGTTTCCATACCTCCTGTGTTTTACGAGCGACTTATCAAGTCTTGGCAAACGGCATAAAACATGATTAAACGTGATAGTATATAAAACCATGCTTGTATCTACAACCTATAGAAATGCAACACGGCGTCAGTTTAGACGTAATTCTGTCCTCCTGCTTATCATCATTTATGAGAACACATTTCATAACAAGAGAACATCATCGAGGGGTGATCAATAACATATCCGTATTTATTTATTTCTCCAGGTTATGTGTTTGTGTGCACTGAGGAGTCTCAAACAGGCGTTTGTTTCATCATTTTAAGATTGGCTTTAATCAATTTGTGAAAATGAATTCTTCATATATGATAAATGAGAGGTAACATTTTATTGATTGTTTGGTTCGGATCCTCTTCTATACATATATATTATATTGCAATATAAATCAAAAATAATCCCCAACAGTTCATTTCCTCCATGTCGTGCAGCCTTAGTCTGAACATGAGTCCACCTTTAGTCCAGAAGCACGCTCTGTGGTTTCCTGTTCAGATACATGGAGCTTTGGGGATTTTCTTTATTTCCTCTGTGGTTCCTCACAATCAGGAAGATGCCCCACTTTTTAAGAGACTAGTTTTGCCCTTAATCCAAATTATTTAGAGAAGGTGTTGGTATTTAATTTATATTTCAAAGGTTCATTATTACAGTTTTATTTTGTGTTTTATATGAAGCACAACGTACCATGCTGTTATAATAACATTCTTTATCAGCCTTTGAAACTGAAACCATTTTGGGAGGACAAAAAAAACATATTAATAATCATAATGTTTCATAAACGTGAGACGATTAGTCGACTAAATGCCCGAATTGACGACAATCGGGCGACTAGAGAAATGTTGAGTCGAGGGCAACCCTGATTATTTGTGATATTTGCACTAATTATTATAATGTATTATATTTTGCAGCGGTACCAGCAGATACAACCACCACCACTAAAAGTCCTGAATCCACCACGAAGCCCACAGGTAGAGGCCATTTCAATATCTGTCTCGTTAGGGTGATCAATGATTATTCTGGGATGTTTGATCTGTTTACTGCTCAATGGTTGGATTGGAGTTGAGCTTTCAACGTGGATTTTCTGCTAATATTGCACGCAACGAGGGCTGTCTTATAGCATGTTTAAATATGCAAATTATCCATATCTCATTAAATATGCACATATTTTAACACATTTCAGGAATCGAAATCTGAACTTTGGATAAAGCCAGGTTCAAAATGCTCGTTTCATTTTGTAGTCATATTAGTATCTAAGGCTTTTTCAGAAGGGATATTGGATATCTCTTTTTATCACTCCATAAATCAGAAAATACTGTCCACAGCCCAAAAATATCCATTTTCGCCATGTTTTTAGGTATACAATGTTGTATAATTCAGGCTATGAATGATATATGAACAAACCCTTCTGTAAAAGCCTTCATAATATTGATAGGAATATAACTGGAAGGTTTAGTGTATGTACGTGCTACTGAAGTTGAAATTTCGAACTCAGAGTAGGAGAAAAAACTCATTTTGAGAAAACGACCTTTAAAGATTGCAGTGAGGCGCTAGCTAAACCCTCCTGTTCTTTGGATGACAGCTTGCGCCTCGACGCACTCTGTGAAGGTATTTCATGTTCGGGGTCATTTGTTTTTTGTATAACCTTGCTTCGTGCAAGTGACAATTGTTGTTGTCTTCTCTGTGAACGTTTTTTTCGCCGTTCTTTTGCCATTTTGAGATTTCAATTTCTAGCGGAAAGCTAACCAGGAAGTGTTTTAGCACACCACGTGACATATCTGAACGAATCACGTTGTCAGAAATTGACACCAGCCAATGAGATTTCGTTTCTTGGTTTAAGACCCCTTTGTGCTTTCACGATTGGTTGCTGATACAAAGGAAATGACCATATTTGGATCCGATGCGATTGTGCAGGAGAGACACAGCTTTCCAGCGATACCTCTGTTGACATGGTGCACACAGCGGTCGCAGTACTTTATGTTACGTTAGAATGCTAACTTTTGGTGAATTTAGGAGAAATCTACAGACGCAAATAGAGAAACTATAGTAAAATAAACACTTAAATGTGTATTTTGTATGTTTTCCTTCCAAAAGCCTGAAAGAAAACATGTTGTGGAATCAAAATAGCACAAAATCTCAAAATTGACCAGTACTTGAAAAACGATGTTTTTGCCTGCCGTGTCTCGCCTTAAACCCAAATACCTGTACTTTCTACTTCTTACATGTTGAACTCAAATACCTGTACTTTCTACTTCTTACATGTCATGTTGAACCCAAATACCTGTACTTTCTACTTCTTACATGTTGAACTCAATACCTGTACTTTCTACTTCTTACATGTTGAACTCAAATACCTGTACTTTCTACTTCTTACATGTTGAACCCAAATACCTGTACTTTCTACTTCTTTACATGTTGAACTCAAATACCTTTACTTTCTACTTCTTACATGTTGAACGCAAATACCTGTACTTTCTACTTCTTACATGTTGAACTCAAATACCTGTACTTTCTACTTCTCACATGTTGAACACAAATACCTTACTTTCTACTTCTTACATGTTGAACCCAAATACCTGTACTTTCTACTTCTTACATGTTGAACTCAAATACCTGTACTTTCTACTTCTTACATGTTGAACCCAATACCTTTCTATTCTTACATGTTGAACTCAAATACCTGTACTTTCTACTTCTTACATGTTGAACTCAAATACCTGTACTTTTACTTCTTACATGTTGAAACCAAATACCTGTACTTTCTACTTCTTACATGTTGAACTCAAATACCTTACTTTCTACTTCTTACATGTTGAACTCAAATACCTGTACTTTCTACTTCTTACATGTTGAACTCAAATACCTGTACTTTCTACTTCTTACATGTTGAACCAAATACCTGTACTTTCTACTTCTTACATGTTGAACTCAAATACCTGTACTTTCTACTTCTTACATGTTGAACTCAAATACCTGTACTTTCTACTTCTTACATGTTGAACTCCAATACCTGTACTTTCTACTTCTTACATGTTGAACCCAAATACCTGTACTTTCTACTTCTTACATGTTGAACTCAAATACCTTACTTTCTACTTCTTACATTGTTGAACTCAAATACCTGTACTTTCTACTTCTTACATGTTGCACTCAAATACTTGTACTTTCTACTTCTCTCATTTCCCAAACAGCTGGTTCCTTTAGTCTGAATGTGTGTTTGATGCGTGATCATTATTCTTTAGAGTCATTGCGTGCCTATTGATTTGAACACGATCCGTGTATCCATCATTTCCTGGTCTTCTCTAAAGAAGAGGGACCAATGGAAACGTTGTCATGTTGCCGTTGTTCAGCATGGAAACATTCATTAGCTAACAATGACATTATTGTTCTATTAATATAAAGGGAGGTCAGGTACTCTTTAAAACAGCTGCTAGTTATGGGTACTTTCTACTGAAGTACATTTCAAAGCCTCTTTACTTTCACTTGAGTAAAGAAGTTTAGTCAGTACTTCTACTTTCACCAGAATATCTTTAAACACGAGTATCTGTACTTCTACTTGAGTTAAGGATACTTTTACCATCCCTGTAAATGACTACTAACATCAGGTCCCAGATCTCAGAGGCTGGCGCAAAATGATATCTGAGTTGGTTCCCCTGGATAATATACTAATGTTCTAGCGTATTTGCATCTGCTATGTGATTACTGAGTTTGTAACATAGAAACTCTCCGTCTCTTCCCATGTATTGAATGTTTCAGTGATGTACTGTCATCCTCCGAAGACTCCGACCATCGGCAGCTTCTATCCGGTCAAAGATGCGTATGAATACAGAGAGGTGATCCTGTTCTCCTGTCCTGAACCTTTCACCCTGAACGGATCGAAGTCTCTGTCCTGCTCATTTAAAAACCTATTCATGTGTCATACCCACTTAACGGTTAGAAACTCAGCTAACTGACGATATGAACCATTTTTACCTAAACAAAACACAATTTTCACTAGAAGCGTCTAAATGAGCGCTGAGCGAAAAAATGCTAACACGCTTAGCACAGAACTCACGGTAGAAATACTTTATTACTAATCGGATCTGCACAAGCAAGATATCAGATTCCACTGATTCTATAGGTATTAGTATCATCACTGAGCGACAGGGGAAGCAAACACAGACATCACAACACGTAGCTTAACGGAGCTAAAAACGGGAAATAGTCTTACCTTTGCTGTTATTCTGATCAAAAGTCGTGTTCAATGGCATTAAAACGATAAAAACGCTGAAGGTTAATCCATAGTGTAAGGGAAACTTCTGCAGCAATGGAGAGTCAGGACTCAGAGAGACACGAGGAGAGTTGGAGCTTTGATGTCAAACACTGGTGTTTTATTACAAGTATCGGCCGGAGAATTTCACATCACAAGTCACAGCAGCCAGAGGTTCTGACTGCCCGGAGAGTTGCCACATCAATTCTGCCCAGTCTCTCTCTCGATAGACCTTTTAACTAGTTTACAGAGAGTTAATCAACAGCTGGGAACACTGGAGATATCCCCAACATCTGGAGACACTCAATCACTTGTCTGACTCTTAGGCTCTGTGTCCGAGAGTTGACTAGTCATAGACTGAGAAATATCAACATATGACTGCATTAGCACATTCCTTACGGGAGATAACAGAGTCAGGGTTGGTCGTAAACGTCAACACACAGAAAGGTTAAATATCTTAGGAGTAAGGAAGAATTATTCCCTAACACATAGGTTAATCCAATGTGTCTGTCACTTTGGATGATTACTGATAATCCATCATCATATTTATGGCAAAAACTGAGTTTTCATATATAGCTGCATGAGTGTATGACAGCTTCCGGTTTGGGGCATTCTGGCTATGCATCACTCATTCACCAATGGGTAATGTTTAGATGGATTTGAGGAACTTCCCCTTCATTTCTATTGGCTCTAACGGTTAAAAAGAGATGTCAATCGACCGTCAAATCCACCGTGGTGGTTTTTTTTTTCTAAATCTCTCTAAAAAGGTCAAATGTCACTTGTTTTGAATCAATCTTGATACAGGGTACTTATTATATGTTATAGTTTGGATTCCTAAAGCTTTTAGTCTACCTTACCATCATTCAAGGGTGGTTTCACTATAAGTAATGCTTTATGGACACTATAATTAACATTTTTTTACTATGTTCAATCTGAATTTACTTTCAAATAAAAAAATTCTATATTGATTCTGACTCTTCTACGTCCAACTCACAGGTTTATCATTGCTTTGAGAAAAAAGATTATTAATTTTCCCCTTTTAGAAGATATGGTCCTTTGTTCTGAGAATGTCATTTTCGAGCCTGAGACCTGGAACACAGGCTCAGGGCTAAACAGGTTAAACATCTTATGTTTATATTAATATCTTTATTTGATCCTTTCATTGGATGTCTGCACCCTCTTACTCTCGCCGTGCACCCTCAAACCAAAATGCAGGTTTTCCCTGTAAAATGTTAAAGTGATGCCAGAAAACAATATTCCTGCTCGTCAGAAACTGAATAATGACGTCAGGCGGCAGAGACAGCTTAATTACGGGATGGATGTCCGGTGGGTCTGACACTGAAACTGAGATTTTTGTTTCTTTTTCCTTTTCTCTGTAGAGGAAGTAAAGAAACCTCTGGATTTATTTGTTGTTTGAGGAGCAACATATGACTCAGCAGTAGGGATGGGTTTCTTTTTTTTTATCGGTACCCGGTATTTTTCGATACTCTATCGATACTTTTCAAAAGTGGATAATATCGTCTGTTAGCTGAGTTTTCTTCCCGTTAAGTGGGTATGACATATGAATAGGTTGTTCAATGTTAAGAAGCCTTGAGACGCTGTTTCTTGCAAGATGTTGCGTCTGCCCCCGGGAGTCTCACAACAACAAGAGCGCTGTTAGGAGAGATGACGAGTGGCATCACAGTGGCCAATCAGAGGGGTACTCAAACCGGATATGTCACACAGGATGAGGGTTCCCAACCAACCAGAATTGTTTCATCTAAGGAAGTAGCGTAATTCATATACCGATAGCAGCACCGTTTGTCCAGCGGCTTAACGGTATACCGATACCGTCCAATCGGCTACCGGTACTGACTTAGTACCGGTTCTCGATACCCATCCCTACTCAGCAGCTTTAAGACATGAAGACACTTTTATTCACTTCACTTCATTTAACATGTTCCCATTGCATCTCAGCTCTGACTCTAATTTACTCTAAATCAGTTGTTTTTGGACATTTTTCTGAATTTCCTTCCTGTGTATTTTGATGTTCTTTCAGAGGTAGATTGTAAGGAGCCAGTTGTTGAGGTTCGGTCATTGGGATTCGGGGTCGCGGGGCCCCTACACTTACAAGGCTACCGTCACGTTCAAGTGCAACGAGGGGTACAGGATGACAAATTCTGCCACCATAATCTGTGGGATCAACGAACTGTGGGAGCCTGCACTCCCAAAATGTGAAGGTGAGTCTCAAAGAAAATCCTATTTAGATAAACCTGGGGAGTTTCAATTAGGGCTGCGCTATAGAGCGGTGCAGGGAGGACGTATTTACCCTGAAGGAAGCTGCTGGTTCCCTCCACAAAAAGCAATAGGATTTCTCCATAGGATTTAGGAAAATAGCTGGAAATAAGGTCTGTGGAAAACGACCCTGTTTGATAAATGCACGTTTTGTTCAGCCGGATAATCTCCACATGTCTTCCCTACTTTTATAATGTTGGAATCATAAATCTAATGTCCAGAAGCAAAATGCTAACGTTATGCTATAAAGGAAGTACCTCAGCACCAAATCCCTCCATGACCCACCCCTTACCCACATCGATTCCTGTCTGACAGCTATTAAAACTTGGATGCAACATAACCTCCTCAAACTGAACAGCAACAAAACAGAACTCCTCCTAATCGGCTCCAAATCCACCCTCAGCAAGGTCACTAACATAACTCTCACCATCGACGGCACCATTGTTTCCCCCTCCAATCAGGCACGCAACCTTGGCGTAATCTTTGACCCCACCCTCTCCCTCGAACCTCACATCCGTCAAACAGTCAAAACCTCATTTTTCCACCTCTGCAATATTGCAAAAATCCTACCCTCTCTCACCCGCCCCGCAGCCGAACGACTAATCCATGCCTTCATTTCCTCCCGCCTCGACTACTGCAACTCACTTCTTTACGGCATCAGCACTACATCCCTCAACAGACTCCAACGGGTTCAAAATGCAGCTGCACGTCTCCTCTCGCATACCAAACCATGGCATCACATCACCCCAGTCCTCAAAGACCTCCACTGGCTTCCTGTCTCCCATCGCATCAACTACAAAGTTCTGGTCCTCACCTACAAAGCACTCCTACCATCTGGCCCCCCTCTTATCTCACAAACCTTTCTCACTGCTTATCAACCCCCACGGTCCCTCAGATCCACCGCAGCCGGACTCCTATCCATTCCCACATCCACACTCTGCAGCTTTGGGGACAGAGCCTTCTCAGTGGCAGCTCCTAGGCTCTGGAATCCCTCTCCCCCAAGATCTCCGTGACTCTGAGTCCCTCACAGTTTTTCAGTCCCGCCTCAAAACACATCTTTTCAACTCTGTCTACCCATAAGCCCCCCCCTCTCAATCAACTTCCCCTTGACTGCCTTTTTATTTTATTTTTATTTTAATTTTTAATTTTACTATACTTACTTGTTTGCCTGTCCTTGTCTGTCTACCCTCCCTCATACTGTAAAGCGTCTTTGAGTTGTGAAAAGCGCTATATAAATAAAATGCATTATTATTATTATTATTATTACAGCAGCACGACTTCAACGTCACGCCAACTTCAGATCCATATTCAAACACACAAGATTCTAAATGGAACGAGTTGAAGCGTTTTGTTTGAACAGTCTGCAGGAGGCAGGGACTTGCTTTCAAGCAGAACAGAAACTAACTTAGAGGAGTGTTTACGTGTTCGGCGTAATGACGTACAACGGCCTCCACGACTTCTGTAGTCCTGTTCAGCCACTTGGTAACAACCATCGCTTTCTCAGAGCACGTCAACTCTTCAGAAATCACCAGAGGGGTCACTGCTGATGGATTTAATGTCCTAGAACGAAACGTGATCCGTCTCTTCAATGCGTCTCAACCACAGACCTTAGTTCAGATAGTTTCCAAAACCCTATGGAGAGATCCCATTGGCTCTGAGACGAGGGAACAGGAAGTGGAGAAATGCTGACTCACTTCCTGGTTTTAGGACTCATTCCTGCACCACTCTATTAAGTTGAAATTAATTCTAAATGTGAACGTAAGTCTCAATGAAAATACCCAGAAATGTTAAAGGTCCCATATCATGGCCATTTCTACTGATCATATTTCCATTGTTGAGGTCTGCTAGAATAGATTTAATTTGTGCAATTTTCCAAAATCACATTGGTTTCTCAAACAGCATCTCTGTATAGTCTGTGTATTCACCAGGGGCCTCATTTATTAAGCCTTGCGTAGGATTGGCGTGGGAAGGTTGCTTACGTAGGACAAAGCAAATAAATACGCACCAACACTTTCCGATTCATAAAAGACTGCGTACCGGCACAGGACTTGCGTACGGCACCTCCTACACCGGTTTCCCTTTAAATGCGGCGCAGCTTTTGCGGGCTTCACGTAACGCCCATATTTGCCTATGAATAGTCAAAGAACCGCCCATTCATTCATTCATTCATTCATTCTGACTGACTGCATGAAGGAGATCGCAGGAAATGACGACAGAACAGCTAAAAAAGACATCTCACACCGTGTCAGATTCTGGTTATTTTGGGGAGGTGGAGATAAATCATATTGTTTGGTGGATGCAGTTTGAACCAGAGTAGCAGCATGGAGGTCGGATCGTCACCAACATAAATAAATAAGTGGTCCGAAAAAGGTTAATGACAAAAAGAATACACATAGCCTTCCTCAGGCAGTGTGTTGGTACCGGGGACAGGAGACCCCGCCTTGATGAGAGACTGTAAGAAGTGATCGGGAATCCCTCCGGAGTGGAGTCATGACGACTGGATCTGAATTATGTTTTTGTACTTGGTGGTTTGTGTTCCAGCTGTCGATCAGCTGTGCGCAGCGTCTCCACTGCAGCAACCCTATATCCACCAGTTAAAGGAAATACAACTAATGTGTTGTGTTATATTAGCTGTTAAATGTACCACATATGGTGT
Source organism: Gymnodraco acuticeps (assembly GCF_902827175.1). NCBI lineage: Eukaryota > Metazoa > Chordata > Actinopteri > Perciformes > Bathydraconidae > Gymnodraco > Gymnodraco acuticeps. The sequence goes on from NW_022989770.1 coordinate 68,536, forward strand.
TCTTAGTTTCCATACCTCCTGTGTTTTACGAGCGACTTATCAAGTCTTGGCAAACGGCATAAAACATGATTAAACGTGATAGTATATAAAACCATGCTTGTATCTACAACCTATAGAAATGCAACACGGCGTCAGTTTAGACGTAATTCTGTCCTCCTGCTTATCATCATTTATGAGAACACATTTCATAACAAGAGAACATCATCGAGGGGTGATCAATAACATATCCGTATTTATTTATTTCTCCAGGTTATGTGTTTGTGTGCACTGAGGAGTCTCAAACAGGCGTTTCTTTCATCATTTTAAGATTGGCTTTAATCAATTTGTGAAAATGAATTCTTCATATATGATAAATGAGAGGTAACATTTTATTGATTGTTTGGTTCGGATCCTCTTCTATACATATATATTATATTGCAATATAAATCAAAAATAATCCCCAACAGTTAATTTCCTCCATGTCGTGCAGCCTTAGTCTGAACATGAGTCCACCTTTAGTCCAGAAGCACGCTCTGTGGTTTCCTGTTCAGATACATGGAGCTTTGGGGATTTTCTTTATTTCCTCTGTGGTTCCTCACAATCAGGAAGATGCCCCACTTTTTAAGAGACTAGTTTTGCCCTTAATCCAAATTATTTAGAGAAGGTGTTGGTATTTAATTTATATTTCAAAGGTTCATTATTACAGTTTTATTTTGTGTTTTATATGAAGCACAACGTACCATGCTGTTATAATAACATTCTTTATCAGCCTTTGAAACTGAAACCATTTTGGGAGGACAAAAAAAACATATTAATAATCATAATGTTTCATAAACGTGAGACGATTAGTCGACTAAATGCCCGAATTGACGACAATCGGGCGACTAGAGAAATGTTGAGTCGAGGGCAACCCTGATTATTTGTGATATTTGCACTAATTATTATAATGTATTATATTTTGCAGCGGGTACCAGCAGATACAACCACCACCACTAAAAGTCCTGAATCCACCACGAAGCCCACAGGTAGAGGCCATTTCAATATCTGTCTCGTTAGGGTGATCAATGATTATTCTGGGATGTTTGATCTGTTTACTGCTCAATGGTTGGATTGGAGTTGAGCTTTCAACGTGGATTTTCTGCTAATATTGCACGCAACGAGGGCTGTCTTATAGCATGTTTAAATATGCAAATTATCCATATCTCATTAAATATGCACATATTTTAACACATTTCAGGAATCGAAATCTGAACTTTGGATAAAGCCAGGTTCAAAATGCTCGTTTCATTTTGTAGTCATATTAGTATCTAAGGCTTTTTCAGAAGGGATATTGGATATCTCTTTTTATCACTCCATAAATCAGAAAATACTGTCCACAGCCCAAAAATATCCATTTTCGCCATGTTTTTAGGTATACAATGTTGTATAATTCAGGCTATGAATGATATATGAACAAACCCTTCTGTAAAAGCCTTCATAATATTGATAGGAATATAACTGGAAGGTTTAGTGTATGTACGTGCTACTGAAGTTGAAATTTCGAACTCAGAGTAGGAGAAAAAACTCATTTTGAGAAAAACGACCTTTAAAGATTGCAGTGAGGCGCTAGCTAAACCCTCCTGTTCTTTGGATGACAGCTTGCGCCTCGACGCACTCTGTGAAGGTATTTCATGTTCGGGGTCATTTGTTTTTTGTATAACCTTGCTTCGTGCAAGTGACAATTGTTGTTGTCTTCTCTGTGAACGTTTTTTTTCGCCGTTCTTTTGCCATTTTGAGATTTCAATTTCTAGCGGAAAGCTAACCAGGAAGTGTTTTAGCACACCACGTGACGCATCTGAACGAATCACGTTGTCAGAAATTGACACCAGCCAATGAGATTTCGTTTCTTGGTTTAAGACCCCTTTGTGCTTTCACGATTGGTTGCTGATACAAAGGAAATGACCATATTTGGATCCGATGCGATTGTGCAGGAGAGACACAGCTTTCCAGCGATACCTCTGTTGACATGGTGCACACAGCGGTCGCAGTACTTTATGTTACGTTAGAATGCTAACTTTGGTGAATTTAGGAGAAATCTACAGACGCAAATAGAGAAACTATAGTAAAATAACACTTAAATGTGTATTTTGTACGTTTTCCTTCCAAAAGCCTGAAAGAAACACGTTGTGGAATCAAAATAGCACAAAATCTCAAAATTGACCAGTACTTGAAAAACGATGTTTTTGCCTGCCGTGTCTCGCCTTAAACCCAAATACCTGTACTTTCTACTTCTTACATGTTGAACTCAAATACCTGTACTTTCTACTTCTTACATGTTGAACCCAAATACCTGTACTTTCTACTTCTTACATGTTGAACTCAAATACCTGTACTTTCTACTTCTTACATGTTGAACTCAAATACCTGTACTTTCTACTTCTTACATGTTGAACCCAAATACCTGTACTTTCTACTTCTTACATGTTGAACTCAAATACCTTTACTTTCTACTTCTTACATGTAACCTGTACTTTCTACTTCTTACATGTTGAACTCAAATACCTGTACTTTCTACTTCTCACATGTTGAACACAAATACCTGTACTTTCTACTTCTTACATGTTGAACCCAAATACCTGTACTTTCTACTTCTTACATGTTGAACTCAAATACCTGTACTTTCTACTTCTTACATGTTGAACTCAAATACCTGTACTTTCTACTTCTTACATGTTGAACCCAAATACCTGTACTTTCTACTTCTTACATGTTGAACTCAAATACCTGTACTTTCTACTTCTTACATGTTGAACTCAAATACCTGTACTTTCTACTTCTTACATGTTGAACTCAAATACTTGTACTTTCTACTTCTCTCATTTCCCAAACAGCTGGTTCCTTTAGTCTGAATGTGTGTTTGATGCGTGATCATTATTCTTTAGAGTCATTGCGTGCCTATTGATTTGAACACGATCCGTGTATCCATCATTTCCTGGTCTTCTCTAAAGAAGAGGGACCAATGGAAACGTTGTCATGTTGCCGTTGTTCAGCATGGAAACATTCATTAGCTAACAATGACATTATTGTTCTATTAATATAAAGGGAGGTCAGGTACTCTTTAAAACAGCTGCTAGTTATGGGTACTTTCTACTGAAGTACATTTCAAAGCCTCTTTACTTTCACTTGAGTAAAGAAGTTTAGTCAGTACTTCTACTTTCACCAGAATATCTTTAAACACGAGTATCTGTACTTCTACTTGAGTTAAGGATACTTTTACCATCCCTGTAAATGACTACTAACATCAGGTCCCAGATCTCAGAGGCTGGCGCAAAATGATATCTGAGTTGGTTCCCCTGGATAATATACTAATGTTCTAGCGTATTTGCATCTGCTATGTGATTACTGAGTTTGTAACATAGAAACTCTCCGTCTCTTCCCATGTATTGAATGTTTCAGTGATGTACTGTCATCCTCCGAAGACTCCGACCATCGGCAGCTTCTATCCGGTCAAAGATGCGTATGAATACAGAGAGGTGATCCTGTTCTCCTGTCCTGAACCTTTCACCCTGAACGGATCGAAGTCTCTGTCCTGCTCATTTAAAAACCTATTCATGTGTCATACCCACTTAACGGTTAGAAACTCAGCTAACTGACGATATGAACCATTTTTACCTAAACAAAACACAATTTTCACTAGAAGCGTCTAAATGAGCGCTGAGCGAAAAAAATGCTAACACGCTTAGCACAGAACTCACGGTAGAAATACTTTATTACTAATCGGATCTGCACAAGCAAGATATCAGATTCCACTGATTCTATAGGTATTAGTATCATCACTGAGCGACAGGGGAAGCAAACACAGACATCACAACACGTAGCTTAACGGAGCTAAAAACGGGAAATAGTCTTACCTTTGCTGTTATTCTGATCAAAAGTCGTGTTCAATGGCATTAAAACGATAAAAACGCTGAAGGTTAATCCATAGTGTAAGGGAAACTTCTGCAGCAATGGAGAGTCAGGACTCAGAGAGACACGAGGAGAGTTGGAGCTTTGATGTCAAACACTGGTGTTTTATTACAAGTATCGGCCGGAGAATTTCACATCACAAGTCACAGCAGCCAGAGGTTCTGACTGCCCGGAGAGTTGCCACATCAATTCTGCCCAGTCTCTCTCTCGATAGACCTTTTAACTAGTTTACAGAGAGTTAATCAACAGCTGGGAACACTGGAGATATCCCCAACATCTGGAGACACTCAATCACTTGTCTGACTCTTAGGCTCTGTGTCCGAGAGTTGACTAGTCATAGACTGAGAAATATCAACATATGACTGCATTAGCACATTCCTTACGGGAGATAACAGAGTCAGGGTTGGTCGTAAACGTCAACACACAGAAAGGTTAAATATCTTAGGAGTAAGGAAGAATTATTCCCTAACACATAGGTTAATCCAATGTGTCTGTCACTTTGGATGATTACTGATAATCCATCATCATATTTATGGCAAAAACTGAGTTTTCATATATAGCTGCATGAGTGTATGACAGCTTCCGGTTTGGGGCATTCTGGCTATGCATCACTCATTCACCAATGGGTAATGTTTAGATGGATTTGAGGAACTTCCCCTTCATTTCTATTGGCTCTAACGGTTTAAAAAGAGATGTCAATCGACCGTCAAATCCACCGTGGTGGTTTTTTTTTTTCTAAATCTCTCTAAAAAGGTCAAATGTCACTTGTTTTGAATCAATCTTGATACAGGGTACTTATTATATGTTATAGTTTGGATTCCTAAAGCTTTTAGTCTACCTTACCATCATTCAAGGGTGGTTTCACTATAAGTAATGCTTTATGGACACTATAATTAACATTTTTTTACTATGTTCAATCTGAATTTACTTTCAAATAAAAAAATTCTATATTGATTCTGACTCTTCTACGTCCAACTCACAGGTTTATCATTGCTTTGAGAAAAAAGATTATTAATTTTCCCCTTTTAGAAGATATGGTCCTTTGTTCTGAGAATGTCATTTTCGAGCCTGAGACCTGGAACACAGGCTCAGGGCTAAACAGGTTAAACATCTTATGTTTATATTAATATCTTTATTTGATCCTTTTATTGGATGTCTGCACCCTCTTACTCTCGCCGTGCACCCTCAAACCAAAATGCAGGTTTTCCCTGTAAAATGTTAAAGTGATGCCAGAAAACAATATTCCTGCTCGTCAGAAACTGAATAATGACGTCAGGCGGCAGAGACAGCTTAATTACGGGATGGATGTCCGGTGGGTCTGACACTGAAACTGAGATTTTTGTTTCTTTTCCTTTTCTCTGTAGAGGAAGTAAAGAAACCTCTGGATTTATTTGTTGTTTGAGGAGCAACATATGACTCAGCAGTAGGGATGGGTTTCGTTTTTTTTATCGGTACCGGTATTTTTCGATACTCTTATCGATACTTTTCAAAAGTGGATAATATCGTCTGTTAGCTGAGTTTCTTCCCGTTAAGTGGGTATGACATATGAATAGGTTGTTCAATGTTAAGAAGCCTTGAGACGCTGTTTCTTGCAAGATGTTGCGTCTGCCCCCGGGAGTCTCACAACAACAAGAGCGCTGTTAGGAGAGATGACGAGTGGCATTCACAGTGGCCAATCAGAGGGGTACTCAAACCGGATATGTCACACAGGATGAGGGTTCCCAACCAACCAGAATTGTTTCATCTAAGGAAGTAGCGTAATTCATATACCGATAGCAGCACCGTTTGTCCAGCGGCTTAACGGTATACCGATACCGTCCAATCGGCTACCGGTACTGACTTAGTACCGGTTCTCGATACCCATCCCTACTCAGCAGCTTTAAGACATGAAGACACTTTTATTCACTTCACTTCATTTAACATATTCCCATTGAATCTCAGCTCTGACTCTAATTTACTCTAAATCAGTTGTTTTTGGACATTTTTCTGAATTTCCTTCCTGTGTATTTTGATGTTCTTTCAGAGGTAGATTGTAAGGAGCCAGTTGTTGAGTTCGGTCATTGGGATTCGGGGTCGCGGGGCCCCTACACTTACAAGGCTACCGTCACGTTCAAGTGCAACGAGGGGTACAGGATGACAAATTCTGCCACCATAATCTGTGGGATCAACGAACTGTGGGAGCCTGCACTCCCAAAATGTGAAGGTGAGTCTCAAAGAAAATCCTATTTAGATAAACCTGGGGAGTTTCAATTAGGGCTGCGCTATAGAGCGGTGCAGGGAGGACGTATTTACCCTGAAGGAAGCTGCTGGTTCCCTCCACAAAAAGCAATAGGATTCCTCCAGAGGATTTAGGAAAATAGCTAGAAATAAGGTCTGTGGAAAACGACCCTGTTTGATAAATGCACGTTTTGTTCAGCCGGATAATCTCCACATGTCTTCCCTACTTTTATAATGTTGGAATCATAAATCTAATGTCCAGAAGCAAAATGCTAACGTTATGCTATAAAGGAAGTACCTCAGCACCAAATCCCTCCATAACCCACCCCTTACCCACATCGATTCCTGTCTGACAGCTATTAAAACTTGGATGCAACATAACCTCCTCAAACTGAACAGCAACAAAACAGAACTCCTCCTAATCGGCTCCAAATCCACCCTCAGCAAGGTCACTAACATACTCTCACCATCGACGGCACCATTGTTTCCCCATCCAATCAGGCACGCCACCTTGGCGTAATCTTTGACCCCACCCTCTCCCTCGAACCTCACATCCGCCAAACAGTCAAAACCTCATTTTTTCCACCATCTGCAATATTGCAAAATCCTACCCTCTCTCACCCGCCCCGCAGCCGAACGACTAATCCATGCCTTCATTTCCTCCCGCCTCGACTACTGCAACTCACTTCTTTACGGCATCAGCACTACATCCCTCAACAGACTCCAACGGGTTCAAAATGCAGCTGCACGTCTCCTCTCGCATACCAAACCATGGCATCACATCACCCCAGTCCTCAAAGACCTCCACTGGCTTCCTGTCTCCCATCGCATCAACTACAAAGTTCTGGTCCTCACCTACAAAGCACTCTACCATCTGGCCCCCCCCTTATCTCACAAACCTTCTCACTGCTTATCAACCCCCACGGTCCCTCAGATCCACCGCAGCCGGACTCCTATCCATTCCCACATCCACACTCTGCAGCTTTGGGGACAGAGCCTTCTCAGTGGCAGCTCCTAGGCTCTGGAATCCCTTCCCCCAAGATCTCCTTGACTCTGAGTCCCTCACAGTCTTTCAGTCCCGCCTCAAAACACATCTTTTCAACTCTGTCTACCCATAAGCCCCCCCCTCTCAATCAACTTCCCCTTGACTGCCTTTTTATTTTATTTTTATTTTATTTTTATTTTACTATACTTACTTGTTTGCCTGTCCTTGTCTGTCTACCCTCCCTCATACTGTAAAGCGTCTTTGAGTTGTGAAAAGCGCTATATAAATAAAATGCATTATTATTATTATTATTATTACAGCAGCACGACTTCAACGTCACGCCAACTTCAGATCCATATTCAAACACACAGATTCTAAATGGAACGAGTTGAAGCGTTTGTTTGAACAGTCTGCAGGAGGCAGGGACTTGCTTTCAAGCAGAACAGAAACTAACTTAGAGGAGTGTTTACGTGTTCGGCGTAATGACGTACAACGGCCTCCACGACTTCTGTAGTCCTGTTCAGCCACTTGGTAACAACCATCGCTTTTCAGAGACGTCAACTCTTCAGAAATCACCAGAGGGGTCACTGCTGATGGATTTAATGTCCTAGAACGAAACGTGATCCGTCTCTTCAATGCGTCTCAACCACAGACCTTAGTTCAGATAGTTTCCTAAACCCTATGGAGAGATCCCATTGGCTCTGAGACCAGGGAACAGGAAGTGGAGAAATGCTGACTCACTTCCTGGTTTTAGGACTCATTCCTGCACCGCTCTATTAAGTTGAAATTAATTCTAAATGTGAACGTAAGTCTCAATGAAAATACCCAGAAATGTTAAAGGTCCCATATCATGGCCATTTCTACTGATCATATTTCCATTGTTGAGGTCTGCTAGAATAGATTTAATTTGTGCAATTTTCCAAAATCACATTGGTTTCTCAAACAGCATCTCTGTATAGTCTGTGTATTCACCAGGGGCCTCATTTATTAAGCCTTGCGTAGGATTGGCGTGGGAAGGTTGCTTACGTAGGACAAAGCAAATAAATACGCACCAACACTTTCCGATTCATAAAAGACTGCGTACCGGCACAGGACTTGCGTACGGCACCTCCTACACCGGTTTCCCTTTAAATGCGGCGCAGCTTTTGCGGGCTTCACGTAACGCCCATATTTGCCTATGAATAGTCAAAGAAACGCCCATTCATTCATTCATTCATTCATTCTGACTGACTGCATGAAGGAGATCGCAGGAAATGACGACAGAACAGCTAAAAAAGACATCTCACACCGTGTCAGATTCTGGTTATTTTGGGGAGGTGGAGATAAATCATATTGTTTGGTGGATGCAGTTTGAACCAGAGTAGCAGCATGGAGGTCGGATCGTCACCAACATAAATAAATAAGTGGTCCGAAAAAGGTTAATGACAAAAAGAATACACATAGCCTTCCTCAGGCAGTGTGTTGGTACCGGGGACAGGAGACCCCGCCTTGATGAGAGACTGTAAGAAGTGATCGGGAATCCCTCCGGAGTGGAGTCATGACGACTGGATCTGAATTATGTTTTTGTATTTGGTGGTTTGTGTTCCAGCTGTCGATCAGCTGTGCGCAGCGTCTCCACTGCAGCAACCCTATATCCACCAGTTAAAGGAAATACAACTAATGTGTTGTGTTATATTAGCTGTTAAATGTACCACATATGGTGTTCTTAGTTTCCATACCTCCTGTGTTTTACGAGCGACTTATCAAGTCTTGGCAAACGGCATAAAACATGATTAAACGTGATAGTATATAAAACCATGCTTGTATCTACAACCTATAGAAATGCAACACGGCGTCAGTTTAGACGTAATTCTGTCCTCCTGCTTATCATCATTTATGAGAACACATTTCATAACAAGAGAACATCATCGAGGGGTGATCAATAACATATCCGTATTTATTTATTTCTCCAGGTTATGTGTTTGTGTGCACTGAGGAGTCTCAAACAGGCGTTTGTTTCATCATTTTAAGATTGGCTTTAATCAATTTGTGAAAATGAATTCTTCATATATGATAAATGAGAGGTAACATTTTATTGATTGTTTGGTTCGGATCCTCTTCTATACATATATATTATATTGCAATATAAATCAAAAATAATCCCCAACAGTTCATTTCCTCCATGTCGTGCAGCCTTAGTCTGAACATGAGTCCACCTTTAGTCCAGAAGCACGCTCTGTGGTTTCCTGTTCAGATACATGGAGCTTTGGGGATTTTCTTTATTTCCTCTGTGGTTCCTCACAATCAGGAAGATGCCCCACTTTTTAAGAGACTAGTTTTGCCCTTAATCCAAATTATTTAGAGAAGGTGTTGGTATTTAATTTATATTTCAAAGGTTCATTATTACAGTTTTATTTTGTGTTTTATATGAAGCACAACGTACCATGCTGTTATAATAACATTCTTTATCAGCCTTTGAAACTGAAACCATTTTGGGAGGACAAAAAAAACATATTAATAATCATAATGTTTCATAAACGTGAGACGATTAGTCGACTAAATGCCCGAATTGACGACAATCGGGCGACTAGAGAAATGTTGAGTCGAGGGCAACCCTGATTATTTGTGATATTTGCACTAATTATTATAATGTATTATATTTTGCAGCGGTACCAGCAGATACAACCACCACCACTAAAAGTCCTGAATCCACCACGAAGCCCACAGGTAGAGGCCATTTCAATATCTGTCTCGTTAGGGTGATCAATGATTATTCTGGGATGTTTGATCTGTTTACTGCTCAATGGTTGGATTGGAGTTGAGCTTTCAACGTGGATTTTCTGCTAATATTGCACGCAACGAGGGCTGTCTTATAGCATGTTTAAATATGCAAATTATCCATATCTCATTAAATATGCACATATTTTAACACATTTCAGGAATCGAAATCTGAACTTTGGATAAAGCCAGGTTCAAAATGCTCGTTTCATTTTGTAGTCATATTAGTATCTAAGGCTTTTTCAGAAGGGATATTGGATATCTCTTTTTATCACTCCATAAATCAGAAAATACTGTCCACAGCCCAAAAATATCCATTTTCGCCATGTTTTTAGGTATACAATGTTGTATAATTCAGGCTATGAATGATATATGAACAAACCCTTCTGTAAAAGCCTTCATAATATTGATAGGAATATAACTGGAAGGTTTAGTGTATGTACGTGCTACTGAAGTTGAAATTTCGAACTCAGAGTAGGAGAAAAAAACTCATTTTGAGAAAACGACCTTTAAAGATTGCAGTGAGGCGCTAGCTAAACCCTCCTGTTCTTTGGATGACAGCTTGCGCCTCGACGCACTCTGTGAAGGTATTTCATGTTCGGGGTCATTTGTTTTTTGTATAACCTTGCTTCGTGCAAGTGACAATTGTTGTTGTCTTCTCTGTGAACGTTTTTTTCGCCGTTCTTTTGCCATTTTGAGATTTCAATTTCTAGCGGAAAGCTAACCAGGAAGTGTTTTAGCACACCACGTGACGCATCTGAACGAATCACGTTGTCAGAAATTGACACCAGCCAATGAGATTTCGTTTCTTGGTTTAAGACCCCTTTGTGCTTTCACGATTGGTTGCTGATACAAAGGAAATGACCATATTTGGATCCGATGCGATTGTGCAGGAGAGACACAGCTTTCCAGCGATACCTCTGTTGACATGGTGCACACAGCGGTCGCAGTACTTTATGTTACGTTAGAATGCTAACTTTTGGTGAATTTAGGAGAAATCTACAGACGCAAATAGAGAAACTATAGTAAAATAAACACTTAAATGTGTATTTTGTACGTTTTCCTTCCAAAAGCCTGAAAGAAAACATGTTGTGGAATCAAAATAGCACAAAATCTCAAAATTGACCAGTACTTGAAAAACGATGTTTTTGCCTGCCGTGTCTCGCCTTAAACCCAAATACCTGTACTTTCTACTTCTTACATGTTGAACTCAAATACCTGTACTTTCTACTTCTTACATGTTGAACCCAAATACCTGTACTTCTACTTCTTACATGTTGAACTCAAATACCTGTACTTTCTACTTCTTACATGTTGAACTCAAATACCTGTACTTTCTACTTCTTACATGTTGAACTCAAATACCTGTACTTTCTACTTCTTACATGTTGAACCCAAATACCTGTACTTTCTACTTCTTACATGTTGAACTCAAATACCTTTACTTTCTACTTCTTACATGTTGAACTCAAATACCTGTACTTTCTACTTCTTACATGTTGAACTCAAATACCTGTACTTTCTACTTCTCACATGTTGAACACAAATACCTGTACTTTCTACTTCTTACATGTTGAACCCAAATACCTGTACTTTCTACTTCTTACATGTTGAACTCAAATACCTGTACTTTCTACTTCTTACATGTTGAACCCAAATACCTGTACTTTCTACTTCTTACATGTTGAACTCAAATACCTGTACTTTCTACTTCTTACATGTTGAACTCAAATACCTGTACTTTCTACTTCTTACATGTTGAACTCAAATACCTTGTACTTTCTACTTCTCTCATTTCCCAAACAGCTGGTTCCTTTAGTCTGAATGTGTGTTTGATGCGTGATCATTATTCTTTAGAGTCATTGCGTGCCTATTGATTTGAACACGATCCGTGTATCCATCATTTCCTGGTCTTCTCTAAAGAAGAGGGACCAATGGAAACGTTGTCATGTTGCCGTTGTTCAGCATGGAAACATTCATTAGCTAACAATGACATTATTGTTCTATTAATATAAAGGGAGGTCAGGTACTCTTTAAAACAGCTGCTAGTTATGGGTACTTTCTACTGAAGTACATTTCAAAGCCTCTTTACTTTCACTTGAGTAAAGAAGTTTAGTCAGTACTTCTACTTTCACCAGAATATCTTTAAACACGAGTATCTGTACTTCTACTTGAGTTAAGGATACTTTTACCATCCCTGTAAATGACTACTAACATCAGGTCCCAGATCTCAGAGGCTGGCGCAAAATGATATCTGAGTTGGTTCCCCTGGATAATATACTAATGTTTCTAGCGTATTTGCATCTGCTATGTGATTACTGAGTTTGTAACATAGAAACTCTCCGTCTCTTCCCATGTATTGAATGTTTCAGTGATGTACTGTCATCCTCCGAAGACTCCGACCATCGGCAGCTTCTATCCGGTCAAAGATGCGTATGAATACAGAGAGGTGATCCTGTTCTCCTGTCCTGAACCTTTCACCCTGAACGGATCGAAGTCTCTGTCCTGCTCATTTAAAAACCTATTCATGTGTCATACCCACTTAACGGTTAGAAACTCAGCTAACTGACGATATGAACCATTTTTACCTAAACAAAACACAATTTTCACTAGAAGCGTCTAAATGAGCGCTGAGCGAAAAAATGCTAACACGCTTAGCACAGAACTCACGGTAGAAATACTTTATTACTAATCGGATCTGCACAAGCAAGATATCAGATTCCACTGATTCTATAGGTATTAGTATCATCACTGAGCGACAGGGGAAGCAAACACAGACATCACAACACGTAGCTTAACGGAGCTAAAAACGGGAAATAGTCTTACCTTTGCTGTTATTCTGATCAAAAGTCGTGTTCAATGGCATTAAAACGATAAAAACGCTGAAGGTTAATCCATAGTGTAAGGGAAACTTCTGCAGCAATGGAGAGTCAGGACTCAGAGAGACACGAGGAGAGTTGGAGCTTTGATGTCAAACACTGGTGTTTTATTACAAGTATCGGCCGGAGAATTTCACATCACAAGTCACAGCAGCCAGAGGTTCTGACTGCCCGGAGAGTTGCCACATCAATTCTGCCCAGTCTCTCTCTCGATAGACCTTTTAACTAGTTTACAGAGAGTTAATCAACAGCTGGGAACACTGGAGATATCCCCAACATCTGGAGACACTCAATCACTTGTCTGACTCTTAGGCTCTGTGTCCGAGAGTTGACTAGTCATAGACTGAGAAATATCAACATATGACTGCATTAGCACATTCCTTACGGGAGATAACAGAGTCAGGGTTGGTCGTAAACGTCAACACACAGAAAGGTTAAATATCTTAGGAGTAAGGAAGAATTATTCCCTAACACATAGGTTAATCCAATGTGTCTGTCACTTTGGATGATTACTGATAATCCATCATCATATTTATGGCAAAAACTGAGTTTTCATATATAGCTGCATGAGTGTATGACAGCTTCCGGTTTGGGGCATTCTGGCTATGCATCACTCATTCACCAATGGGTAATGTTTAGATGGATTTGAGGAACTTCCCCTTCATTTCTATTGGCTCTAACGGTTAAAAAGAGATGTCAATCGACCGTCAAATCCACCGTGGTGTTTTTTTTTTCTTCTAAATCTCTCTAAAAAGGTCAAATGTCACTTGTTTTGAATCAATCTTGATACAGGGTACTTATTATATGTTATAGTTTGGATTCCTAAAGCTTTTAGTCTACCTTACCATCATTCAAGGGTGGTTTCACTATAAGTAATGCTTTATGGACACTATAATTAAAAATGTTTTACTATGTTCAATCTGAATTTACTTTCAAATAAAAAAATTCTATATTGATTCTGACTCTTCTACGTCCAACTCACAGGTTTATCATTGCTTTGAGAAAAAAGATTATTAATTTTCCCCTTTTAGAAGATATGGTCCTTTGTTCTGAGAATGTCATTTTCGAGCCTGAGACCTGGAACACAGGCTCAGGGCTAAACAGGTTAAACATCTTATGTTTATATTAATATCTTTATTTGATCCTTTTATTGGATGTCTGCACCCTCTTACTCTCGCCGTGCACCCTCAAACCAAAATGCAGGTTTTCCCTGTAAAATGTTAAAGTGATGCCAGAAAACAATATTCCTGCTCGTCAGAAACTGAATAATGACGTCAGGCGGCAGAGACAGCTTAATTACGGGATGGATGTCCGGTGGGTCTGACACTGAAACTGAGATTTTTGTTTCTTTTCCTTTTCTCTGTAGAGGAAGTAAAGAAACCTCTGGATTTATTTGTTGTTTGAGGAGCAACATATGACTCAGCAGTAGGGATGGGTTTCGTTTTTTTTATCGGTACCGGTATTTTTCGATACTCTTATCGATACTTTTCAAAAGTGGATAATATCGTCTGTTAGCTGAGTTTCTTCCCGTTAAGTGGGTATGACATATGAATAGGTTGTTCAATGTTAAGAAGCCTTGAGACGCTGTTTCTTGCAAGATGTTGCGTCTGCCCCCGGGAGTCTCACAACAACAAGAGCGCTGTTAGGAGAGATGACGAGTGGCATTCACAGTGGCCAATCAGAGGGGTACTCAAACCGGATATGTCACACAGGATGAGGGTTCCCAACCAACCAGAATTGTTTCATCTAAGGAAGTAGCGTAATTCATATACCGATAGCAGCACCGTTTGTCCAGCGGCTTAACGGTATACCGATACCGTCCAATCGGCTACCGGTACTGACTTAGTACCGGTTCTCGATACCCATCCCTACTCAGCAGCTTTAAGACATGAAGACACTTTTATTCACTTCACTTCATTTAACATGTTCCCATTGCATCTCAGCTCTGACTCTAATTTACTCTAAATCAGTTGTTTTTGGACATTTTTCTGAATTTCCTTCCTGTGTATTTTGATGTTCTTTCAGAGGTAGATTGTAAGGAGCCAGTTGTTGGGTTCGGTCATTGGGATTCGGGGTCGCGGGGCCCCTACACTTACAAGGCTACCGTCACGTTCAAGTGCAACGAGGGGTACAGGATGACAAATTCTGCCACCATAATCTGTGGGATCAACGAACTGTGGGAGCCTGCACTCCCAAAATGTGAAGGTGAGTCTCAAAGAAAATCCTATTTAGATAAACCTGGGGAGTTTCAATTAGGGCTGCGCTATAGAGCGGTGCAGGGAGGACGTATTTACCCTGAAGGAAGCTGCTGGTTCCCTCCACAAAAAGCAATAGGATTTCTCCATAGGATTTAGGAAAATAGCTGGAAATAAGGTCTGTGGAAAACGACCCTGTTTGATAAATGCACGTTTTGTTCAGCCGGATAATCTCCACATGTCTTCCCTACTTTTATAATGTTGGAATCATAAATCTAATGTCCAGAAGCAAAATGCTAACGTTATGCTATAAAGGAAGTACCTCAGCACCAAATCCCTCCATAACCCACCCCTTACCCACATCGATTCCTGTCTGACAGCTATTAAAACTTGGATGCAACATAACCTCCTCAAACTGAACAGCAACAAAACAGAACTCCTCCTAATCGGCTCCAAATCCACCCTCAGCAAGGTCACTAACATACTCTCACCATCGACGGCACCATTGTTTCCCCATCCAATCAGGCACGCCACCTTGGCGTAATCTTTGACCCCACCCTCTCCCTCGAACCTCACATCCGCCAAACAGTCAAAACCTCATTTTTCCACCTCTGCAATATTGCAAAAATCCTACCCTCTCTCACCCGCCCCGCAGCCGAACGACTAATCCATGCCTTCATTTCCTCCCGCCTCGACTACTGCAACTCACTTCTTTACGGCATCAGCACTACATCCCTCAACAGACTCCAACGGGTTCAAAATGCAGCTGCACGTCTCCTCTCGCATACCAAACCATGGCATCACATCACCCCAGTCCTCAAAGACCTCCACTGGCTTCCTGTCTCCCATCGCATCAACTACAAAGTTCTGGTCCTCACCTACAAAGCACTCTACCATCTGGCCCCCCCTTATCTCACAAACCTTCTCACTGCTTATCAACCCCCACGGTCCCTCAGATCCACCGCAGCCGGACTCCTATCCATTCCCACATCCACACTCTGCAGCTTTGGGGACAGAGCCTTCTCAGTGGCAGCTCCTAGGCTCTGGAATCCCTTCCCCCAAGATCTCCTTGACTCTGAGTCCCTCACAGTCTTTCAGTCCCGCCTCAAAACACATCTTTTCAACTCTGTCTACCCATAAGCCCCCCCCTCTCAATCAACTTCCCCTTGACTGCCTTTTTATTTTATTTTTATTTTATTTTTTATTTTACTATACTTACTTGTTTGCCTGTCCTTGTCTGTCTACCCTCCCTCATACTGTAAAGCGTCTTTGAGTTGTGAAAAGCGCTATATAAATAAAATGCATTATTATTATTATTATTATTACAGCAGCACGACTTCAACGTCACGCCAACTTCAGATCCATATTCAAACACACAGATTCTAAATGGAACGAGTTGAAGCGTTTGTTTGAACAGTCTGCAGGAGGCAGGGACTTGCTTTCAAGCAGAACAGAAACTAACTTAGAGGAGTGTTTACGTGTTCGGCGTAATGACGTACAACGGCCTCCACGACTTCTGTAGTCCTGTTCAGCCACTTGGTAACAACCATCGCTTTTCAGAGACGTCAACTCTTCAGAAATCACCAGAGGGTCACTGCTGATGGATTTAATGTCCTAGAACGAAACGTGATCCGTCTCTTCAATGCGTCTCAACCACAGACCTTAGTTCAGATAGTTTCCTAAACCCTATGGAGAGATCCCATTGGCTCTGAGACCAGGGAACAGGAAGTGGAGAAATGCTGACTCACTTCCTGGTTTTAGGACTCATTCCTGCACCGCTCTATTAAGTTGAAATTAATTCTAAATGTGAACGTAAGTCTCAATGAAAATACCCAGAAATGTTAAAGGTCCCATATCATGGCCATTTCTACTGATCATATTTCCATTGTTGAGGTCTGCTAGAATAGATTTAATTTGTGCAATTTTCCAAAATCATATTGGTTTCTCAAACAGCATCTCTGTATAGTCTGTGTATTCACCAGTGGCCTCATTTATTAAGCCTGGCGTAGGATTGGCGTGGGAAGGTTGCTTACGTAGGACAAAGCAAATAAATACGCACCAACACTTTCCGATTCATAAAAGACTGCGTACCGGCACAGGACTTGCGTACGGCACCTCCTACACCGGTTTCCCTTTAAATGCGGCGCAGCTTTTGCGGGCTTCACGTAACGCCCATATTTGCCTATGAATAGTCAAAGAAACGCCCATTCATTCATTCATTCATTCATTCTGACTGACTGCATGAAGGAGATCGCAGGAAATGACGACAGAAAAGCTAAAAAATACATCTCACACCGTGTCAGATTCTGGTTATTTTGGGGAGGTGGAGATAAATCATATTGTTTGGTGGATGCAGTTTGAACCAGAGTAGCAGCATGGAGGTCGGATCGTCACCAACATAAATAAATAAGTGGTCCGAAAAAGATTCATGACAAAAAGAATACACATAGCCTTCCTCAGGCAGTGTGTTTGTACCGGGGACAGGAGACCCCCCCCCCCCCCCACCCCCCTTGATGAGAGACTGTAAGAAGTGATCGGGAATCCCTCCGGAGTGGAGTCATGACGACTGGATCTGAATTATGTGTTTGTATTTGGTGGTTTGTGTTCCAGCTGTCGATCAGCTGTGCGCAGCGTCTCCACTGCAGCCTGTGCGTCTCAACCCCCCCCGCAGCAACCCTATATCCACCAGTTAAAGGAAATACAACTAATGTGTTGTGTTATATTAGCTGTTAAATGTACCACATATGGTGTTCTTAGTTTCCATACCTCCTGTGTTTTACGAGCGACTTATCAAGTCTTGGCAAACGGCATAAAACATGATTAAACGTGATAGTATATAAAACCATGCTCGTATCTACAACCTATAGAAATGCAACACGGCGTCAGTTTAGACGTAATTCTGTCCTCCTGCTTACCGCATCATTTATGAGAACACATTTCATAACAAGAGAACATCATCGAGGGGTGATCAATAACATATCCGTATTTATTTATTTCTCCAGGTTATGTGTTTGTGTGCACTGAGGAGTCTCAAACAGGCGTTTGTTTCATCATTTTAAGATTGGCTTTAATCAATTTGTGAAAATGAATTCTTCATATGTGATAAATGAGAGGTAACATGTTATTGATTGTTTGGTTCGGATCCTCTTCTATACATATTGGAGTTGAGCTTTCAAGGTGGATTTTCTGCTAATATTGCACATGTGAGTGAAGAAAAAAAAGTAGAACAAAAAAATATTTCCTTTTTTTTGGGGGGAAAAAAGTCAAACTTTTATTTTGAAGGCCCGATGTTCTAACGCTGTGCATGCAGTAGCATTGGAAGTACCGGAGACCATGAACGGTTTTGAAAACTTCTGTCACGTAGTGATCATCTTCTCAATAAAACATCTTTGCTGATGTT
Source organism: Gymnodraco acuticeps (assembly GCF_902827175.1). Taxonomy (NCBI): domain Eukaryota; kingdom Metazoa; phylum Chordata; class Actinopteri; order Perciformes; family Bathydraconidae; genus Gymnodraco; species Gymnodraco acuticeps. The sequence goes on from NW_022989770.1 coordinate 86,893, forward strand.
TCTTCGAGTCTTCTGGCCAATAAGAATCAAGAGTGTTGCCGGAAGTCCCCACGGAGAATAACTTTGCGGTAGAACTATTCTTTATACATCCACGGGTACAACTTTAGATACAAATGAACACATAATGAAATATGACCACCAGTTTGATGATTTACAGGTCACAGAACAATGGGGGCTATCTACCCTTACCCACAATTTAAAGTAAGTCACACAGACTCTCTCCTCTTTACTCTTCTCTCTGAGTGGAGCAGCAAGCTGTCAGAACAAAGTGAAAAACAAACAATGGCATAACATATTATAAATATGTCGGGTAGCAATAGATTTATTTATTTTCTTCTCAGAGTGTACCAGACTGGGTAGTTTACATGTTAGTATTTAAAAAAATCTCCTGGGGGAGAATCCCCCCCGACCCTTTTTATGTTAGTTCAGCTTTGATTCCATCATCTCATTAAACCTTATTTAAAAGCATACTTTAGTTCTGTGAAGGGATATAAGGGATATATGCACTGTACTTCACTTTAATTAATAATGTATGCTGAAAAGCGTATATATTACTGCACGATTTTTTGTTGAATAGATTTGAGTGGTTCAAAATTTCGGGTCGCGATCTATTGACCAAGTAAAAAGTGGGTCCCGAGAGAGTTGAGAACCACTGATATAGTGTTAGCTGTTGGCCATCAATCTTGTGTTTGTTTGTAAATACCATGTAGCATGACTTGCCTTCTGACATTTTGAATCCCCAGTTATATGACCACCTCTCCACTTTTTTAATCGCTCTAGCTTCTCCATTACGTATGGGGCATGTCTTCCCCTCATCCACATAGCCCCATCATCTGCGTGTAAAGCCCATTGGATGCATGTGTCTAAGCATGTCAACATGTCATTAATCAAGATGTTGAATAATATTGGACTGACTGCACTCCCTTGGGGGATACCATTTTCTATTTCTAAATAATTGGAAATATCTGCTCCAACCTTTACTCTAAATGTCCTGTCTGTTCAAAAGGCCCTTACCCAATTGAACATTCTCCCTCCAATACCCATTCTCCTCAAAGTGATCAGTAACCCCTCCCTCCACACAGAGTCATACGCCTTTTCAATGTCAAAGTACACTATTGCCATTATCTCTTTCATTTTCAATGTTTTCCCACGTCATTACTCACTCTTACTAATTCCACATCCAGAGGTGACCTATTATCCTGTCTCTTCTCCTTTTCATTCTCTGCTAGTAACTGCTGTTTTTGCTGCCTATGGATATCACTGAGATGCTCCCCACTATGTACTGCTGCAAGTGTCCTTCCTAACATACCTGCCTTCTCTTTATCTGTCACTGCCAGCCTCTCCCCATCAACCAAAGCTGGCATTTTAATGGATTTCCTTTTCCCACTCATCTGCTGAAACATGGACCAGACATCACCTAATGTTACTCCTCTGCCAATGGTAGAACACCATTCTCTCCATGTTCTCTCGTGTGTATTTTACTGTCCTTCGAGCAGCTGCCCTTTTCCTTTGATACTCTATAACATTATTTTGTGTCATGTTTCTTTAATTCTCTAAGTGCATGGTTTCGCTCTTTAGTAGCCCTGCTGCATTCCTCATTCCACCATGGCACCACTTTCTTCCTACCCTTGGTTGTTGTTTTGGGTATACTGTTCTCTGCTGCATTTAGTATATGTTGCGTTTTGTGGCTTGTAATGACCTCTATGCTTCCCTCTGATGTTAGCAGGTGTACCGACTCCTCACACCATATCCTACATTTCCCCCAATCAGCAAAGCACCACCTCACACAGAGCGAGGCGCGGCGCAGTTCCTCTGCACGGGCTGCGGAAGTGAAATGCTTGATGGGAAACGACTCGCTGGTATCTCGAGCTGAGCGCTCATTGGTGGTTTTTACCACGTGCTGGTGATGAAGCTCTCCCATTGGCTCGGCTAAAGTTTGTTGTCGTTTTGTGTCAGTTTTACCGCACTTCCATTCACATTTTTCATCATTGTTCCACAATGTTTATCATCATGAAATTAATATCTATATATTTTATACTAGACTTGCACTGCTTACCGTTTTCATACTTTATATATCTTAGCATATTCATACACACTGTTCATACTGCTCACAGGCTACTGTGTGTATCTAGTGTATTCATACCCCTCACTGTTTATTCATCATTCACTTTATTCTATATTTTATTCTGTAGATTGTGTACATTACTTTTCACTTTACTGCTTGTTGCACCTGGTTAGAAGCTAAACTGCATTTCGTTGTCTCAGTACCTGTAATATGTGCAATAACAAAAAAGTTGAATCTAATCTTGAGCAGGAACAAATGTATTTACTTAGTACATATCTGACATTAACGATTAAACACGTGTGCATTCTTTATAAATGCAAACCGAGTCAAGCCGACTCCGGAGGTGGCGGTATGCACCTTAAAGTTGTTTGCAATCCGTCAAAAAACCGGAAGAAGAAGAAGACGAAGACTTTTTGCAAAAACACTTTATTTACATATGATCAATTATACATTCGATCAATAAAGTGCTTCATTGTGCAATAAAATAAACGAATCACTGAATACATTAAAACCTATGTTTTAAAAACTTGTGCAAAGTGCAAATCCTCATCCACCACAGAACACACAATATATTCATAACACCAACGCTGTTTAAAAGCATCCAAGTCTCCAATATGTTTATAAAAACGATGCTCCAGCCAGAGTCTGGCTCTGATGTTGCACAGCCAGATCACTTTTGCCTCTTCCCCTTTCTTATTTTCAACCCTGTTTTTTCTACTTAAATAAATGGCCATTTTTGCTTCGCCAGAGAGGTAATTCAGGAGCTGCCACTTTTCCTTGTTCGTCTTTTTATACGGACCCATGATAAAAACACTCTGGGTAAAAGCTATACTAAAAGACTAGAAACCGATGTTAAAAGAGAGAAGAAACCTGTGTGTCTCTTGCACTCTGTGAGAACATGGAAAACAGTCTCTCTAAAACCACAAAATGGACACTTGTTAAAAACAGCAGGATTAATAATGGAGATAAAAGAATTACAGGCGATGGCAACGTGTAAAATTCTCCACTGGAGGTCGGCAGTACGTTTTTTAATGGGAGGTTTGTATAAAATCCTCCACTGTGGGCCTGGTCCGCTTCCTCTACCCAGTCTGGTGCTCCACACAGTGGAGGCCCTGTCCTTCAGTGCATTTTTGTTGGTCGTCTTTACAATGTTCATTACATTACATTACATTGCATTTAGCTGACGCTTTTATCCAAAGCGACTTACAATAAGTACATTCGACCAGGAAGACACAACCTTGAAGAAAACAGAATCATATAAGTACATCAGGTTTCATAGAGCCAAACATTTCAAGTGCTACTCAACTGGCTTTAGATAAGCCAGTCCTTTATTAGTATAAAAGTGCTTTGTTAATAGTTCTAACGCTCGAAGTGGAGTCGAAAGAGATGAGTTTTCAGTTTGCGCCGGAAGATGTGCAAGCTATCTGCCGTCCTGATGTCAATGGGGAGCTCATTCCACCATCTTGGAGCCAGGACAGCAAACCCACGTGTTTTCGCCGATGGGAACTTGGGTCCCCCTCGCAGCGAGGGCGCAACGACTCGTTTGGCTGATGCAGAGCGTAGTGCACACGCTGGGGTGTACAGTTTAACCATGTCCTGGATGTACGAAGGGCCAGATCCATTCGCAGCATGGTAAGCAAGTACCAGTGTCTTGAAGTGGATTCTAGCAGTTACCGGAAGCCAGTGAAGGGAGCGGAGGAGCGGAGTGGTGTGGGAGAATTTAGGAAGGTTGAAGACCAGACGAGCCGCTGCATTCTGGATGAGCTGCAGAGGTCGGATGGCACATGCAGGTAGACCAGCCAGGAGGGAGTTGCAGTAGTCTAGGCGTGAGATGACGAGAGCCTGGACCAGAACCTGAGTCGCTTTCTGAGTCAGCTGGGGATGTATCTTCCTGATATTGTAAAGCATGTATCTGCAGCAACGGGTTGTAGCAGCGATGTTTGCAGTGAAGGACAGGTTGTTATCTAGGGTCACACCCAGATTCCTTGCAGTCTGAGTCGGGGAAACAACTGAGGTGCCGATGTTGATTGTTAGGTCAAGAGTGGGACAATCTTTTCCCGGGAGGAAGAGCAGCTCAGTCTTGTCAAGGTTGAGCTTGAGGTGGTGAGCAGACATCCACTGAGAGATGTCAGCTAGACAAGCAGAGATGCGTGCAACGACCTGGGTCTCTGAGCGGGGAAAGGACAGAATTAATTGGGTGTCATCAGCGTAGCAGTGGTATGAAAAACCATGCGGGCTAATGACTGATCCGAGCGAGTTTGTGTACAGGGAGAAGAGGAGGGGACCAAGAACAGAGCCCTGAGGGACCCCCGTAGTTAATTGACAAGGGTCGGACTCAGACCCTCTCCAAGTCACCCTGTAGGTACGGTCTTTCAGGTATGAGGTGAGGAGGGAAAGTGCAGAGCCTGAAACTCCAAGTTTTTGGAGAGTGCGAAGGAGGATCTGATGATTCACCGTGTCGAATGCAGCAGACAGGTCCAACAGGATGATGACAGAGGAGAGGGATGCAGTTTGGCAGTGTGCAGTTCCTCCGTGACAGCAATGAGAGCAGTTTCTGTGGAGTGACCTGCCTTGAAACCAGACTGGTGCGGATCCAGAAGGTTGTTCTGATTGAGATAACAGGAGAGTTGTTTAAAGACAGCGCGTTCAAGTGATTTAGACAGGAACGGGAGGAGAGAGGACAGGCCTGTAGTTTATAACATCAGACGGGTTGAGAGTGGGTTTCTTTAGGAGAGGGTTTACTCTTGCCTCCTTGAGACTGTTTGGAAAGTGACCAGAAGTTAGAGAAGTGTTGATGAAATGGGTGAGAAACGGTAGAATATCAGGAGCGATAGTCTGAAGGAGGTTTGAAGGGATAGGGTCCAGAGGACAGGTGGTAGGGCGGGCAGAGGTAATGAGGGTAAGAACCTCACTTGGAGAGAGAGGGGAAAAGGAGGTAAGTGTGTTGGTGGAAGGACGGGTCTGGTGACCCAGCGGTGAGTAAAGGTGAGTCAGAAAAAGAAGAGTGAATATCATTAACCTTTTTTTCAAAGTGGGTAACAAAGTCGCTTGACAGAAGTGAGGAGGGGGGAGGAGCTTTTGGAGGGTCCAAGAGGGTGGAGAAGATGGAAAATAGTTTTTTAGGATTGGAATAGGAAGATTGGATCTTATCATATATATTGTTTTCTTGTCAACTGTGTGGATGGTCATTTGTCCTTGGTTTGCGACCTTGAGCAGGGGGCCGGTCAGCTCTCCGAGCCCTGGGCTCAGGTAGATCTCCGGGAAAGGGTCTGTTGGGTCCGGCTTGGCTCTTCCCTGTCCGTAGCTCCTTAAAAGTATTTTGTCATCAGGGAAGAGGATCTGGCTCCAGAGTTGCAGGATCCTCTCGGCCACCCGGACAGAGTGCAGACCCAGCAGAGAGCCCAAGGCCCGGGCATCGCTCAGCTCCGGCCCCACTGCATCCACCAGCTGCTGAAGGCACAGGGTCTTGGATCGGCACAGCGCCACCGTCAGGCCGGGTGTTTCGCTGCTGCTGACGTCCAACCTGGCTTTGTGAATCAGAGGCTCCTTCAACAACCAGTACAGAGAGTCAGTCTTTGGACACCTTTTATGGTTAAAAAGGGCCCAAGATTTAAAAACACCCTGATAAAAAGGAGGTAGCCCACTTAACTTTAAAATGTTTAAATCAGTTAAAAACAGAGCAGCATCCAGCCCCAGGTTACTCACGCGACGGAGAATGCAGCTGCTCACATCTCTCCACACCAAATCAGCCGGGCCGATCAGATACCTCTGTAAAAACTGTATCCTAAAAGTGGCTGTTCGGCTGGCCAGGTGGATAAGGCCCTGTCCCCCCTCCTCTCTCGATAAAAACAGCACCCCCTGTGGCACCCAGTGTAGACCCTCCCAAAATAAATCCACCAACTTATTTTGTATTTGGGCTAGTAAGCCTGAGGGAGGGTCCACACAGGTAAGACGGTGCCACAGTTGGGATGCCACAAGGTTGTTTAAAACCAACACTCTACCTTTAAAAGACATCTGAGGGAGCAGCCACCTCCACTTGGACAGCTTTCCCTCTATCTTTCCTATGACGTCCTCTCAGTTCTTCAGGACTATGCTTTTATTACCTAGGAACACACCCAGGTACTTTAGCCCATCTTTCTTCCATATCATGTTCTGGGGAAGAACTGGGAGACCGCCACTCCACTCACCGACCGCGAGGCCCTCACTTTTCCTCCAATTCACCCTCGCTGCCGATGCTGAACTAAAATCCCTCACGATGTTAACTAAAATGTCTGTATCTTTTTGGTCTCTAATAAAAACAATGATATCATCCGCATATGCTGATAAAACCATGCCTCCACTAAAACCAGGTAAAAACAGCCCTTGCAGTTTGGAGCGTATTTTGTTTAGGAGGGGTTCTAGGGAGAGTGCATAGAGCATGCCAGACAGAGCACAGCCCTGTCGGACCCCTCTACACACTCTAAACGGAGCACACAGCCCACCGTTGCACTTCAGCACACTCTCAATCGTATTATACAACACCTTGATCTTGGCTATGAAACCAGCGCTGAACCCAAACTTCTCCATTACTTCCCAGAGGAAGCTGCTCAACGCGCTCGAAAGCCTTTTCCTGATCTAGAGAAATCAGACCAGTATTAATGCCCAATGAGCTGGAGACCTCCAAAACATCTCGAATTAGGTGGATATTGTCCACCATGGACCTGCCGGGCACACAGTAGGTCTGGTCCCGGTGGATGACCTGCTCCACAGCCCTCCCCAGCCTGGTGGCCAAAGCCTTGGACAGAAGTTTGTAATCCACACACAGCAGAGAGACACAGGGCGCCAGTTTTTGATGTCCTGCAGGTTTCCTTTTTTTGGTAGCAGCGTGATCACCGCTCTCCTGCAGGACATCGGCATCAAGCCAGAGGCCAGACTTTCATTAAAAACGTCTAAAAGGTCATGTGACAAGACGTCCCAGTAGGCTTATAAAACTCTACGGAGAGGCCATCGATACCAGGACCGCCTGCATGCCATGCAGGGCGGTCTGCTCCTGGATCGTTAACGGCCCTTCGAGCTGTGAGTTGGTCTCTTCGGAGACCTGAGGTAGTTCGTTGCAGAAACCCCTCGGACAGAGTTTCCCCCTCCTCATACTCGCTTGTGTAGAGGGTGGAATAAAAACTCACAGCTCGCCTCCTGATCTGGCTTGGCTCTGTTATTTATTGCCCTGTGTCTGACAGCAGTGAGTGGATCACTCGCCTCTGCCCATTCTTTTTTCCAGGCCGAAGAAGAAGCTAGTTAAGCCTTACTTTAGTAACAATTCTTTTTAGTCTGTATATTTCCAGCTCATCCAGGACAGACTGCTCTGTGCGGTTCACGTGGAATCTTGCTGAGGCACAAAAAACGGACAAATCTGGGAAATATTCTTCTATTATAACGTTATGTTGGTTTTTTGTCTGCACCAGGTAATTTTTTATCATTTCAGCCGAGTACATTTTTTTTTGTTGGCTACTGCTCAAAAAACCTGGCACATCACTGCTGTCAGACACACAATCATCCCAACTCTCATGCGCCTGTTCTTGCTCTCTTTCTTCCTTTCCCTCACTCACTACTTTACTGTTTTTTGCAACGGTTGTGTTGAGGGAAATGTTTACATATGTCCTCAGTTATTGTATGTAATACTGTTATTGTACCACTGAGGCACTGTAGTATTACGTGCTACGTAATGACCAGTCTTGCGTCATGTAAATGAGGGTGTGTTAACCTGATGCACGTGTACACTGTCTATGTTTGTTCTCTTCTAAGTTAGCTCGGCTGAGCGAAGGAATCACCTGTGAAGCAGAGGAATAATTCATGCTCAAGGGCTAAACAGTTCATCGTCTCCGTCTCCAATATTTCTCTCCGAGTGCAGCGTAAGAAGAAGCTGCCATCCTAAACCTCAACAGGTTATGGGCCCAGGAGTCATTCGGGGAGAAGTTTGAAGATGTATCACCGTCAGAAAGTCACGGCGAACAGCGTGCTAACGGGATAGCAAGATAAGCTAACATGGATCATCGAGGGACAAGCAGGTTGCCTCGACTGATGTTCGACGGAGATGAAACTAAGTATGAACTGTGGGAGACAAAAGTGTTAGGACACCTTCACCTATTAGGGTTAAAGAACACGATTCTAAGAGAACCAAATAGTGAAGCCGAGATAGCGGCAGACGGCAAGAAAAATGCAGACGCGTATGCTGAGCTAATACAACTTTTAGACGACAAAAGCCTCTCGCTAATTATGAGGGATGCGCCCGACAATGCAAGAGAAGCCTTAACGATATTAAGGGGATATTATGCCGGGAGGGGAAAACCCCGGATAATAAACTTGTATACCATGTTGACATCGCTTCAGAAGACGAACAGTGAAAGTGTCACAGACAATGTCATACGGGCAGAAACCACCATCACTGCGCTACGGAACGCAGGTGAAACGTTAGGCGACGGCCTACTGATAGCCATGGTCTTAAAAGGACTGCCTGAGATGTTTAGGCCATTTGCAATACACGTGGCACATAATGATGATAATATAACGTTTCCAGAGTTCAGGACAAAGCTAAGGAGTTTTGAAGACACAGAGAAATTAAGCACGACAGAGTCGAGTGATAACGTGATGAAGACTCAAGCGAGACCCGGACGGCGGCCCGCCAAGCAAGGTGCATATGACAGGAACAGTGACAATGCCGATATTGAGTGTTTTAAGTGCGGCACAAAAGGCCACAGAGCGAGAGTGTGTCGGCAAAAGACATGGTGTAGTCAATGCAAAAGTGACACACACAAAGACGCCACGTGCAGGCGTAAAGACAGACAAGATGGCGCGAGAAAAGTCTCAGAAGAAGATGGCGGCGACGCAGATTACGTCTTCAGGATCAAAGACGGAGAAAACAGGGTCCAGCGGCAGCCAGCACGCAGCATCCAGGAGAAGGGCCTGATGGTCGACACAGGAGCCACCTCGCACATCATCACGGACATCACCAAGTTCAAAAACTTCGATGACACGTTCAAGCCAGAGACACACTGCGTGGAGCTGGCAGACGGTACCCGGTGCAACGGCGTCGCTCAACGCAAGGGAGAAGCAGAGGTTTGCCTGGTCGACAGCGGAGGACGGCGACATACCACTACGCTGAGAAAGGCGTTGTTTATACCGTCATATCCCCAGGACATCTTCTCAGTGAAGGCCAGGGGCGTCGCCTGGACCTGGAAACATTCGGGGCTTAGCCCACAGTGGCGGCGCTACAGTCAAATGTTCTACTGCAAGACTCCCCAAACGCACATACACAATTGCGCCATCTAGTGTCACAAACGTATGCCTGCATTAGCTTTGTTACGGCAATGGATTGTGGGAGATTCTCATAGCACGTGAGGATCTCTTGAGGGTAAGGTGCCTGTATTATGTCGGTGGACAAAATGTATGTTTTTATTTTCTAAGGACAATAACGTACTGTTGTGTTTGTGTAACAAGCCCCGCTATGCAGGGCGCGATGACAGATAGTATTCCTGCAACAGGAGAAATTATGAACAACCAAATTCTTAGCTGCTCGTTTGGCGGGTCTTGCCAGAATGTATTATTCATTTGGCACACACAATTGTTAATGCCCTTAACCATTTGACACAACACACACACAATTGTTAATGCCCTTAACCATTTGACACAACACACACACAAAATACTTAGGATATAAACCCGGAAAATATGTAAGTACAAAATGTATAGGAGCTGTAAACAATTATATTTACTTGCATTCACTTTGATCAAAGCTCAGTTATGCTACATTAAAATAGCGACCGCCATTACACACACACGCACACAGCAACCACGAGGCAGTCTCCTACGCAGCATTGAAGACAATAACTAACGTCCAAACACCACTTCAAACACTAGGACATCGTGACACAACACTACCGTGGATTCTTATAACACTTGTGACAATATGTACACAAAACTGACCTGCAAAACAGGAGAAATGATGAACAACCAAATTCTTAGCTGCTCGTTTGGCGGGTCTTGCCAGAATGGCAAGCCAACGGCAGCACCGTCTCCACATCAGTCCGTTTACGGCAGGCGCAAATCACAACAAACCCGTTTACGGCAGTGTTAACCTGCCATCTACTGCCCCCTGCTGTCCATTGTTAAACATGTTTCTAAAATGATATTAAATATAAACATACAATTGTGATCACACACTGTGTGGGTCACATTTGTTTAGTTTAATGTTAATTATTTAATGCTCACAGTCACAGCAATATGTTTTTGGTGTGATTGGCTATTTGCAGTGGCGAGCCGTGACTTTTATTCCTAGGCCCTCTGACCCCCACCCCTTCCCTTTGATTGATTGATTGAAAGTTTATTAACAGCTTGTATATTGGGTACAGTACAGTACAGCTCAAAACATACAATTGTTAAGGGGATGCAGACCAGAGAAAGACTTTCGTCTTGTTTACATCAGGGTCCCCCATTTCCAATTCATCATGTCATTTAAGACATATAAGACATATTTGACATACAGATGGCTTATTTACAATTTACATACAGGTGGTTTTTTACATACAGATTGCTTATTTACAATTTTCATTTTAGATTTCGTTCTAATCGAGTTATTATGTCACAGCAGAGTATACTTCAGCGGAATATCAAAACAACAGCCCGGGGTGCAAAACGCATCAATGAAAGCGACCCTCTACCACACAAAACAACACCTGTAAATAACCCTATTTGTGTTCTTTGAAATTGAAAAGGATATTGCATTGTGTTTGTTACTTTCGTTGCAGTTGTATGTCTTAAGTGTAATTTGGCATGCTTTTATTTTGAAGGCGAGTTAACGCTGTTGACAGGAAGTTGTTGTTGCTATGGAAACAAGAAAAGTTGCACAGCGGGCGGAACTTGTCATAAAGTCCGCGATAATAACACCCACCCATTTAGAGGGAAGATATGATTGGTCAATTGTACTGTCATTTGACATTACTCTCTCGTTTTAGTTACTATAGCGGGCCCTCTGTGAATTCATAGCTGGAAGTCCAACAGCTCCTATCTTCACAGACTCGCAGAGAGGGGCTTCTTTCATTTAACCCTTCACATTCCAACAGAAACTGAATAGGCAGATTCGAAGGATTTATTTCTTTGGAAATGTTATTTTAAATACAATTAAATCAAGTTATTTTGGTAAAACTAATGAAAAATATAACTAAAATGTTTTTTTAATATTATTTTGTAGAATATCTTAGGCCCTCACAGAGTTTTTTTTAAGTTTAATGTTTCACATGGGTTATGAAAAATATACTATCACTATACGATCACTGATATTTTGTTGTTGACTGGACACTTCTTTTTTAAAAGAGATAGCATGTGAGGATCTCTTAAGCAATGAAGCTCACATGTCCTTTTTATATGCTGTCCATTGAAATGCAGGAAAGTAATCACCAACTGTGAGTAAGGAATCAGGATCAACTGTGTACTACTGAAAGGTAGCTTCTAGCTTCATGTCGAACACAGACAGTAAGTCAACATTTCCCAGAGAGCTTTCTTTGAAATCACCAAGTAACGCTAAAAAACACAACATTTAGATTGTATGACAAAGTGTTTATTTAATATATCTGGCTAGCTATAGCTACTTGCTAACGGTTTAGCTTACCCGCGCGATTCAAAGTAACGTCAACGTAGCTGTAATTTATGCTTTGCTTACATGTTCGCATAACTTGTACATTTACTGACAGGTACATACCTTGTTCACCTGGCTCAGGTGGTGGCTCTGGGGTTGTTGTGTGAGCCACCACTTGAGAATTGCTGTCTTTTTTATTAAAAAAATGTCTAATGTCCATCTTCAGAATCTATGCGTCCGGGGCTGACAATTTAAAGTGTAAACATTGTCACAGAGTCAGCCAATAAAACACGTTTATTTCCATGCAACTCTCTGATTGGTCTGGTGGCGTCGTCTTTGCCTCTGTGTTGCATTCACTGAACATGGGAAATTACATTTCTGCCGTCCGTCCTATAGGTAAAGTAGGTTAATGTATTATATTATTGAGAGAGAATTTGTCCGGGACTAAAGAAAAAACATCCGGGGCTAAAGCCCCGGATGCCTACCCCAGGCGACGCCCCTGGTGAAGGCAGCGACCGCCAGCGGAGCCACGGTCGTTTTCAAGCAGGGAAAAGACGCTTTGATACACAAAGACAGTACCAGGTTTGACATTCATGTGTACAACAGGTTGTATTATTTGCACACTGAAGGTGAGAATAGTGACAAATGCAATGCTTGCCATGATGTACAGACGTGGCATGAAATACTAGGCCACTGTAATTATGACGAGTGTGCTACAAATGCAAAATTGTGGTGAAGGTATGCAGATCAAGGGCAAAACAGAGTAGACCCACCAAGAATGTGAGGTGTGTATTCAGGGGAAATTTGCACAAACCAGAAATAGAAACCCTGATAGTAGAGCTAAGGCTCCATTACAAATGGTACACACAGACCTAGCCGGTCCAGTAGCTACAGAGTCAAGAGATGGTTACCGAATATGTACAGTCATTCACTGATGACTACTCGGGTGCAATATTTGTATATTTCTAAAAACTAAAAGTGACACGGTACAGGCAACGGAAAAATTCCTAGCAGATACAACCCCATACGGGAAAGTGAAGTGTATAAGGTCAGACAACGGCACAGAGTTCACATGCAGGGATTTCCAAACGTTGTTAAGGAAAAATAGGATAAGACATGAGACGTCAGCCCCGTACTCACCCCACCAGAACGGTACAGCTGAGAGAAGCTGGCGTACTCTTTTTGAGATGGGTAGGTGTATGCTGACTGAAAGTCAGTTACCAAAACAGTTCTGGAACTACGCAGTCCAAACAGCAGCCATAGTACGTAACAGATGTTTTAACAGGCGTACAGGACAAACCCCTTACCAGATGCTGACAGATAAAAAGCCTAACGTCTCTACAATGCAGAAGTTTGGGTCTGTATGTTACACATACAAACAGGACAAAGGAAAACTTGATTCCAGGTGTGATCAGGGGCGTTTTGTGGGTTATGACAAGAACAGCCCCGCGTATTTGGTCTATCACCCAGATACTGAGAAAGTACAAAAGCACAGACTAGTTAAGTTTGTAAACAAGGTAACTGTGGAGAAACAGACACAGACATTTGGGTCAGACCCAAATGACGACAAATACAGTGTGAGGCAGCCTAGGGCTAGCAGGGTCACACAGGAGATACATGAGAGCGCAGAGAATGCTAAAGAGACTAGTGCACAAAGTGACAGTCCAGTAACTATGTCTGACGACAGTAGCCAAACACAACCAAGTGGGACAGATGATGAATCTGAGGGTGGGAGATACCGGACTAGAGACAGAAGGAACCAAGTCACTTAAAGGACTTTGTAACTGGTGATAGTGATGGGATTCATACTACCGTAGACTACTGCTACAGAGCAGTATGTGGCATTCCACAGACATTTAAGCAGGCTATGACGTCAACTGACTCAAGAGAGTGGGTCAAAGCCATGGATGACGAAATCCAATCATTAAACGACAACAACACATTTACCCTGACAAATCTGCCAAAAGGCAAAAAGACAGTGGGGGGCAAATGGGTTTACTCTATCAAAAGTGATATTGAGGGAATGGACAAGTACAAAGCAAGGTTTGTGGCCAAAGGCTATAGCCAGAGGATGGGGATTGACTATGGAGAGACCTTTTCCCCCACGGCCAGCTTGACGAGTGTAAGAGTGTTGTTACAGAAAGCAGCACAGGAGGACTTGCTACTGCATCAGATGGATGTAAAAAACAGCGTACTTACACACTCCTATAGATTATGAAATCTATATCGAACAACCAGAGGGTTATGAAGAAAGAGGGGAAGGTCTAGTGTGTAAGCTAGAAAAATCTCTCTATGGTCTAAAACAATCCGGTAGAAATTGGAACAGGATTTTGCACGATTGTTTAACTGAAGACGATTTTGCACAGAACCCAGCAGACCACTGTGTCTATGCCAAAGAGACCGAAGGTGGAAAGGTGATAATAATCATCTGGGTCGATGATCTGATCATTGCAGCTAGCAATGACAAAATAATGAAGGAAGTGAAAGAGATGCTCTCTGCCAAATTTAAGATGAAAGATTTAGCAGCCTAAAACATTTCTGGGTATCGATTTCAAACAGTCGGATGGATGTGTAAAGATGTTACAGGAAAAATATGTTAACAAGATACTGGAGAGGTTTAACATGCAAAACTGTAAACCCAGAGAAACACCCTGTGATCAAAAACTTGACTATACAGAAAATGCAGTGAAAATGGATGATGTCAGGATGTACAGAGAGGCGGTAGGCAGCCTTATATACCTGACCACATGTACAAGGCCAGATTTAAGTTTTGTTGTGAGCAAACTATCACAATATTTTGCTGAGCCTACAGAGGAACAGTGGGTAACTGTGAAACATGTGTTAAGATACCTTAGAGGCACTATAGAGAAAGAGTTGTGTTTCAGAAGAAACGATAGTGAGAAGCTAGGCTTACTAGCCTACAGTGATGCCGACTGGGCAGCTGATGTCACCGACAGGCGCAGTACCACAGGATACTGTGTAAGCCTCAGTAAGAACAGCTCTTTAGTCTCATGGAAGAGTAAGAAGCAGCCTACAGTGGCACTTTCCACCTGTGAGGCGGAATACATGGCTCTAGCCTCAACTATACAAGAGTGTGTATATATCTAGACCAGTTACTGGAGGGTATCGATGATTACAAATATACACAAACAGTAGTGTATGAGGACAACCAGGGAACAATTGCCCTAGCCAAAAACCCTGTAAGCAGACAGAGGTGTAAGCACGTGGACATAAAGTACCACTTCATAAGATCAACTGTAAGGATGGAAAACTAACTCTGGTGTACTGCCCTACTGAAGAGATGGTGGCAGACATAATGACAAAACCTGTAACTAAGCTGAAACTGAAGAAGTTTGCAGGAATCGTTTTTTGGAGTTTAAAATGTGTGAGGAGGTCCACATTTTCATGTTGTTTACATTTTTGGAGTACCAGCAACCTGAGAACAAAGTGGGGGGTGTTGAGGGGAAATGTTTACATTATGTCCTCAGTTATTGTATGTAATACTGTTATTGTACCACTGAGGCACTGTAGTATTACGTGCTACGTAATGACCAGTCTTGCGTCATGTAAATGAGGGTGTGTTCACCTGATGCACGTGTACACTGTCTATGTTTGTTCTCTTCTAAGTTAGCTCGGCTGAGCGAAGGAATCACCTGTGAAGCAGAGGAATAAATCATGCTCAAGGGCTAAACAGTTCATCGTCTCCGTCTCCAATATTTCTCTCCGAGTGCAGCGTAAGAAGAAGCTGCCATCCTAAACCTCAACACCAGTAATTGTTTATTGTTTGCCCCTCTTAGTTGCTGAGAGCCAAAGGTGTGGTGGTGGCTTCCCCCTTTGTGTGTCGTGCTGTGCTCCCCCCTGATTTGTGTTCCTTCGTGTGAGTGTGTAGTGATCACGGGTGCCTTAATTTACTTTGTTGGGATCCCTCTCACCCCTCGTCACCTCCATCCACTGGTAAGCCTCAGCACCCCTGAATTAAGAGTTCCCCCCCCTTTATTTTCAGTGTGTATAATGATCTTATGGTGTTTTTAATGATATTTTAATGCAGAAATAAAAACATTTGATAAATTGGAACCACGTCTCCTGCCCCTCAGTATCACGAACCTGAGTGCCTTGTTGGTACTTGGAATAATTATTTCCTTGGGTGCAATTCCCAACAAGGTGGCGTTGTCTGGCTTTTAGTTGAATAGGATTTCCAACAAACACCCCCCACGTGCCGCTACATTATGTTACCTAGTTAGCATTCTTTCTTTTTCTTTATGCATATTTTACTAATCATTCCCCTTTTAAACTGTTTTTTTACTGTCCTATACACATTGGAATGATACTTAAAAAGGAATTCGCATATCACCACAGCACATCAAGCCTCAAAGTATCACCTCAATGCAAAACATATAGCAGCTAGCGTGGAAGCTAGCGTGGACGTTAGCCCTCTTTTATCGCGTTCACACCAAAAAGAGCCGGTACTAAATTAGTTCATGAGAACCTTTTTACCCCCCACGAAAGTCCCTGCTAGAGAGCAGAGAGCTGCTAGAGAGCAGGGGACTTTCGTACGGCTCTCTTGTGAGAAATGAGCTATAGCCTATGTCTGATTGGCTGGGCGGATTGCAAACCACGCCCCGTAAAACTCCCAAAAAGTTTTGTGAAGCCGCCATTTTATTATCCTCGCATTAGCATTATTAGCATTAGCCCAGCGCAGAAACGCAGAGAGACTAACTTATGGCAACACAAAATAAAACATGGGAGCGGTGGAGATGAGGAGGTGTCGGCGTTCTGGCAATTTACTCGGAAGGCTTCTCACTGTTCTCAGGTCAAATATGTATATGTGATTAAAAATGCGATTAATTTCGATTAATTAATTACAAAGCCTCTAATTAATTAGATTAATTTTTTTAATCGAGTCCCGGCCCTAATTATTATATTATATTATTATATTTATCTCTCCCTAGCTCTCTCTCTCCTTCTGTCTCGCTCGCTCACAGAGGCTGTGTGATCCTCCGCGGCGATGACGGCTTGCGTTAAAAAATAATAAAAAACATACTTGTAAAGTGGGGATTTCGAAAAGTCCCCAGTGGAGATTACGCCATGCATGTGTGTGCGTCAAGTGGTATAAATATATATGCAAGTTGCAACACACAGAGTAAAACTCTGCCCCCTCATGTGCTGTATGGTGCATGACTGGCTGTGTTGTGTAGATTCTGCCAGAAGGAACATCAGCAGCAACAACGCAAACTACGACAACCCACACATTGCGCATTGTTTAGAGCGGTCATAAAGTGTTGAAGTGCCTCAAATTGAAACTGTTTTCAACCTGTCAGAATCGAGACGAGGCAGTGCATTTAATTGTGTGAATGGACCGCGAACCAGTCAAGTGATTCATTCAGGAAATGAAGCAGTTGCTGGTTCGGACGTCATATGTCACGTGATTTGAAGCAAGCTTCGAAGCACTGCTTCTTAGTGATGGTGAGATGAAGCCTTATGAAGCTTTCCAGCCAATTGGTTCGCAAAAGGGTTCATCTCATGAGGCTTCATCATGTGCTTCATTTGAACACAAACCCCCTGTTGGTCAAAGTGTGTAAAACAGGCAGATTGGACATCTCAACAGTGTGCTCTATCTCATACCGAGTTCCCAATGAGTAAAGCCTTAGAATTCTGGTGTATGTTGCTCTCCTCTTCCTCTAGTCGGGACGTAACAAACTGTTTGGTTCATACGTGCGAATGGTTTGTTTTGAATAACTCCACTGTAGGAAGTGACCATTATCCAGTGCTTCCTAAAATGAATAATAATGTATGCAGGAAGGAGGTGTGATAACCAGGTGGTGCTTTGCTAAAGCTGATTGGGGGAAATGTAGGATATGGTGTGAGGAGTCGGTACACCTGCTAACATCAGAGGGAAGCATAGAGGTCATTACAAGCCACATAACACAACATATACTATAGAAGGCAGGTATGTTAGGAAGGACACATGAAAGAGAACATGGAGAGAATGGTGTTCTACCATTGGCAGAGGAGTAACATTAGGTGATGTCTGGTCCATGTTTAAGCAGATGAGTGGGAAAAGGAAATCCATTAAAATGCCAGCTTTGGTTGATGGGGAGAGGCTGGCAGTGACAGATAAAGAGAAGGCAGGTATGTTAGGAAGGACACTTGCAGCAGTACATAGTGGGGAGCATCTCAGTGATATCCATAGGCAGCAAAAACAGCAGTTACTAGCAGAGAATGAAAAGGTGAAGGAGAAGAGACAGGATAATAGGTCAGCTCTGGATGTGGAATTAGTAAGAGTGAGTAATGACGTGGGAAAAACATTGAAAATGAAAGAGATAATGGCAATAGTGTACTTTGACATTGAAAAGGCGTATGACTGTGTGGAGGGAGGGGTTACTGATCACATTGAGGAGAATGGGTATTGGAGGGAGAATGTTCAATTGGGTAAGGGCCTTTTGAACAGACAGGACATTTAGAGGAAAGGTTGGAGCAGATATTTCCGATTATTTAGAAATAGAAAATGGTATTCCCCAAGGGAGTGCAGTCAGTCCAATATTATTTAACATCATGATTAATGACATGTTGACATGCTTAGACTCATGCATCCAATGGGCTCTACACGCAGATGATGGGGCTATGTGGATGAGGGGAAGACGTGCCCCATACGTAATGGAGAAGCTAGTGTTGAGATCTTCGTATGAAGTGAATAATTAAAACGAAAGTTAATTATAAATCATAGTATAAAGTGAATACTTAAAAACGAAAGTTAGTTATAATCAAATATAATCAATCATATTATTGTATAAACCCATAATGAGAATGCTTCTTGACGTTTTTTTTTAATATGTATGTATGCTTACAATTTTTTCTGTTGTGATTTGATAACTTTACGTTTTAAAAAGAGGGTGTTGTGAGTTTTCATAGTATGTTTAATACTTAAAACGAAAGTTAGTTATAATCAAATATAATCAATTATATTCTTGTATAACCCACAATGAAAAATACTTCATATTTTAGGTTTTTCTATAGTTAAAGTATAAACAAAACAAAGTGGTTTGTTTAGGTTGAGTGTGTAAGGTCTATGATTTATGGGTGTCTCTGATAAGAGAGTAGACCGTTTTCTCCCTCTCCTCTGGCAGCAGTACACAGGGAGGGGGGCTCCAGGCTTAAGGAGAAACACATTAGAGGCCTAAAAGGGGTCATGTCCTTTTTACACTAACATGGAAAGGTGTGTCTTATGCCATGAAGCTATGGAACATGTCGGGTCATGTTTAGCCCTGTACAGTAGAAGCCATGCCCAGTTTTTCACAAATGTGGGTGTGGAAGAGGCGTTTTGGAAAATTCTATCGGGGTTTTTGTGCATAAAGACAGGGGTTGAGAGTGAAAGCTCCAGAGCTGGGTAAATAGCTCTCGGTAGGTCCTCCCAGACGGGGGTAAATATCTCTCGAATTTCTTGGTTGTTGGCTGAGTGGAATGATTTGATGAGAGATGTGTTTGTGAATATTATAACCCGCGACCTGTGAGGATCTTCCTCCGAAAACTTGGCGGATAGGAATGGGTTTTTAAATGTTAATCCGCCGTCTGTGTCGGAAAAAGTGTATGAATATTATAACCCGCGACCTGTGAGGAAATCTTCCTCCGAAATCTTGGCGGATAGGCATGGGTTTTTTAATGTTATACCCGCCGTCTGTGTCGGAAAAAAGGTATGAAACTGATGTGAATTAATGGGTGAATGAAAAGTTGAATGCGCTTTTTATTGTCACCGGTCTTTTTACGAGGAAATACCTCTAAATTCTATCGGGAGAATTTTAAAATGTCACAACTGAATTGGGCAGTTGAAATTAAAACATTTTGGTAATAAATGTAAGACTGTGAATTAAAGTTTCAAATTTGAACATGATCACAGCACCATGGTTTTAGTATGATTATAATGTTGTAAAGAGAGAAGGTAAAAACCCTGTATTAGTTTGGACCTATTTTTCTTCAAATAAACTGAATCCCACCTGTTGGACTGGGATAATTTAAAAGACACCTGTGCTCTCCTCTCCTGCGTCAAAGGTAAGATTGCACCCTGCCACACACACTTAGGTAGGAGCACACTCCATTTACTGATATCAAAATCCTTCGGGATCGCTTAAACAGATTAAAAAAGAGTTGTCTGAATTGAAACAGCAGTTAATTGAACCTAGGTTCTTCGGGAAGTTAATAGAGGTGAGATCTTGCTGACGTTGGAGGATCTGAGCCAAGCAGCAACCTTACATAGACTCAATAACTTCGGTCAGGTCAATTAGTAGGTCAGAGTAATTTACCGGAATAAATTATCAGGACCTCTCCGACTCTAAACACTAGAGCGATTAAAAAAGTGGAGAGGTGGTCATATAACTGGGGATTCAAAATGTCAGAAAGCAAGTCATGCTACATGGTATTTACAAACAAACACAAGATTGATGGCCAACAGCTAACACTATATGATCGTCCAATGACAAATCGTCAATATAAAGCATTGAGGTGTGTATTGGAGCGATAAGTCAACTATTTGCTTATCGCGACAGGCCTATGCACACAATGAAACAGTGGAAACAAACATGTGTTTGACTTTCATTAGTGAATGAAACTGTGTGCCCTTTATAGTCTGTGTGCAATATTGTGTATTTGTATATATTGTATATCCTATATATATGCTAAGGTCCCGCTACTGACACGATAGCAGTCATTTAGTAAGCTTATGTGTAATTAAATATCAAAATCTCACTCCAGCCAGGTACCCACATTTGGCAAACCTGGTTAGCTTCAGAGCTAGCAGTCTGTATTGTAAACAAAGACAGGACGAGCTGGAAATGAAACAAACAATACTTAGAAACTGGTTAAAAAATGTTTCTGATGGAAGGAAACGACCTCTTCTCTCTTTGAATGTGGTTTATACCTTTCAGATAACAGCAACAGTTAAAGCCTTACAATGAACCGTTTCGCTTAGCTACATATCAGAGATACATATCGTTCTTGTAATACTCTTTGTTTGTCTGGATTATATCTCACATTTGCATTAACAGTAATATATGTATAAATGCTACTAAATGAATGCAACATATATGAAACTCTACATAGAAACTACTCCGTGTATGTCACAGTTTACACTTCACCCTTTCTAAACACTGAATGAAATAGGTTTTTGATGCTTATACATTCAAATAAACGACCTGTTTAAACTTTTAATGAGGTTTATACATTTCAGATAACTGTCAACAGTTAACGGTACAAAAATAAACAGTTTTTCATGGTTGGAAAGTAAATAAAGTTCATTTACTCAAATACAGATTGCAGGTAGTTGTATTAGCTGAAGTATTTTCATTTGATGTCACTTTATACTACTCCTTCATTACATACTAGATATAAATATGCACTTTTAATAAGATGAGAGAAGAGTTACACCTCATGTGAAACTAAAACTGGTATATCTACATATATATAATCAATGAGTAAATGTGTCTTTCAGACGCCCCTTGATTACATGATGGTTATTAAGTCATCTCAATATATTTCTGTTTTCTTTCTGCTGATTCTCTGTCATTAAGGTGAGAGTTATCACGATGCCGGGGAAAAACGGGGACCAGTTCAAACAGGGAGACCTGGTGTTCGCCAAGATGAAGGGATTCCCCCACTGGCCTGCCAGAACACACACACACACACACACACACACACACACACACACACACACACACACACACTGACACACACACACAACATAAATACCTGCGTACAGATGTGTATTCCTAGCTAACGTGATATTCTGTGTGTTCAGGTGTGTGGAAAGTATTTACAGGTACAAATGTTATTTCTCATGGGGATATTCACAAGCAACCAACTCCCATGCACTCTGAATGTGCATTAGCAGACCCACTGTTGGTATGACATGAAAGAGCTTCTTCTCAGACTCCCTTTTCCTTTCTGTTTCAGCGAGTCTGCAGCTGCAGTGTGATAAGAAGCAGATCACGGCTCCCCTCGGGTCAGACTTCCTGCTCTCCTGCAGCTATGAGAACCAGGAGAGGAGAGTCCAGGAGGACCTGCGAGGTGCTGGTGGACTCGGAGGGGAAGACCAGAACCACCCGGGTTCACATCGTGGATGCTCGGAGGAGAGGACCGTTTGTGAGGGTCTTAGATCTGCAGAAGGGGGACAGCGGGGTCTACTGGGTCGGGATCGACAGGCCTTATGCTGACATCATGACGTCAGTGAGGGTGGTCGTCACTGAAGGTGAGAATACTCACTGCAGGTGGAGAGGGTTCAATATTTAACTAACAGGTATCACCATGAAACCCCCGTGCCCGGTGTGCCAGTCAGCAGACGCTCAGGATCACTCCGATGTAACGTAATGCCCTTCCCTTTTTAGACATCATAGTAAACCAAGTGCAATCAAGCTGGGTTTACACATGTACAAACAATTGGGGCTTTGTTTAAAAGATGTTGTGGTTTGTGTTCCAGCTGTCAATCAGCTGGGCGCAGCGTGTCCATTGCAGCCTGTGCATTTCAAGCAGCAGCAACTCTATCCACCTTGTCAAATGAAATAAAACAAATGTGTTGTGTTATATCAGCTGCACAATTGACCGAATATATGGTGTTCTTAGCAGGGGCGGTTCTAAGGGGGGCCAGTGCCCCCTAATACTGACCTTGGACCCCCTGTGGCCCCCCTGGAAATGAAAAGTTTATGATTAAATGTTATTTGTCATTGTTGGAGCCAGTATTTTGATTTGATAAGAAAGGCCACCTAATTGTGACGTCTGTAGTCAACGCACTATAAAGGACTACAATTCCCACGGCGCCTGCGCTAAAGCCACAGTGATGGGCAACCTGTTGGAGAGACGCCGTCGAGGAACAGTTTTAACCATACACGTACACAAAGAGTACAAGCACCCTTTAAGTTATGAAGTTATAGAAGCCTTATCAAGAAGAAAGAATTCCGTCGTTTGTTTTTTGATTTGAGTTTTGCCTCTTTGTTTTGAATATTGTAAAGGGCTCTTTTCTTTGTTGCTTGTGTAAAAGTTTGTTATTTTATTTTGTTCAAACACATCGCAACTTCATCCAAACCATCGGAGGCCGAGTAACTCTTCAACTGTAAGTAATATAAAGGAAAGAAAACGAGTTAGAAGTGTCTGTTTAAGGCGTCTAGTGGCTTGATAGAAAAACAAGGAATGAAGCCACAACAATCTTTCTAGTCGGACCCATTAGAGCGTAAAAAGTGTAACTAAAAGTATCTGAAATAAATATGTACTGAAAGAATAACTGTATGCATTGTTTCTTATGCGCAATTACTTCATACTGTCTTTGTCTTTTTCGTCCTGCATTTATTGGCCCCCTCAGAAAAATAACCGGCCCCCCAGTCAGAATATAGCATGGTGATGAAGTTGGTCCTATAACCTGTGACCTTTAATCTGATTAGGCGTTCTCTGCCGGTTATAAAGGAGCCATGAAAACACAACAACTTCAGTCTAATGCAAAAATAAATACATTTATGTCATCAAGTTTTTTTATCTAGCACATTTTAACAAGGCAAGGTGTTACTCCGCGGAAAGTGTTGCTTTATCTTTATGATACAAAACTAATCCCATAGTGGCAGGGATGCTAGTACTTACGTGTGTACAATGTCTCAACGACTCACAAAGTCAGGCTTTCAAAAGAGAAAAGAAAGGAGAGAAAGAGAAGAGAGAGGGACTAAAGGGCGACAGTATGTCACCCAGTTTTTCAAAAGAAAAGGTGGGTGTGGTCCATGAGTGGTGGAAATTAGTCTGTTAGCTAAGCGTAGTCCATTATAAATAATCATTTTAATGTTTTGCTGACATTAAAGGTGGGGAAAGTTTGAGAAACCGGCTCGAGATACACTTTTTGTTATATTCCATGGAATGCTCTTAACATCCCGATAGCAATGAATATCTGAAGTGCTTTGACTAAAAATCCATTAAAAAAACGTCATCTGTGGAAGCCGTGTGCACAAACTGATCTCGTGCCCTCATTGGTCATGTGCACGTTCGTGTGTGTTGGAGGAGGGGCTCTGTGAGGAAGTGGCAGATTTTCTCCGGTTGTGTATTTTCAAATTCTTGCGCACTCGAGCTGGTTTCTCCGAAATTACGAAATTAAATCATAAACACATAAATAAAGTACTCAAATTCCCCTTTAAGTACTGTTAATATCTTAACAGAAAATGAAGAGGTTTTTAATTTCACTCCTCTTTTAGCTGACATTTAATACATGCAGGTACATTTTTAGCAGCCATTCATACTAAATCAGTTGTCCCTCCCCCTGGTGCCAGGACCAACAGATCCATAGGCTCCGCAGCCCTGTCCCCCCATAAGGCTGTGCAGTCTTGCCATGCTGTCCATTGAAAGCCAGTTGGCTAGAAAGCTGGACTTCAAGGACTTGATCAGTGACTTTGCCTGTAAGAAGGCTAGGCGCTGGGCTCTTGGTGAGTAAGGTCGAGCCAGGGCTCGTAGTAACTGTTAAAGGGCAAGGCTATGGTAACGATATTGGATAACTACATACAAGATGCATGATGAGAAAAATACTTTTCATTTCCATTTCCGTTTTGCCCGTTTACACTTATACCCGCTTATTTTGTAGTTGGTATATTTAATAAAAAAATCTGCTGCTTATGTTTTTTATAAATGATAATATTGGTGTTAATGTTCACTTTATTTTAATTTAAGAGGTCATGTATATT
The DNA here is from genome assembly GCF_902827175.1 of Gymnodraco acuticeps. Taxonomy (NCBI): domain Eukaryota; kingdom Metazoa; phylum Chordata; class Actinopteri; order Perciformes; family Bathydraconidae; genus Gymnodraco; species Gymnodraco acuticeps. Next base: position 111,257 of record NW_022989770.1, read on the forward strand.
AAAGTTATATTTATTTAGATTCATGAATGTTCCATTCAAAAATGTTATTAAAAAGGCATGTACTCCATAAAAGATGACTATTGAGGTCTATTGTCAGGAATGTTAGTGTTATATCAAATAGTGAATTCTACTGCAGCAGAATGTTGCACGTCTGCACAGTGTTATATGTTCACCGCTCAGTGTCAGTAAATATTGTGCAGTTAGTATTGGACTACAAGATAGATGCAAGCCTGTAGGTAGAGCTATTTAAAGCATAAATGAGTCGGTTGGGTTCTGGAGGTGTGGTTACAGCATTGTGCTTGGTTGGCGTGGCCTGGGCCTGGTGGTGGGGCCCAATGTGATATATTTCCATGGGGCCCAAAATCCCTGGCGGCGCCCCTGGATCTGGCCCGCCGGTATATTGCACGCACACCTTCACTCCATCCTGAGGGTCTCCTCCGCTCAGAGCCTGAGCCCAAACATTGATGAACTTGCACCCAAGATGAGATGCTAAGTATCTGAACTAGCATCACAGAGCAACCTGAGTTTAATGGATGTTTCCTTCTGTACTTTTTCACTCACGACAACAGGGCATGTTTGGTTTGTTCTTTGAGGGAAATAGTTTTGTTGAAGCTGTTGTTGGCCTGTGGATAAATGTAATCATAAGAAATGACTCTGGAAAAGCTGCAGATAAAGCCATAAGAAATTAATGCAACTGATTATTTAATGTTTAATGTTGTTTTTATAGGCAATCTGTAAATGTCTATTAATGCTTGTTTGTCTGCGCCCCAGTTGCATCCAGCTACAGCTCGCAATACATTTAATACTTTTTAGCATTTTGTTTCCACTTGATTAATATGCATGTTCCATGTGTATTTGCTATCAAACCACAGTCCTAGGTATTTGAACTCATTCACCTTTGTCATTGGACGATCATATAGTGTTAGCTGTTGGCCATCAATCTTGCGTTTGTTTGTAAATACCATGTAGCATGACTTGCTTTCTGACATTTTGAATCCCCAGTTATATGACCACCTCTCCACTTTTTTAATCGCTCTAGCTTCTCCATTACGTACGGGGCACGTCTTCCCCTCATCCACATAGCCCCATCATCTGCGTGTAGAGCCCATTGGATGCATGAGTCTAAGCATGTCAACATGTCATTAATCATGATGTTAAATAATATTGGACTGACTGCACTCCCTTGGGGAATACCATTTTCTATTTCTAAATAATTGGAAATATCTGCTCCAACCTTTCCTCTAAATGTCCTGTCTGTTCAAAAGGCCCTTACCCAATTGAACATTCTCCCTCCAATACCCATTCTCCTCAATGTGATCAGTAACCCCTCCCTCCACACAGAGTCATACGCCTTTTCAATGTCAAAGTACACTATTGCCATTATCTCTTTCATTTTCAATGTTTTCCCCACGTCATTACTCACTCTTACTAATTCCACATCCAGAGCTGACCTATTATCCTGTCTCTTCTCCTTCACGTTTTCATTCTCTGCTAGTAACTGCTGTTTTTGCTGCCTATGGATATCACTGAGATGCTCCCCACTATGTACTGCTGCAAGTGTCCTTCCTAACATACCTGCCTTCTCTTTATCTGTCACTGCCAGCCTCTCCCCATCAACCAAAGCTGGCATTTTAATGGATTTCCTTTTCCCACTCATCTGCTGAAACATGGACCAGACATCACCTAATGTTAGTCCTCTGCCAATGGTCGAACACAATTCTCTCCATGTTCTCTCTTGTGTGTATTTTACTGTCCTTCGAGCAGCTGCCCTTTTCCTTTGATACTCGATAACATTATTTTGTGTCATGTTTCTTTAATTCTCTAAATGCATCGTTTCACTCTTTAGTAGCCCTGCTGCATTCCTCATGCCACCATGGCACCACTTTCTTCCTACCCTTGGTTGTTGCTTTGGGTATACTGTTCTCTGCTGCATTTAGTATATGTTGCGTTATGTGGCTTGTAATGACCTCTATGCTTCCCTCTGATGTTAGCAGGTGGACCGACTCCTCACACCATATCCTACATTTCCCCCAATCAGCTTTAGCAAAGCACCACCTGGTTATTACACCTCCTTCCTGCATATATACGTTAGTATTCATTTTAGGAAGCACTGGATAATGGTCACTTCCTACAGTGGAGTTATTCAAAACAAACCATTCACATGTATGAACCAAACAGTTTGTTACGTCCCGACTAGGGGAAGAGGAAAGCAACATACACCAGATTGGAATTGGTAATAATTATAAATGGCTTTATTATACCAGGGTGAAACAAAATGGCAGGCAGCCTGAAACAAACAAAGTGGCCACAAGGGCGCAAGTTTACATAAACAACCAAACAAAGGGAGGACTCTAAAAAGGGAGCCTGTTTACATACAAAGAAATAGATAAACTAAATAGTAACTAAAACCCTCACTGTCAAAGTGGTACTAACTAAAGAAAATCATATCACACTACAAAACACAGACCACACAATTTAACCACAGACCGAAGAGCAAGTAGCGAGAGGCGTCTGTTCACTCAACAGAGCCTCCAGAGTGATGATTGTCCCCAGGCTTTGTAGTCGTCTCCAGCAGGTATATGCCGGCTGTACGCTGCGATTGGAGTGCGTCAGACCCGGCGTGCTCCAATCACAATCTTCAGGGGGGGGGACCAGGAGATGGCAGCCAATCACGGCAGGGCAATCGCACAGCTCATTTACATGCAACACACATTAACACAGTTAAGAGGACCAGGAAGGCAGCAGCCGGCATGAGACTTTCCCCCTGTGAACATCTACTCTTGTGCCATGTCCATCATTAAGGCATACTAGTGTTCTTTCCTCCAGCATTTCTTCCACTATGTCTCCGTTACTGTCTGTATGGTTGCTGCCCCATAGACTGTTGTGTGCATTGAAATCACCACACCAGACTTCCTTCCTATGTTTATATTCTGCTATTTCTTTAAATATATCAGTGGTTAGATTTGGACATGGGTTGTATACATTGATTATCCTAATGTTATCTTGTTTTCTAGGGTTGCAGATGTCCACTATAATACAGTCTATATCATCAGGAGATTGCACCTCCCTATATGCCACACCATCTTTGAGAAATGACTGCACGACTTCAGGTCTGCGATGTGGACAGTACACCTCAAATACATACCTTCACAACCTGGGGTATTTGAAGATAAGGGAATGACATGTTTATAATATGCTGCAAAACACAACAAATATGCAGGGTTACGAGTCTGTTTCTAAGGCCATTTTATTTTTGGTAGTCTGATCATTTCAACAAGAGAATACTTTAAGAAAACGTTTTCCCACACTCTTTGTAGGAGCCATTTTATGGGTGTTGTTGGTGTCTCAGTTTACCTTAATTACATGTATAGTGCAATATTATTTTGAACACTTGGTGGCGGGGTTTAGCTGCGAGAGGTCATAGGTGAGAGGACAGGAAGAGCATACTGATTCTACCAGACGGCCAGCCCAGCCCCAGCAGATGCTCATACTACAACTATTGACACCGTGTACTTAAACCTTGGTATGTAAAGCAATAAAACATCATTCTAAAACTGCAGCAAAAGACCGGAACTTCATATGTTTGCGTCTGCGTCAGGATCACTCTAAACCCTCCTGTGAAGTAATGGCAAAAAGATATAGGACACTGGAACATTTAAACTGCCATTACATTAAGTAGAATCGTACTCTGAGTGAAACTGGACAATATAAGAAACATATCGCATTGGATTAAGGATCGTTTTCACCGGATAAACAATTGGATTACTTCACAACCGACACCATCATCCCGGATCAGCTGGACGACACCTCACAATGAGCTGGAGATTGTCACCACCTGCGCTCATCAAGACGGCAAAAGGAGAGGCCGAGAGCCAAGGCTGGGAAAGCGGCCGGGTATGAGCAGCATTAAAACTGGATCGTATATTGGAATCATAAGCTGCATTGGACAATGGCTTGGATTTAATGCTGCAATAATGTCAGCTGTTTGAAACAGCTGTCGGCAGATGGACAGCCTGAAAACGAAACTTAAAGGAACAGTGAACATTATGCCTGTCAATTCTGACGTTACGTCAACAGATGGCGCTGTTAGGATGGGATCTGTAATGGAAAAAAGGATTACCCAACACAAGGCCAATAGAGTGGAGCTCCATGGGACCTTATTTTCGAAAAAATTATGTATTGAAGTCAATGGAGAGACAAAGATTATCTTTCGATCCAGTTTGAATTGTGCCACGAATTACACATATGATGTTTGTCAATTTGAAAGATAATTTTGCAAGTAAAAAAAAAAAAAAATGTCGTAAAACTGTGAACACATTTGTTTGTGTGAAACGCTCAATGAACTACATCTCCGGTCTCGCAGAACAACACACGTCACCAAGATGGCCGTCACTACTGTCTTGTCAACAAAAGGATTGACTACCCTCACTATCACCACAATGAAACACGTCCAGAAGAATGTCATGCAAAGCTGCCTGCCTTCCTTTGATTCTCTCTGAACTGCCTGGTCTTTTAATGTTTACGTCAACCATTTCTGCAGATAGCATGAAGTAGAACAGATCGGCGATCGCCGATGCTAGCGTTGGCATTTCTCCCCCGGGCTTAAATTGTGTATTATAGAATGATCACACCGGTGACAGTACTCTTCAAAGGGTTCACGATATATGACTACTACTCTTACTTACATGTTGGGTTACTTAATGTTACTTCATATTAAGGCTAATACAAATGACACGGCTGTAATGCTAACTGACGTGCTAGCTACTAGCTAGGTAGCTAACTTGATCCAGCCACTCCTGGTCCTTCCATCAGATGGGAAGCGAAAGAACGAGCAAGACCCATTGCTGGTATGATAACAACCTGGTACTAAGCACACAGGCATCTTGTTAAAGTTATCTTATCTTAGCCAGCGCCATATAGATAGATTATATCTATATGGCGCTGATCTTAGCTATCTCTCAGTGGAGGAAAACAATTGTGACATCACTTACGCGACTCTGGGATTAGTAGTCTTTGTAGTTGCGTATTTTTCATAGTCTTATATTTCAACAGTTTTACGACAAACTGTGACTTTTTTGACATGGAAATTATTTTTTAAGATTAACAAACATCATATGTGTAATTCATGGCACTATTCAAACGGGATCGAAAGATATGTTTTCTCTCTCCATTGACTTCAATACATTATTTTTCCGAAATAAGGTCCCATGGAGCGGAAGTAGATGGGCGTGACTTCGCCACTCTATAGATGGGAATTGTTTAGTGTAAACTGTGAAAAAAACAAAATATGCTTAATTGCGGCTCTTTAAAACACTATGGTTTTTCTCCTGTGTGAACACGAAGATGTGATTTGAGAGCACTTGATGTAGTGAACGTTTTCCCACACTCTTCACAGCTGTAAGGTTTTTCTCCAGTGTGAATACGTTGATGTGATTTGAGATGACCTGATCTAGTGAAAGTTATCCCACACTCTTCACAGCTGTATGGTTTTTCTCCAGTATGAATACGTTGATGTGATTTGAGAGCACTTGATGTAGTGAAAGTTGTCCCACACTCTTCACAGCTGTAAAGTTTTTCTCCCGTGTGAATACGTTGATGTGATTTGAGATGACCTGATCTAGTGAAAGTTGTCCCACACTCTTCACAGCTGTATGGTTTTTCTCCAGTGTGAATACGGTGATGTGATTTGAGAGCACTTAATGTAGTGAACGTTTTCCCACACTCTTCACACCAGTATGGTTTTTCTCCAGTATGAATATGGTGATGTGATTTGAGAGCACCTGATTCAGTGAAAGTTTTCCCACACTCTTCACAGCTGTATGGTTTTTCTCCAGTGTGCATACGGTGATGTGATTTGAGAGCACTTAATGTAGTGAACGTTTTCCCACACTCTTCACAACAGTACGCTTTTTCTCCAGTATGAATATGGTGATGTTTTTGTAGATCACCTGATGTACTGAAAGTTGTCCCACACTCTTCACAGCTGTAAGGTTTTTCTCGGGTGTGAATACGTTGATGTGATTTGAGATTACCTGATCTAGTGAAAGTTGTCCCACACTCTTCACAGCTGTATGGTTTTTCTCCAGTATGAATACGGTGATGTGATTTGAGATGACCTGATTGAGTGAAAGTTGTCCCACACTCTTGACAGCTGTACGGTTTTTCTCCTGTGTGAAGTAAAGGATTTGTCACATTGCTGACAGCTGTGACGTCTCTCTTTTCCTTTCGGTTTCTAGAACAGACGGACAGAGAAAGAGAGAAAGTCAATCTAAAAAGCATAAATACACAAGTTAACACAATAAAAACTCACTTAAAGTGGACCTATCATGCTATATTTGAACAATATATTGTAGGGCCATACCTATATAAAGTATATAAATATAGTTTTTTTTTCAAAATACCAAAAAGATCCTGCTTTTTAGCCACGCTCTATTTGCTCTTTTCAGTGCTGTTTTTGCAGGGGGCTGATTTTGTGAGCTGCAGCTGACCACGACCCCCTGCAGCTGACCACGCCCCCTGCAGCTGACCACGCCCCCCCTGCAGGAGAGGGGAGCGTGCTCTGAGATCAGCTGCTGGGCTGCAGCGGGGAGAAGAGGGGGAGAAAAAGAGATCTCCGTCCACCGTGTTTTATTCTTATAGAAGTAGTACATATCAGTGTGATATCCTTGAATGCGGACACGCAGCTCTGAATGTTCGCTGGGTCTATTACAAACATTGTAAGGCCCTACAACAAGTGAGTCTCGCAGGAGAAATGGCACCCAAGAAAAGTGCAAACCTCCCTGACGAGGTGGAGGAGATTAAGAAATCTCTCGACTTCTTGTCAGCCGAAATCAAAACAGTCGTGGCGCAGCAAAATAAAATCTTGGAGCTACAATATGGTTTCAGAGCAAACAGAACCACATCATTTGCAGTTATAGAATGTATGGGACACATTACTAAGGCGATAGAAAATAAAGAATATGCAATAGGGATATTTCTGGACCTTAAAAAAGCATTTGACACGGTTGACCATGAATTATTAATTAAAAAACTACAGAGATATGGCATTAGAGGTGTTGCATTATCATGGCTTTCCAGATACCTACATAACAGGGAACAGTACGTTGAACTACAAAGCCATAAATCACAACTACTGCAGGTTACATGTGGGGTGCCTCAGGGCTCAGTCTTGGGGCCATTACTATGTATTCTGTACATTAACAATATATGTGAAGTATCAAAAATTATTAAAACCATTCTTTTTGCAGACGACACAAGTCTACTCTGCTGTGGGGACGATTTAGAACAGATATTGGTCACAATGGAGAAGGAACTGAGCAGGATGAAGATCTGGTTTGACCAAAATAAATTAACATTGAACGCAAGCAAAACCAAACTCATAAAATTTTGGGAATCGATCGACCAATACAGAGAAGAAACTCACTATAAATGGCGTCCAATTAGAAAGAGTATCGGAAATAAAATTCCTTGGAGTAATCATAGACATTAAATTAAGTTGGAAACAAGGAAATAAGCTATATCAAAGCCAACATGTCCAAATCAATAGCAATTCTGAATAAAGCCAAATGCCTAATTAATCAAGCTTCTTTGTTTATGCTGTACTGCTCCTTCATACTTCCATACGTGATGTATTGTGTGGAAGTTTGGGGGAACACATATAAAACAAATACACATCCTATCTTCATCCTGCAAAAAAGAGCCATACGAGTTATACATAAAACTACGTACAGAGAACCAACAAATAAATTGTTCATCAAACTAAAAACACTAAAACTACAAGACCTGGTTGACTATAAAACTATTCAAATTATGTTCAAAGCCGCAAATCAACAATTACCTCATCCAGGGACTTTTCACACGGAGAGAAAGCATGCACATGTTGAGAGGAAACTGCATTTTCAAAAAACCACCCGTACGAACAAATGCCAAACTTCACTGCATCTCATCAAAAGGTGTTAGTCTGTGGAATAACTGTAACGATGCACTGACATATTGTACAAGTCTAAACTGAAAGTATTATTTAGGAGCCAAATCATTAATGGTTATAAACAGGACCTGTAAAATCCCATTTGTTGTAATTGTAAAAGTAATTTCTTTCTGATTGTTTTGTAAAAAAAACAAATTAACATGCCAAACATGTCGCTGATGACGATGACCTAATGTTTTATTTATAAGAAACATATATGTTAGAGGGGGTAGGACCAGAAACGTTTTTTAAGCTTCTTCTTGCCCCTGTTGAACATGACAGACTATCTGAGAATTATTATTATTCATTTTTTTTTTTTTTTGTACTTTGTTATAATTATTAATTTGAGTGAGAAAAAAAAAAAGGAAAAAAGAGAATATATATATATTATTGTTATTGTATGTTTTTGTTTCTGACATGTTCAATAAACTGACTAAAAAAGAAGAGAAGTAACGGGGCAGAAACTCTCCTTTTTACGCAGCGGTCCAGACATAGACATCAAACGGCGACACATATTCAGTGTGCAGTTCCTTTGGCATTAGGGCAGGGATATCTAGATACTTTCCAATGTTTGACATCATGAATTGTGCTACTTTTAAAGCAAGGAGCGATGTTTTCAAATCTGTAATAAAAAAGCTCCTCAAAAACGCTATCGAAGCAGTTCCTGCCGTTGCTACGTTAGTTCAAACAGTAACAACGGACTATTTCTCTTAGCGGATGCATGTCAATTTAAATCAATACAACTATTTTTTAAATCAATAAAATCATTTCCTAAATCCATAAAAGCATTTCAATTAATATTAGGAGTCATATCGTTACTTTGTTGAGAATGTGGCCGTGTGATAAGCGGGATAATGTGCAGCGACGCGGTCATTATAAATAACACCTTCATGCCGATCTAGATCCCTCCGTTCCGCTTACTGACGTCAGTAAAGTGTTCAAATCTGGATCAGTCTGTATCAGATTCGTTGCAGCCCCTTTTTTAGAGATTTGGGTATGGAGGAAAATAGAGAGGGTTGTGTTTTCTGACACTTGGTGAGTTCCCTGGAACACCGGGGACACATATTCATGTATAAAAGACGTACGAAAGTGCATTTTGCATAATAGGTCCCCTTTAATATAAACCTTGAGTTAACAAAATACTATTATCAACTGTTTGTGTTTATTATATTTGATACAGTAATACAGCAATATTCTAACCAAAGTATATAACAGAGGTGGGGGACTCGAGTCACATGACTTGACTCGAGTCACATGACTTGACTCGAGTCTAATGAGTTGACTTGCCTATTTTTTTACTTGAGACTTGCTTGACTAACATTGATAAAAGACTCGACTTTGACTTGGTATTCATGACTTGAGACTTAGGCTTGAGACAGATGACTCGAAAGGACTTTACTTTTTAAAATAAAATATTTGCATTTGTATTTTACGAAGCCCCTAGAGGGCAATGAAATAAAAAAAAGAGAAAGGAGAAAGTAGGAAGTAGAGCGCACAGGAGACAGCCGTTTCATTGCAGACTGTTATGTTTATGTGGGGAAATACATACATTATTTGAGATATATTTCAAACTCGGACTTCATTTTAGGGACATTTCGGCCAGGGGTGTAGAGTTATTTGTTCAAGCACCGAATCGGCAAAACAGGAGAGTCTGTGAACCAGTCTGCCTTGACCTATGTATTCATGTCTGTGACTCTCACAGTATCTGCTGCCCACAGCTGCTTCATAGAAGAAAAACCTCCTTCACTTCATGAAATCTCTGCAGCACCAGGAGGCAGTAACGTGTAACTGAGAATCTGAGAAGAGCAGCAGCAGCTGCGCCTTCACTGTGTTTACCTTCATTAGAACAGCTAACGAGCGACCGCAGGCTGCTATGTTTTAACCACTTCCATTTCCATTAGCTCAAAATGGCGGAAGAAATTCTGGGGAAGACGGTTAAAGAGCTCAAGAAAGCAAGAACAAGTGCAAAAAGCAACTTCACCAGGCAGGCGAACTACCTCAACAGAGAAGCAGGTAGAATGGTCGAAGCAGAGCTAAGGGAGGAATTCACCAAGCTGAAAGAGGGATTAAAAAAGGTTCTTGAAGCAAATGAGGACTGCATGGCTGGGTTGCAGGCAGACGCTCAAAAGGCTGAAGGAAAGCCAGAGAAGCTCTTTCAAAGCGGGAAGAGGCCGACGGTGAAAGGACTGCAGAGGAGGCTGAAGCCAGAATGGAAGAGGTGAGAGTTCTTATTCAAGATAACCTGTGGTCCAGATATGGCCGATATGAGCTCATCACTGCAATTGAGGAAGCAGAAGAAGTCAGTGAACAAGCTGGGAATGTGCCTGTGGAAGGAACCAAGCTGGAAGGCTACGGGGTGCTCCTGACCATTCTAGAGAGGCGGATGAAGGAGGCCACCAGAGTGATGGCAGCTTGGGAGTGCTGGATACCCATGATGGCGAAATCAGATCTAGCTGGCAGAGTCAAGGACCTCAAAGCAATAAGGAATAGACTTGAGATGATGCAAGGTGAATTTGTCAACTCACGCAGGATTGCAGCGGAGAAACTGCAGAAGTTCTTCCCAGAGGTCAAGCCCGACAAATTATAGAGGCCAGAAGAAGTCAAGACTCCTAAAGGGACAGAGAAGGCACATGAACTTGTCTGCTATGGCCTAAGGGAGATTGCCAAAGTGCATAGAGTCATCAGTCCTGAAAAACTGCAGAAGTTCTTCCCAGAGGTCAAGCCTGAAGAATTAAAGAGGCCAGAAGAAGTTGAGCTCCTCATAAGCCACAGGGAAGGAAGACTTGCTCCACAAAGAGTGAAGGTGGTTGGAGACCTTGTTTTGTGGGAAAGTCCACTGGGAAAAACAGTAGGCGGGGCACACCCGGAACTGTTTGAGGAGATTGAAGGTCACACAGGTCCAACACACACTTTGCTTGCTCCATGAGAACAGCTGCAGTCAGGTATGAGGAGAGAAAGCTTCCAAAAGACAAACCAGCACAGTTGCAGAAGGAAGATATTGCTGAAGTAAAGGTCACAGCTGCAACTAATCGTGAGTTCCTGGAATGGTGGAGGTGGGACAGCATTGGAGCAGCCTGTGAGCCTAAGTGTGGAGGATGTCGGTGTGGAAATTGCCAACCAGGAGGTAAAGAGATTACCCTGGCGGAGGAGAGAGAGCTGGATACAATAAAGGCAGGCCTAACCTACGTCAGGCAGGATTCTCATATTGCATCACCACACTGGGATGCAAAATATCTCTGGACTGAAGACCCCACTTCTCTCCCCAACAACCAACATGCTGTGGAGGCCACAGTCCTGAAGACAGGAAAACAGCTGAAGCGGGAGCCTGAGTGGCAAGTTGTAGATAAAGCCCAAGTGCACAAAATGGTCGAAAGAGCTGGTGGCTTATGCCTCAAACCAGGGGTCCGGTCTGGTCAAAGTGGGAGGCAAGAAACTGCAGCAGCGCTCCTGGGAGGAGAAAAAGCAACAGCTGCAAGTAAAACTCTCATCCTCCCAAATCAGATGAGAGAGGAGGACAACAAAGCCCTGGGAATTGGGTACAGAGTGGAGGAGTGGCCAATAAGATCAGCTGGAGAGCTGGCAGCGCAAGCCAGAGAGAGTGTGGACAAGCTCCAGAGGAAGGCATTCTCAGCAGCCATAACAAGAGCTCAAGCCGAAATAAATCAAAGAGATGGCCTAGAAGACCCACAGGGAAACAGAAAAAGGAAGAGCCAATGGGAGAAACCTAGAGCCGATCAGACTCCTACCAGAAATATTACAGGAAATACAGTGAAGGATCCTGTGGAGGTGAAAAGATTCTGCAGCCTTCAAAAACGTGTCGGTGTCATAGCCTGGGTGTGGAGAGCTGCAAGGAAGTGGCTGGAGATCAAGGACCAGCCTAGGGCAGAATCAAAGTTGGAAGTAATATGGCACACAAGGAATCGAGATGTAGCAGTGGGAGATGTGGTGTGGCTGGCTGACCAAAATGCCCTGAGAGGACATTACAAACTGGTGAGAGTGGTCAGTGTAAATACTGATGGAGAAGGCATCGTAAGGGATGTAAATGTGAGAACCTCTCCCAGCTACCCAGTCTCAGTTATGAAGAATAAAGTCTGTGGAGGGTACAAGGGACATCCAAGCAGGATCCCTGCCACTATTCTTCATAGAGATGTCAGGCGCCTGGTCATCTTACTTCCTGTGGAAGAACAGGTGTGATTTGAAGGTGAAGAACTGGTGTGAGCTCCTTGGGTTCAGGAACCAGGAGCTCAAGTGGGAGGTGTCGAGACGAAAGTCAATATAATAATATCTGTGAAAAACGGACTAATAAATAATTATGTGTTTTCATTTAGAGTACTAGTATTGTTCAATACCAGGAGAGGGTATTTGTTTTATTTTGGATAGCGTAGGCTACTTTTCAGAAGCGAGCTGTAGAAAAAATATGAACGCCGCTTCCGGCAACACGGCTACCAAAGGGGTGTAGTTTGTGATGGCCGGTCTCTTGTTCTCAAAGCCACGGAGAGAGAACCAGGTGACAGTGTGTGTGAGGCTCCGGAGACGCCGTTGGTATGTTTATTGTGTTTATGTACTTGATCTGTTGCCGCACTTTGCGAGAGTGCTGTTGCGCAATCAACTGGTTTTTTTACGCAGCGCGGTCTGCCTGTGCTCCGTTTGTTTTCTGTGTAATTTAGACAGCGCAGGTGTTTAGATGAGGTTTTCTCTGGTGCCTGTTTCCAAGTGGAGATAAACACTCCTATTAATTCATTTAAGTTAATGATTTGGTTTTAAAGTAACAATTTATCCTTTTTAATTAAAACATAGTTTGTGCTATTATTATTATTATTATTATTGAGAATGCAGTGAGACCTGCAAAATGTTTGTAATTTGTGTAGCATGTGAGCTAACTTTTGTTTGTCCTTTGTGTTTTGAAGGTTTTCAACCTGATCAATTCTTGGAGCTGTCTTGAATAAATGAAGACAAAAAGAACGAATTTGAGTTGTCCAAAGCGTCCTCTGTTGCCCTCTAGCCTATCAAGTCAGGCTAAATCACTGGTAGAGGCCAAAAACCTGAAGGACTTGACACCTAGAAGTGTTGAAAATAATCGTTTCTACGATGCATTGCGATGCGGACGATTCGGTATTGATGCAGTGACGGAAGATAATCGATTATAGCGTAGTAACGTTGCTTCCTGATTTTTCAGCCACGGCTTTACTATAACGTTTTTTTTTCCCTGTCACTTTAATATCCGTCCTGAATCACTATCAAATCAAAATAATGAGTGACAGGCTGACAGTGACCCGATAGAAACTTTATTATTCACTTAATCACTGAGATATAATGAAGCTAACTTAGTCTCATACATTCATGGGATTTATGCAACAGTGAGACAGAGAATGTGAGTGTGCACCCACATGCAGTATTTTTGTTTGTATATGCTGTTGTAAATACTCCTGTTGTCTGCTGTGTTCAGACTCAAGTCATGTGTGTGATGCCACATTCAGTGTCCTTTTTTAACAGAAGACCGTTGCTAGAAGCTGCAGCTAGACTGCAGAAGCATTAGTTTTTTGTTTTTGAGGATGGAACAACTTCACACACAGATATAGGGAGGCTAGACCTATACAATTCATTTAGGTTTATAAATTAATGTCAAGATATTTATGTTATTGATTTCTGAAGCACTTTCTAAATAATAAAAGAGAGTTAATATGTATTTACTGCATGTATGCATTGATGAAAAATAAGCCATGTGCAGTAATATAGAAAATTGAGGATGCAACGTATTGGTATGAATCTTGATGCATCGGGATATCGAATTGAATCGAAGACAGGATAATGGTAATCGAATCGAATCATGAGACCAGTGAAGATGCACAGCCCTAGTAGACAGGAGACAGAGGGAGACGGCATCCTGTCACTGCGAGTCTCAGTATGATCCGTTCCTCTTGTGTTTTGTTTTTTTGGTCTATTTATTGTCTAAACTTTGTCGTGTCTGTATGAAATGTCATTTTGAGAGACCATGCTTTTGATCCTGTGGATTACATTTGCCTTCTGCAGACCATGTCTGGCCATTCAACTTTCCAAGACACACCTCAGTGACAGCACAAACAGGTATGGCGAGGAGCCCCGGCCTCTGCGCTGCTACAGACGCGAGGCTATGCTAGAGCTACAATGCGATCGGCCTCCTACGAATACACCAAGCCACCGGTGCTCTTCGTTATTGGATGAAATCCCTCGGGAGCCACTTAGAAACACCAGGAAAAAGAGACGAGGAAGGAGGGGAGGCGTTCAGAATACGGCGGAGATTCAGCCGTCCACCACTTCCATCCATCATTCTCACAAACCTGCGCTCATTGAGCAACAACGTGGACACACTAAGGACATACACAAGGTACTGTCATGAATTTCTCGAGGCCTCTTTATTATGTTTCACGGAAAGTTGGCTACAATCTACGATGCCTGAATCTCTCTTTGAAGTACCCGGACTCACCCTTGTTCGAGCAGACAGGGATGCGAACTCGGGGAAAACCAGAGGAGGCGGTATTTGTGTGTATATTAATGATTTGTGGTGCCGATCATACTCAGTAAAATGTAAACTCTGCAATCCCAACGTAGAAATTCTCGGCATGACGTTAAGACCCTTTTATCTGCCTAGAGAATTCGGGTGTATTTTACTGTTTGTTGTTTACATGCCTCCCAGCGGCCGAGGACACTGTGTTCACGAGCTGCAACTCAGCCACCCCGATGCACCGGCAATAGTGCTCGGGGACATGAAGCAATGTCGCCTGGAGACTGTGTTACCTGGGTTCCAGCAGTATGTTAGGGATCACAGCAGGAAAGACAATATCCTGGACAAATGCTTTGTTAATGCGAACTAATTGTTCTAACTGTTAATGCGAACTCGAACTACTGCCTGCCAGTAGCTTTGCCGATATCTGTGTTGATAGGTAATAGATTAAGAGCGGTGAATTAGCTTAGAAACAGGAAGTGCTCAAACGTTCTTGTGAGTTTATCAAATTTAGCAGTGATTCCATGTCAGCCACGGCTTGTTACAAAACATCTTACTGATAGTGTATCTAACAAACTTAAACTAGCTTTATTAAATGTCAGGTCTCTGGCAGGAAAACAAATTTTAATCAATGATTTTATCACTGAGCACAATCTCGATTTTATGTTTTTAACGGAAACTTGGATTGAACAAAATAACAGTGCAGCTGTTCTTATCGAATCAACCCCTCCCAACTTTAGTTTTATGAGTCAGGAAAGAATGCATAAGAAAGGGGGTGGAGTTGCTATTCTGTTCAATGATTCCCTTCAATGCAGGAAGACATCTTATGGGAACTTTGCTTCTTTTGAATATGTGGCCCTTCAGCTGAAATGCTCCTCTCGAGCTCTGTTCCTAAATATCTATAGACCACCCAAATACTGTGCAAGCTTTTTTGATGACTTTACTGAACTGCTGTCTATAGTGTGTATTGACTTTGACCGTCTAGTCATTGTTGGTGATTTTAACATCCATGTTGACAACCCCCAGGACAGAGGGGCTAAATAACTGTTTTGTGTTCTTGATAACTATGGACTGACTCAGCATGTGACGGAGCCCACGCACAATAAGGGGCACACTCTGGACTTAATGATCTCAAAGGGTCTGAATATCTCTGAGGTTGTGGTGACTGATGTTGCACTCTCTGTTCATTCCTTTGAGAGCTCTATTTCTGTTCACACAAATGTTCAAAAAGAGGTAACCACAAAGACCACTAACATCTCAGTAAATGAGCTAGTAGATCATTTTAATTCAAAAATTAAAAATGTTATAGATGCCATTGCTCCAACTAAGGTAAAGGAAGTGACTGGGAAGAAAATATCTCCATGGAGAAAGGCCATGACCGTGAGAGCAGAAAAAAGAGAGTGTCGAAAAGCTGAACGTAGGTGGCGAAAAACAAATCTCCAGGTTCACTTTGAAATCTATAAAGAGAGACTTGGCTTTTATAATTTGGAATTGAGAAACGCACGACAGTCTTTCTTCTCTGACGTCATTACCAAAAAAACAAACAACGCACATGCCTTGTTTGCTACCGTCGACAGACTAACTAACCCCCCAGTGTCAGTAGCCTCTGAATTTCTATCCACCAGGGCGTGCAATGATTTTGCCTCCTTCTTCTTCACTGACAAAATTCAGAAAATCAGACAAGCAGTCAGTGCCTCTGCATCAGGTACAGCAGATGTTTTGTCTCTGTGTCCACCTAATATCAATTCAAACACCATGACACAGTTCCATCAGATTAATGATAAAAACCTAGAGGACATTATTCAACTTCTGAAGTCCTCCTCCTGCTGCCTTGATATTATTCCAACAGGATTTTTTAAAGATGTTTTTCGTTGCATGGCCTCAGATCTACTTCACATAGTAAACAAATCTCTTCACTCAGGTATTTTTCCACAGACCCTGAAAACTGCAGTCATTAAACCGCTCTTAAAAAAGAATAATCTAGATGCTTCAGTAATGAACAATTACAGGCCCATATCAAACCTCCCTTTTCTAGGTAAAATCATTGAAAAAGTTGTTTTTCAACAGTTGAGTAATTTCTTGCATGTAAATAACTGTTTCGATGTGTTCCAGTCAGGCTTTCGTCCAAACCACAGCATTGAGACTGCTCTTGTAAAGGTCTTCAATGACATCCACTTAAACACAGACAGTGGCAGAACTTCAGTGTTAGTATTATTAGATCTCAGTGCTGCGTTTGACACTGTTGACCACAGCATATTACTAGACCGACTGGAAAACTGGGTGGGACTTTCGGAAACAGTTCTAAATTGGTTTGAATCCTACTTAAAGGACAGAAACAACTTTGTTTCTTTAGGTAAATACACATCTGAGTTGACAAATATGATATGTGGGGTTCCTCAAGGCTCCATCTTGGGGCCTCTTCTCTTTAACATCTACATGCTACCACTGGCTCAGATAATGAAAAACAACAAAATAAGTTGCCATAGCTATGCGGATGACACACACATTTACGTAACAATTTCACCAGGAGATTATGCTCCAATTCAAACACTGAGTAAGTGCATTGAACAAATCAATGACTGGATGTGTCAGAACTTTCTCCAATTAAACAAAGACAAAACTGAGGTAATGGTCTTTGGAGCCAAGGCAGAACGTATAAAAGTTAGTGCTGAGCTTCAGTCTGCAATGTTCAAAACAACAGATAAAGCCAGAAATCTAGGTGTAGTCATGGACTCTGACCTGAGTTTCAACAGTCACATTAAAACAGTTACTAAATCAGCCTACTATCACCTAAAGAATATATCTAGGATTAAAAGACTAATGTCACAGCAGGATTTGGAAAAATGTGTCCATGCTTTTATCTTCAGTAGACTCGACTACTACAATGGTGTCTTCACAGGTCTCACTAAAACATCTATTAGAAAGCTGCAGCTGATTCAGAACGCCGCTGCTCGAGTCCTCACTAACACTAAGAAAGTGGATCACATCACTCCAGTTCTGAAGTCTTTACACTGGCTTCCTGTGTGTCAAAGAATAGATTTCAAAATACTGCTGCTGGTTTATAAAGCACTGAATGGTTTAGGCACAAAATACATTTCTGACCTCCTGCTAAATGATGAACCATCCAGATCTCTCAGGTCTTCAGGGACTGGTCAGCTTTCTGTCCCCAGAGTCAGAACTAAACATGGAGAAGCAGCGTTCAGTTATTATGCTCCAAATATCTGGAACAAACTCCCAGAAACCTGCAGGTCCGCTGCAACTCTGACCACTTTTAAATCCAGGCTGAAGACTTTTCTTTTTGTCGCTGATTTTAATTGAACTATTCATATCTTAAACTGCACTGTAACTTTTATCCATGTACTTTTTCTTTTAATGTTTATTTTATTATCTTTTCTTTTTAATGACTGCTTTGAAATGCCATTTTCTTAATGTCTTTCGTTTTTTGTAAAGCACTCTGAATTGCCTCGTGTTGAAAGGTGCTATATAAATAAACTTGCCTTGCCTAGCCTAATGATAAAGGAGCCTATGTGTCTAAATACAGACCACCAATACTGCACTCTGATCATAATGTTGTGAATATGATACCAGTGTATAAGACCAAACTCAAGGGAAGTCAATCAGAAAAGAAAGTAATAAGGACATGGACAAATGAAAGTAGGGAGCCGTTGAAAGCCTGTTTTGATTGGACAGATTGGGACATTTTGCAGGAAGGTTCACCAGATGAAATAACTACTGTTACCAAAGACTATATTAACTGCTGTGTTCCCACTAAAGAAATACAAATCTATCCAAGTAACATCATATGTGACTAACGACATTACAATAAGTTATAAAAACCAGGAAAATAGCTTTCAAAAACAAAGACTATGGAGCACTTGAACAGACAGAGAGAGAACTGAAAGTCAAATTGAGGGAATCAAAACACACAGAGAGCTTTTGGGAAATGCTTTTAAAGCCAAAGACCCCAAAAAAGTGTGGGACACCATGAGAACCATGACAGGAATGACCTCTTCACTTTGGTTTTAAATAACTGTTTTGGAACGCATTTCCACTGCAGGGCCTCGCACGGCTTAGTACGGTATAGTTAGGCCTTGGTAGGCCAGGCTCACTTTATGCTGCGTTTCCAATACAGTTTAGGAACTGGGGCAGTAACTATAGTAACGCAGTGTAGGCGGAGCCGTGACGTCATCTTCAATGTGTGTCACTACCCGATCTGCAGTGCGCATGTGCGAGATGGTCCGCCATATTGGACAACTCCAGACGGCAACCCAAGATGGACACTTGACACAGTGGCTTTTAGCAAAGCTCAAAAAAGAACACTCGAGAGAGATGAGTTATTATTATTACAACGTGACTTCACTATTATTTAACAACTCTTTTTATTGGGTTATTTTATTTGGGGTTAAGTACATTGTCAGAATAAGTGAGAAATTAATTTCACTTCTGTTAGACAGATCTGCAGCCCTGCCCTATCTGCAGTGCGCATGTGCGAGAAGGTCCGCCATATTTGACAACTCCATACGGCAACTCTAATGGGACATTTGACGTCTAGACGGCTGCCCGATTTGCATCATGCATGCGCGAGTCATAAACGTCTCAAATATCTTTATTAAAATATTTTGATATTTAAAATAAAATGAAGGACATTCACAGTTAATGTAATTAGATATAAATTATGAATGCCATACATATTGCATACATTCACAGTCAATATTTCTTCAGTATGTATGATAGCTGTCTAACAGAAGTTACATCCATTTCTCACTTATTCTGACAATGTACTTAACCCAATAAAACGACCCAATAAAAGGAGTTGTTCAATAATAGTGAAGTCACGTTGTAATAACAATAACTCATCTCTCTCGTTCAGATTAATATTGTCGGGTTTTTTGAGTGTTCTTTTTCTGCTTTGCCAAACACCACTGTGTCAACTGTCTTATTAGATTTGCCATATGTAGTTGTCAAATATGGCGGACCATCTCGCACATGCGCACTGCAGATAGGGCAGGGCTGCAGATCGGGTAGTGATACACATTGAAGATGACGTCACGGCTCCGCCTACACTGCGTTACTATAGTTACTGCCCCAGTTCCTAAACTGTATTGGAAACGCGGCATAAAGTGAGCCTGGCCTACCAAGGCCTAACTATACCGTACTAAGCCGTGCGAGGCACTGCAGTGGAAATACGCCATAAGTGGATGCAGGGCTCGGCAGTAACGGTTGCCATTGGGAACCATTCATAAAAAATGTCAACCACTTCTTGGCCTTTGGTTGCCATCAGTGGCAGTTTTTAACATAAATAAATAAGGACAGCAAACAGCTAAAAGTGAACCCCAAAATAGATTAATGTTAATTATTTGTTGTATTAAGAGTGATATTTAATTATTGTTGTGACCAGTCGGAACCTGATACTTAAGTTGCACATACATTGGTGTGATTACGGAGCCAGAAAGTGATGCACGTTTACTCGCGTGCGCCGTGTGTTTGTTTTTACGAAAAATGGCGAAGCAAAATAAGTTGTTTGACTGTGGGGTAAAAAGTTCGGCCAACCCGTCAACATCTCAAACGAATGTTCAAAGTGATTAAACTGATACAGCGTAAAGTAAACCCGAACGAAAAGCAAAGAGGAATGTTGTCCATTCACTTCCGGTAAAAAGTTCCTTCAAAATAAGAGTCCCGATCTTATTACTACCAAAATAAAAGTGCAAAACGAAACTTTACCATCGGAAAATATTGGCATAACATTATAATCACTTCTATAAAAAGGTAACACATTTTAATATAGTTAGAAATATTAAAGGTAATTTACAGCATTAATAATGAATATCTAATTCTTTACGGGTACGTATACCGTTACAGTGCATGACTTTAAGGATTGGCTTACAGATGGCCCTGAGCCCAATAGAAATTGCCCTGAAAAATGCGCGCGGACGAAATGGCACGAAGGGTTTGGGGGGCCTCCCCCTAGAACATTTAGATGTTTGCAGGTCTTAGATGCTGCCTGGTGCATTCTCTAGACTGAATTATAAGATGAACCACCACAATATTATATTGTACAATTTCAATTTGATTCTTCATTTCACTTGTTTGTTTGTTCTTGCTTGTATTTGCTCGCTTGCATGCCCTGCATAGCTATAAGAAACACTTAAGTTGTTGGTCAAGACACTTTCCATCTGATGAAGGCAGATGCCTTCCCAGATGTAAAAAAGTAGAAAACATTACATTCAGTTGTAACTGCCAAAACAAACATTATTTACACTATTATGGCCCCTGTTAAAATGTAATGTTATCAACTGTAAGTTGGTTGAACGAATGCCTCCTCATCCGGAAGCTGACCGAGCAGACCCGAGCAGCAGTCGAGAGGTATGGGCTCACACACAAATGTGTTCCGTTTCATATACATGTAAATACAATCCAAATACAGAAACAAGTTTTACATATGTATTTTTGATCCACACATATTTGTTTTCTGTTTAAAACCTCTGCACCTGCAAACACAAACCGCTTCCTGTGCATGGATCACTGTGCATTCGTGTCTGGGGTTTTTGAGACTCCCCTGACGCTCAGACGATTCGTACTTGTAATTGTTTCTAATCAGATGTCTCCTCAATTCTAAGCCAATGAGCGCGCCCCACGAGGGTAGATTTCTTGTGTTCATGATGTAGCGCTTCATGTACGCATTTTGCGCTGTCCGGAGCTGACAGGTCCATGGAGCCTGACTGCAGGCTAACCTCAGGACACCTCCTGCACTCTAAGTACATTGCCACTTTCCGAACAGGAAATGCACGCAGATACAATATTTTATATTATTAAGGTACAGCGCCACTTTCCGAACCATTGATTAATGCTTGTGTACACAAAAACGGCAGGCAAAACCGTTTTAAATGTGTGTTTCCTGTGTGGCGAATACAGCTGCTTTATTTATGTCTGTATGAAGTTGTTGTGAGTGTGGAGGGAGCAGCTACAGGTTAGCTTAGCCTAATCGATCAGTGCACTACAAAGCCAGTGCTAGACAGTGAACTGTCAACGGGGGGAGCCCCGCCGGTCATCATCGGCCGATATTCACTCTTAATATTTTGATCGGTGCTCTCTATAAAGGCCGATCAGGAGGATCTGATCGATATGGACATAAACGCAAGTGAAGTATAACCGGACGCGAGAGAGATCAGATCAGCTGCTGAGTGAGACAGACACGCAGCTCTGCATGATCACCTGAAGCTCCGCCCTCTGTTTAGCGAGCTGACCGGACTGTGCACAATGCGTATATGAAGTTTCATGAACGCAATAAATCATACCCCCGTGGGGGCGCGCTCATGTGATTGGCTTAGAATGAAGGAGACATCTGATTGGCTATAGATAGAAAAAATTACAAGTACGAATCAGGTGTGCGTCAGGGGAGTCTCAAAAACCCCACACACGAATACACAGCGATCCGTGCACAGAAAGCGGTTTGTGTTTGCAGGTGCAGAGGTTTTAAACAGAAAACAAATATGTGAGGATCAAAAATACATATGTAAAACTTTTTTCTGTATTTGGATTTTATTTACATGTATATAACGGAACACATTTGTGTGTTCATTGAAAAACACAAGTGTGGATCCTTTTGCGGATCATTAAATACAATTGTGAATCCTTCTGTGTGCATGTGTGTATTATGAGACTGTTCTGAGCCCATAGAGAGGAGACGAGCGTATCCGCGAAGCACACAAAATGGCGACGTCAGAGTTCCTGTTAGCCGGCAAATCTAAATCTCTTCGGTCAAAATAATTTCCCTTTAGCGCAATACCGCTTCAGTTGCGCCACTTATGTGACAGACAAGAAGAGTATGTGACAGACAAGAATGGTCAATTATAATATCTAACACTTAATGTGGAGTAGATCTGACCTCTCAAACTACCGTAACTAGTTATAGATATGTTTAGTTTTACTGTCGGGTCACTCATTACTGGATCCGCGAGCTGCATGATACTGGCATAATAGATTGCCCGAGCGGGCAACCAGCAGGTGAGGCTTCATTGACGGAGCTAAATACTAGATGGCCCCGGGCAGTCCTTAATGTCGAGCCCTGCGTTACACCCCTAGTAGATGGCGTTCCGAGCTGAATAAGGGCAAGTACAAACCACAGACTATCTGTGTCATGGCGAATACAGTCGCTGCTTTATTTATGTCTGTATAGGGCGTTCCAAGCTTAATAAGGGCGTCAAATGAAGGCAAGGCACCCGCCTGGCGGAAACGCTGGAATTAGGAATATATTGTGATGAAGTGCACACTGACCTGAGCTGCAGGGGTCTCTTTCTTCTCCTCCATGCTGCATTAAAATGACTTTATTCACATAGAAATTGACATTAATGGATGTTTGAACCACGGTTATAACGCTATCCGTGTGTAACTATCACTAAGTTAACACAGAAAGCAAACATTAGCTAGTGAGACTGTTTAATGTACTCCATGTATACAGTATTTTCTGTATATTGTGTATTCTTTAGATACTCTAGTGATATGTGTCCTGTGTGTATACTTGCTGCTAATGCTTCATGTTTATTATCTTATTGCATCTTTTAAATATGTTTAACTCGTGTAATGCCTGAAAACACTTCTGCTGTGACACAATCATTTCCCACTTTAAGAGAAATCATTATTTAAATAAAGTATATCTATTTATCTAATGAGCTAAACCGTCGCTTAGCTTAGCGTTAGCTGCTAACTGAAGAACCCCATTCATTTCAATGGGAAAAATGCTACGTCGCGGTGAATGACGATGCTAATAAGCTAGTTATCATACATTTAAAACCATATCTATGGTAAAGAGCACCAACACAACAACTCAAACCGTCTTAAACACAACTGGTGTAATAAATAACTAACATAAAGTCAGTTGAGCATTACAAATCAACTGTTACTCCCCCAGAGCCGAACTGGAATAATAACTGTAGCTGTTAGACTGTTGCTTTTAGCCTTTGTTTAAAGATAGTTTGAGACTATTTTTGGCGCACATTTAAAGTTTTTTTGTCAGTTTCTTTCTTCCAAGATTACAGCTGTTGTGTTAAATAAGATAACTGATTCGTGATTAACTGTAAGCTAAGCTAACAGGTGTAAATACACTTAATGAAACCTCTGCATGTGTTTAATCCACTCACCTCTTCTTTTGTCCTTCTTCTCCTCTCGGTTTTTAGCCATCTTGTGCTCAGGCTCTGTGCACAAGATGGCGTCTATCAACTTCCGGTGGCTGTGGCTGCTTCTCAGGTCGACTATTTTCATTTCCTCGCTCCTTGGTCCTCGGTCTCACCGGAAGTTGATTTGCCTGCGCCATCTTGAGTACCGTCCCATGGCTCTTATTTCTGCCGGAGGACCGAGGATCGAGGAGCGAGGAGCGATCATGGAGGAGCGATAACTATGGGCATAGATATGTTTCATAATTATTTGTGTGAACATAAAAATAATTTGTGTGTAAATATGTGATTTGTAAATGTAAAACAACAAATGCATTTAAAAGATTTGCAAACTCACAAATACATTTGCAAGTGTAAAACGGATCTGCAAATACGCTAAATATGTTCACAAATTAAAAAAATATCTCTGAATATCTCTTTAACATTTACACCTTTCGATCAGGCATTTGTGAATCCATTTTGTGGACCAAAAATGCGCTTGCGGATCTCAAATCTCTGTTCGCGGATCGTCTTTTTACACACACGGAATTTTGAGACATATTTTCCGCCGGTCTCGGCTAAAATCTACTCGTGTCACTCGGTTATTTTCGGAAACCACGTGATGGCCTGCTGATGACGACATTTCCGCATGATTTCAAAGTAAGAGCATGATGGTTTGTTTAATGCTCTGTTTTTGTATTATAATGAACAGCGGAACGTTAGATGCATTCTTCATCACCATAACCCTGACCTAAATACGGTGCTTTCTACAGATTACTTTATTACTGCACTGGTAAGCTAAATTAGGCCGATTAATAAGATGTGAAGTGCTTTGTAACTTCGACCCGCTTGACTGAATACACAAAAAACAATGAAGAAAGCGTTTTAATCTGGGCTGATTCGCTGCCAGCTGCTCCCCCGGGGACCCGAAAGTGGCGTATAGCCTGCATTTCAACATCAAACGAAAGTCCTCGATATATGCTATATTGAAACCAATAACACAAACTAACTGTATCACTATAACATGATGATGATGGTGATGGGTGATGAAGAATGCATCTAACGTTCCGCTGTTCATTATAATACAAAAACAGAGCATTAAACAAACCATCATGCTCTTACTTTGAAATCATGCGGAAATGTCGTCATCAGCAGGCCATCACGTGGTTTCCGAAATAACTTAGTGACACGAGTAATTTTAGCCGAGACCGGGCGGAAATATGTCTCAAAATTCCGTGTGTGTAAAAAGACGATCCGTGAACAGAGATTTGAGATCCGCAAGCGCATTTTGGGTCCACAAATACAAAATGGGATTCACAAATGCCTGATCGAAAGGTGTAAATGTTAAAGAGACAGATCTTTTTTTAATTTGTGAACATATTTAGCGTATTTGCAGATCCGTTTTACACTTGCAAACGTATTGTGAGTTTGCAAATCTTTTAAATGCATTTGTGGATGTTGTTTTACATTTACAAATCACATATTTACACACAAATTACAAATCATCCCTCCATGCTTCCCTGGTGGGGGGGACTAAACGCAGGGAAACGACGCAAGCGAGGGAAGCAAGGATTTAATTTAATCGACCTGAGAAGCAGCCGGGTGTGAGGCCGAGTACTTCCGGTTGGAGTACAGAGTAGGCTGTGGCTGCTTCTCAGGTCGATTAAATAAAATCCTTGCTTCCCTCACTTGCGTAGTTCCCTGCGTTAGTCCCTCCCACCAGGGAAGCATGGAGGGACGCAAAGAAACCACGAGAAGCAGGGAAATGAGTTTAAGAGCAATGGGACGTCCTTTCCTCCGGAGCGTCACGTGAAGCGACGTCCGTTTGTGAAGACGCTGCACAGCTGTTCGTCTGGCAGCAGCCAGCTCTGTACCCGTTATTTCCACACAAACACCCCCGCCTCTGTTCGTGCATCATTTACCTGACATAAACATTAGTATCATCTGTTGTAGATCCCAATACATGAAATAAAATAAGAAGTCATTCTCAAAAAGATAACGCCATTCTTAAAATGTATAAACGGACAATAGTTAGATTAATAGTTGATTAGAGTGCATAATAGAAATAAAATAATTGAGAGAAGAAAAAGAGATATGTTATCTATCAAAACCCAGTTAGATTAACATTAATTGGATTGCCACACTTAGTGTGTTTGTGTGGATATGTAGGCACATTAAACATTGTAAAAGCACTAATAATGACTGACTGAATGGAAATGACAATAAATGAAACTGTAAACGAAAAAAGCGATCATGAAAATGTTTCCAATAATGATTTTGACCACTTTTGTTCAGATCACATATTTGTAACTAAATGATACATGAATTGAAACAAAACACGGTAATAAACTGAGGGAGTGAGTCCCGTGAGGTTCATGTATTTTCTTCACCTCCGCTGGGGTATTGCTCTCATGTCAAGAAGCATCAGATAAGTGCATGCAAGAGTAACCCCCCTGCACAAAAAGGGCAGCAAATTGGACCCAGGCAACTACCCGCCCCTGTCTCTATACTTACCTCCATCTCGAAAGTCATGGAAAAAATAGTATATGAAACGGTCGAAAAGTACCATCGCGGAAAATAAACTAATCTATGAATTTCAATCTGGCTTTAGAACATCCCACTCCACTGACACATGCCTTCTTTATTTGAGCGACCACATCAAACAAGAGGTGGACGAGGGCAAGTACTGCGGCACGGTGATGCTGGACCTACAAAAGGCTTTCGACACTGTCAATCACCCCCATTCTGATTGACAAGCTAAAAGATATTGGTTTTGATAAACTATCGGTGAGCTGGATGCAATCCTACCTGGAGGGGAGAGAACAGATGGTGGAGGTAAACGGTACTCTGTCCCCCCCCTCCCAGTGAGCTGTGGTGTTCCACAAGGAAGCATATTAGGTCCGTTACTGTTCCTAATTTATGTAAATGACATGTCATCAGCATGTGACTGCAACTTGTTCCTGTTCGCGGACGACTCAGCCCTGCTGGTCTCTGACAGGAACAGGTTGCAGGTTGAAAAAAACCCTCAGCTCCGAGCTCGGCAGAATCTGCACCTGGCTCGCCGATAATAAATTATCATTACACCTGGGTAAAACAGAGTCCATTCGCTTCGGTTCGAAACATAATCTCAGCAAATCCGACGACTTCTCAGTTGCAGTGGGCGACATTATTGTCACAAGTAAGAAGGAAATTACATACCTAGGATCTATTCTTGAGGCAAACCTCTCCTGTGACAAAATGGCATCCAATGTAATAACAAAAAGTCAATCAAAGAACTAGATTCCTATACCGGATCTCCTCTCTGTTAAAACAAAAACACCCTGAAAACTCTGGCAGGAGCACTCATTCAAGGGTACTATGACTATGCTTGCACGTCATGGTAACATAGCACCTCCAAGGCGCTAAAAATAAAACTTCAAACATCGCAAAATAAACTGGTCAGGACTACTGCTTGACCTTTCATCTAGAACCCACCTCACCTCTGCCCACTTTGACAACCTAGGATGGCTTAGAGTAGACGACAGAGTAGCAGCTACTTGCAATGGGCCTGGTCTACAAGATCCACTACACCTCTATGGTACCCATGTACATGTCAAAATTCTTCCCAAAGGTCAAGAATACCATGATCATAACACCAGAGGGAGCTCCACAAATCAATGTGAAACCCAGATTTGGCACAAAAAAGGGGGAATACACGTTTCGCAATTGATGCCACATCAAGGTGGAACGCTCTTCCCACAACTGTAAAGGAAAGTAAAACTATACTTACCTTCAAAACCTCTCTAAAGAGCACCTTCGGGGGAGAGCATTGCAAAACTGGCCCCGGTAATGGTACAAATCTCAACCTGTAGTTCAATGGACAGCTCTCCCCCCCCCCCCCCATCTATGTATATACTCGCATTTAGACTCTGTTACTAACTGTATATCTGTAGACTTGGTATGTCTTAAATGTCCGGTTAGGATGTATTAGAACGAAATCTAAAAATGAAAATTGTAAATAAGCAATCTGTATGTAAAAAACCACCTGTATGTAAATTGTAAATAAGCCATCTGTAATGTCAAATATGTCTTATATGTCTTAAATGACATGATGAATTGGAAATTGGGGGACCCTGATGTAAACAAAACGAAAGTCTTTCTCTGGTCTGCATCCCCTTAACAATTGTATGTTTTGAGCTGTACTGTACTGTACCCAATATACAAGCTGTTAATAAACTTTTCAATCAATCAATCAATCAATCAAGCACTGCCTCGTCCAATCAGTGAGCGATACACAGTAAGGGGGGGCGGGGTGAGTATCTTGAGGATTTCATCGGAGGATGGTCTGGTGGTTCCTCGGTTATCGCTCCTCCATGATCGCTCCTCGCTCCTCGATCCTCTGTCCTCCGGCAGAAAATAAGAGCCATGGGACGGTACTCAAGATGCGCAGGCAATCAACTTCCGGTGAGACCGAGGACCGAGGAGCGAGGAAATGAAAAATAGTCGACCTGAGAAGCAGCCTGTGTCTCAATTCAGGGGATGTATCCTTCGGGGTACGCAGCCTACGCGGGTCGACGCAGGATGCGGCCGACGAGACCGCGTAGGCTGGACCGAGCGGCCTACGAAATGAGACGGTCTGCCTACGGAGCGCTTCGTATTTACGTCACGTGACTACGCGCTGGTTCGTTGCGTTGCTCCAGCAGCCTGCTAGCTAATTAGCTGAAAAGATCCAGAAACTTTGCTTTTACATTTTTTGGAGATCACCGTCGGAGATTAAATAAAGAGAACCAATGCCAGGTAAATAAGATGAAGCTGTTCCTTTAGCCCCAGTAATGTTACAATTAGTAAGTTAACAAGTAAATTATATATAGCTGATGTAATTTAATCATATTATTTAATATATTTAAAATAAGTCTTACTTTTTCTGTACTAATAAAACAATATGTTTTTTAAAGGAACAAAAGCATGTTGTATAGATTGATTGTTAACAATATTAGTGTTCTAATCTTAATAGCTGTGATTATAAACAGTTTATATTCTCCTTCTTCCCCTAAACCAGCCCAGATGATGTCCCACTGACCCCAGGTCAGCACCTCCAGGTCCAACAGCACCGTGCCCCCCCCGCTCTGCTGAAAATACACAATTAAACATTTTTCTATGACCTATTAATATTAATAAAATTAAACTGAAGACAGTTGAATGACCTAGAGATATCCTATTATTCCACTCTGCTTATGTACATGTTGTAAATAATCTTTAAAACCTCAGTAAATGAAATAAACAATGTGTTTAACAATTACAATTTAATATTGTATTTTCATCTAATCACAAAGTAGAGGTAAGAATATATCCATCCTCTCTCTGCAGCTTCATGTCTTCTATTATTATAACTTTCATCATTGAGACAGAGGAAATCAATCATGTTATTTAACATCACCAGCAGTAACACAAATATCAGCAAAAGTGTGTTTATGGAGTTGTTTATTTGTAGTGTTTGTGCAGCAAGTATATAGAAGCAGCTGTTTGGGGAATCAGACAGACTCAAGCTATAATCGTTAGATATCTATCAAAAGAAAGGACACATACAAAATATAATTCTGAAAGTAAGACACAAGTCTCTAGGACGGCAGTAAGCAGAGGTCTGGGTGGAGGATGTTCCTGATCGCCGTTTTGCTTTCTTCAGCACCACGGGGTGTCCAGGTGGATGGAAGCTCTGTCCTGATGATCCGCTGTGCACTTTTCAGATCAGGGGTCCTTCCCCAGCAGATCCATTTTTCCAGAATTGTCCTAATTACAGAGAAAAAAGTGAATTAATCATATTAAACACAGGGTTGCAATTTATTATTGCAAAATGTAACTAAGCATTTCAGACAAACAATCCTTAAGGGATCATTTAAAATTATTGTACTGTTCTGGTTATTAAAAACTAAAGAGATGAAATGACAGTCACACATCCCTTTGACAGCACAAACTAACATCAAGCAAAAGGCTGCTGTCTATTTTTGATTGTCTTATTATTATGGGATTAGGATAAATATAAATAAACTTTAACCTAAATACAAGATATCAAATCTGGTGGAAATATTGAAAATAGGCTTTTCTTTTAGCCCTACCTCAAAGCAGCATGAGCTGAATAAAAAGGTTGTAATTTTGTCCCAAAGTTTAATAAACAGTAAAACATTGGAACATGTCAGAAAAATAAATAAAGCTAACAGCAGACGTCAGGGTAGCATTTTTATAAATCCCACCGTACTGTAGACTATACCGGTCTAAATGTTTTCACTTTGGTCTATGTCTGTAATATAAAGTATAACTTATCTATAACAGAGCCAAGATCTCTGTATGACTTTAATTAAACTTCTGAATTGAATACAAAAATAAGTGTAAACAACAGTGCAGTACGTCCAGCTAGCTAGTTAGCGTCACATATTTATCCGTATTATTTAACGAAAATGTACGTTGTAATGCCCCTTGGGTTTGACGTGTGTGACGTTAGTTAATTTAAAGTAAGTTAAAACCCAATACTCACAATTATTAGTGATTCCTCCGCTTGCTGTTGCATTTAAATCCACTCTGCTGGGAGACTGGAAGCCATTTCATTTGAAAAAAACTCCCTCTTCCCTGTGCGCGCATTGCACCCTGGATATGGTAGGCCACGGAGTGTACATCAGATGTATCCTTCAAATTGGGGAAAAGTAGGCTGCATTCGTGGGCCGCATTCGGAGGAGTCTCGTCTTTTTTTTTGAATTGGGACAGCCTTCTTTCGGCGGAAGTGACGTGTGCGGTCTAGCGAATGCACCCTTCTAGGATACAACCCCGGAATTGAGACACAGGCTGCTTCTTAGGTCGATTAAATGAAATCCTTGCTTCCCTCACTTGCGTCGTGTCCCTGCGTTTAGTCCCTCCCACCCAGGGAAGCATGGAGGGACGCAAGGAAACCACGAGAAGCAGGGAACTGAGTTTTAAGAGCAATGGGACGTCCTTTCCTCCGGAGCGTCACATGAAGCGACGTCCGTTTGTGATGACGCTGCCACAGCTGATCGTCTGACAGCAGCCAGCTCTGTCCCCGTTATTTCCACAAAACACCCCCGCCTCTGTTAGTACACATTTACTGACACAAACATTTGTATCATCTGTTGTAGATCCCAATAAATAAAATAAAATAAGAACTCATTTTCAAAAAGATAAACGCCATTCTTAAAATGTATAAACGAACAATAGTTTGATTAATATTGAGAGTGCACAAAAGAAATAAAATAATTGAGAGAAGAAAAATAGATATGTTATCTATCAAAACCCAGTTAGATTAACATTCATTGGATTGCACACTTTGTTTGTTGTTTGTTTGGATATGTAGCACATTAACATTTTAATACTTAATGACTGACTGAATGGAAATGACAATAAATGAAAATGTAAAACGAAAAAAAGCGATCATGAAAATGTTTCCAACAAATGAATAAAATGATTTTTGACCACTTTGTTGTTCAGATATATCACATGTGTAATGAAACAGGAATTGAAACAAAACCACGGTATTGTAGTGCCGAGAGATATGGAGTCAGAGGCGGTGCAAGGAAGGTGCAAGAATAGTGATTTATTCACAAGCTGCAAAGGACATGTTGTCGGGGTCGCAGCCCGGGTCGACAAGAGAGTGAAGTCAGGAGGGCACACAACATATATAGTAAACACATAACATGTCCGTGTGGGAACAATAGCCCCAATTGTAGTTCCATGTATGAATTATGTCCCAGTGTATAGGTGGTCACCACACAAGCCCCCCCAGAATTCAAACATGGCAACAAAAAAAAAATATCCCCACGTCCGTGGAGGAAGCACCCACAAAGGGCCGAGGAGGGTGGGGCCGCAGATGAGGACTGGGCCATGGAAACGGGCCACGAAAGGGGGCCGCAGGAGAGGGCAGGGGCCCTAATGAGGGCGAGGGGGCACCCACACCGGGGGCGGGCCCGTCGTAAGGGGAACCCAGCAGGAAAGATGCGCAAACCCGGCCACAGGCAGACGCACAACGGCGGCGGGCACAAAGTCCTCGGCAGGCGTCGAGGTATCCCCGGAAGAGAGGAGCAGTCCCCCCGGGAGGAAGGAGCGCAAACCCGGCCGCAGGCAGACGTGCAACGGCGGCGGGCACGAAGTCCTCGGCAGGTGTCGAGGTATCCCCGGGAAGCAGGAGAGCAACCCGGCCGCAGGCAGACGTGCCGCGGCGGCGGGCATGAAGTCCTCAGCGGCGGCTGAGGCATCCCCGGGGAAGCAGGGAGAGCCAGACAGGGTCCCGGAGCGCGCCACCCATAGGGACGATGGAGCATGGGCGACGTCCGGAACTGTCGAGGCGAGAGGGGGTCCAGGAGTGCGCCACCCAGGCGCCGATGAACGTGAGTGGCGTCTGGATATCCCCGGAAGGCAGGAGAGGCCAGACAGGCTCCGGAGCGCGCCACCCACGGGCCGATGGCAGCATGGGCGACGTCCAAAACCGTCGAGGCGAGACGGGGTCCAGGAGTGCACCACCCAGGCGTCGATGAAAACGTGAGTGGCGTC
>NW_022989771.1:0-26668 GCF_902827175.1 Gymnodraco acuticeps
GGCCTCGGGACCCACTTTTTACTTGGTCAATATATCGCGACCCAACATATTGAAGCACTCAAATCTATTCAACAAAAAATCGTGCTGTAATATATACGCTTTTCAGCATTAACCCTAACCCTAATATTAATAAAAGTGAAGTACAGTGCATATATCCCTTATATCCCTTCATAGAACTAAAGTATGCTTTTAAATAAGGTTTAATGAGATGATGGAATCAAAGCTGAACTATATAAAAAGGCACGCATGCTGAAAACCAAACCCCAGCAGGGGGTCTGGGGGGATTCTCCCCCAGGAGAGTTTTAGAAATACTAACATAAACTATGCATTCTGGTACACTCTGAGAAGAAAATAAATAAATCTATTACTAGCCGACATATTAATAATATGTTATGCCATTGTTTGTTTTTCACTTTATTCTGACATCTTGCTGCGAGAGGAGCAAAGAGGAGATAGTCTGTGTGACTTACTTTAAATTGTGGGTAAGGGTAGATAGCTCCCATTGTTCTGTGACCTGTCAGTCATCAGACCGGGGGTCATATTTCATTACGTTTTGATTTGTATCTGAAGTTGTACCCATGGATGTATAAAGAAGAGTTCTACCGCAGAGTTATTCTCCGTGGGGACTTCCGGCAACAATCTTGATTCTGATTGGCCAGAAGACTCGAAAAAACATCAGCAAAGATATTTTATTGAGAAAATGATCACTATGTGACAGAAGTTTTCAAAACCGTTTATGGTCTCCAGTACTTCCAGTCCAACGCCGACTGAATGCACAGCGTTAGAAAATCGGGCCTTCAAAATAAAAGTTTGACTTTTTCGCCCCAAAAAAAAAAACAATTCCAATTGTTTTTTCCAAAAAAAAATTCTTCACTCACACGTCCGCGACCCACTTCAAACGGGTCCGTGACCCGCTTTTGGGTCGCGACCCACCAGTTGAGAACCACTGCTCTAAAGCGCTTTCATCATGGGCTATGCTCTGTACATAGAGGTTTCTGCAGAGAAAGATTGCTTGAGTATACAGAAATACAGTAAGTGAAGAAATACAAATTACTTGTGTGGGGTAATATTTGTATGTATTCATATTAGCAAACTATGGATGAGCTTAAAATGGGAATAAGTTGTGTAAAACTGTGAGCTGGAGTTGGGGCTGTTTGGAGTAAACAGGGTTGTATTGCTCTGTGGGGGAGGTGTATGTATGCAGGTCCTTGAGACCTTTTGGTTGTGAAGTGAGCCTGTTTGGTTTCCTGCTGGCCAGCGTTGCGTCGCCCAATGAGATGACCGGAAAAGATGACCAGCTGACCTAACCCTTAACCCCTCCTTCTTACTCCGCCATATCTCCGGTTGATCCCTGGCTTTCTGCCTCTTCTTCACATGCTGCCCCGGGTGAAAGTATCTCTGCAGTATGTGCACCAGTGCAGGAGTAAGCCGGCATTACTCTTTAAGCATTACAATATAACTGTAATATATCATGTTGTATTGTAATGATTGTATTGCATTGTCATATTGCCATTAAAGTAGATTATTGTTAACGGTTACTTTGTAGATATGGATTCCTTCCTGTATTATAACCAGCTGGATAGGGACGCGCGGAGATTTGAAAAGCGGCCCAGTTTGCCCTCCAAATCTCTAACACTTGTTAAAAGAAAATCACATTTTATTCAAAGATAACACTGTGATGCATCTCAGCACATCGCTACTATGCTTCGGATCTCTCTGTGTGATGCATTGTTTGCCCAAACCCAGTTTGTAACTGCTGCTTCCTGCGCCTCATTGAAAATCCTTGGCCTTCCACCTCTTTGTTTCTCCGTCCTTCAGATAAACAACAAAGGTATACTGGTTGGTCAGTGTCTGTGTTGCATAAAAGTAAGTTCACCACAGTACATTGTGCAGGATTGTTGTACAGTTATAGTATTCAACATGCCAACACTTCAATTACAGTAATGAAGTAAATACGTTTCACACAACAGATATAAGCTCTGATATATCATGAGTTATGCAGAGCTACTGGTGACTAACCTGTTTTCAAGTCTAAGTGTCCGGATTACAGAGGCGACAGTACATCGGCTTAGATTAGGCTGAACCCTCTGAACATCCTCTCCCTCCAGCTCTACCTCTATCTCTCATTCTTCCTCTTCTCACTCTCAGCCCAGCTCTTCCTCTTCCTCTTCCTCTTCCTCTTGCTCTTGCTTCCATGTTGGCTTCCATTGTTTCTCTAAGAAAGTACTCACCTGTGGTCTTTTTATAGCGCTAACATCCTGATTGATGCTTCAACAATGATGCAATCAGGTGTTTGGTCAGGTGGAACGTGTTTCTTGATCATTGGTCCATGTGTGAGGCATTTTGAATATCAGTGTTCTAAACCTGCTAACACGTGACTTCATGTCAGATTCCTGTGTCTTACGTGGAGAGACGTGTGCAGTGGTTTGCACAAAGTGCCATGTTGATTTGCAAATTGTGTGAAAAGCTGAAAACGTGTTTAGAGTTTTGGAGATTTGAGCCGATGTTTTGCTCTTTGAGTGTCAGTTAAAATAATTGTGCTTTATGTATCATTTTAGTGTGTTAGCAATCGAGAAAAATGTTGTGTTTTCACCCTGGTTTTATTTGTCCTGAATCAAAACAGTTCCTCCGAGTTTTACCACCAATGTCCCCATGTTTAGAACACTATTCCTGGCTTAAAAAGCGATGTGCATCAACCTGGATCTCTGTATATGTGCCTGTGAGTCCCAGACCCTGCTAACAGCAGTGACTCTGCTGTTTTTATCTTCTTGTACATTTGATGACTTAAATGTGGACTAAATGGACAGTTTCCAGTCCATACTGACATGTATATGGTCATAACACCGACTGTTGATGCAGTCAAATGTACACTGTCTAAAAACAATAATAATGAGTGAATGACCCTCTCCTGTTGAATTAAAACAGTTTAATCTACTTTTAACTCTCACTTAGTCAGGTTTGCAGCCCTGTTCTCTGGGGAAGAAGTGCATGACCCTCTCCTGTTGAATTAAAACAGTTTGCTCATATTTTAGCAGTCAGCCTTGGACTTTTGCCGACGTTTCAAACACTATTTCCT
The DNA here is from genome assembly GCF_902827175.1 of Gymnodraco acuticeps. NCBI lineage: Eukaryota > Metazoa > Chordata > Actinopteri > Perciformes > Bathydraconidae > Gymnodraco > Gymnodraco acuticeps. The sequence continues at coordinate 3,077 of NW_022989771.1, forward strand.
GGGTTGAAAAGCCAGGTGCTGCATGCTGCTGTCTGGGTACACTCTGTCTCCATTTACACCACTTTCCCCCTAAAATTATTTGAAATCATGATTTTTGCATTTAAATGCATTTATTATATCATTAATATGGTTCCCTGAAACAATGCACATACTCTGGAGCACATCTGGGTCCTGCATATGCTTTAATCATGCATTTTAAAACTTCTTTCCATGAAAATGATTTATAATCACGATCATGGGGCTATATAAATCAAATTCCGGGTAATTCGGAGCAGAATTGTACCTTTTACTATTTAAATGTATTTGTATTATATATTTTTGGGCTAGAAAAGTTGCAACGGAGAAGTGGAAAAGTGTCCGGGGCTTCATTTCCCCTTCTCCGTCAAAAACATTCATCGATACATTTCGGACTACCGTCTGTACGAAATCGGAAACCCGGTTTTTGGGTTCACTCAGAAAAAAAATGGCTGTCTGCAAACACGGAGGTGAAGTGTCCGCTCACCATGCACTCTGGGTCAGCCTTATTTTGTGCCTGAAGACCCCCCAGCTTGGTTCTCACAGAACTTTAACTTTACAAATGTGCCTCTGGAGGAATGTAAGGGGAGTTGACAGGGGACTCTACCCGCATTATGAGGCACTATTTTCAGATACATTTTTTCATTTTGACCTGTTTGGCCCTGTTCTCAAAAAACTTTACTCTGACTAATGTGACTCTGGAGGAATGCAAGGGGAAGTGAACACTGAACTCTGCAAAATCATGCACCTAACACGGACTGAAGATGGCTCGGACCCCCCACCCTGGTTCTAATAAATATTTACCCCTGGATGATAGCACCGAGAGATGATAGACTCTCTGGCCGCCTCACAAGTCACTATTTTTGGATACACTCTTTCATTTTCATGCATTTTTTGATGGATGAATTTGAACTTATTTTTTTAACTTTTTGCTCAGTTTCATCCAGTTCTGGCCACCGCGTTGTCTGGAGGATAGGACCGAGATATGACAGACTCTCTGGCCACCTCACAAGTCACTATTGTCGGACCCTTTCTTAGCTTTACTCCGGTTCTATTATTCTTTCCTCCTTTGACCATAAAACCCGTTTCCTGCTGGGCTGCTGCCTGGTTCCGGGACACCCTAAGCCCTCTCTTGGTCGGGGCACCATGAATTGATGCATCGGACCCAATGCTGCCATCACCAGCTCCGCGTTGGGGGTTGTGTATATATATACACACACACATATTACATTACATTACATTACATTGCATTTAGCTGACGCTTTTATCCAAAGCGACTTACAATAAGTACATTCGACCAACAAAATACAAACTTGAAGAAAACAGAATCATAAAGTACATCAGGCTTCATAGAGCAAAAACATTTCAAGTGCTACTCAACTGGCTTTAGATAAGCCAGTCCTTTATTAGTATATAAGTGCTTTGTTAATAATTCTATCGCTCGAAGTGGAGTCGAAAGAGATGAGTTTTCAGTCTGGAAGGTGTGTAAGCTATCTGCTGTCCTGAATTTAATGGGGAGCTCATTCCACCATTTTGGAGCCAGGATAGCAAACCCACGTGTTTCTGCTGATGGGAACTTGGGTCCCCCTCGCAGTGCGGGTGCAGCGAGCTGTTTGGCTGATGCAGAGTGGAGTGCACGTGCTGGGGTGTACGGTTTAACCATGTCCTGGATGTAGGAAGGGCCAGATCCATTCGCAGCATGGTACGCAAGTACCATTGTCTTGAAGTGGATTCTAGCAGATACTGGAAGCCAGTGAAGGGAGCGGAGGAGTGGCGTGGTGTGGGATATTCTATCACTCTTTCCTCTTTGACCATCACACCCAGTTCCAGCTGGGGTGCTGCCTGGTTCTGGGGCACCCTAAGCCCTCTCTTGGTCGGACCAGGTCGACAGGGGACTTATTCTGACTGATCAAAGTGTGTCATATTCGGGCTCCGATGTACACCTTTTTCCTGAATGTGCTTTTTTCCACTTTTTCACATTTTGAAGAGATAAACGGACCAGGGGTCGACAGGGGACTTATGAGTGATGGATTTCGGACACATTTTCTTCCCCTAGTCCCTCGGTTCTTCCACACTGGCGCTTCCCAGGGGCACCAACATGGATGCTTTTCCATCAGCAGCGGGGATGCGCTGTCCTTGGTGCTGACAACAGCCTGTATCTGTGGGATACATGCAAACAAAATAGGACAGAGGTGGAAAAAAGTTAAAGTGCTCGCACCTCCATGCGCACCGTGAGTGCCCGGGGACCCTGACTCAAGCACACTGCCTCAGACAAAAATCCCATGTGCATAACGGCCAGACAAGCTTTCCCCTGGTAACCTAAAACTATGAAAAGTGTCTGAGTGTCTGGGGTTCAGGTGTCTGCAGATGGATGCTTAAGGATGGCCGGGAGACCACCACAAAATCGACCCCCTTTTTAGTCTTACCAGGGGCGCGAGGTTCTAGCGGGTGTGGATGCTGGGTTTAGTCCGAGGGGGTATACTTAAGTGCGGGGGCCCGGGGACTCACGGTGCCCGTGGTTATGGATGTGTGGGTGTTTAGAGGGTCTGCTGGTAGTCAGGAGTCCGCCATGTGAGGCTTGAATAGCGCGCAAGAAGAGGTGAATTTACCATGGGGGCTACCTGTGTGTCTGTGAGTCTCATACCCTGCTAACAGCAGTGACTCTGCTGCCTGCATTTAAACAGATTCAGCAGTTTCTAACAAGACTTTAGCCCTGATCAGAGCCCTCTTCTCTGGGTCAGACAGCGAGATGCATCACCTTGGATCTCTGTATATGTGCCTGTGAGTCCCAGACCCTGCAAACAGCAGTGACTCTGCTGTTTTTATCTTCTTGTACATTTGATGAATTAAATTTGGCCTAAATAGCAATGTATCCGTCCATACTGACGTGAATATGTTCATAACACCAAATGTTTATGCAGTAAAATGTACACTATTTTAAAACAAAAATAATGAGTGCAGGACCCTCTCCACCCGATTTAAAACAGTTTGCCCGACTTTTAACACTAATGTACCCAGGTTTTGAACACTATTCCCGGGTACAAATGTTGCGTGTTCTGGTGAAGGATGAGGTCCCACATGACGTAATTTCTAATGCTTTATTTATTAGTCCAAGGCTAAAATGTTCTTTTACGACTCACGTATCTAAAAACTTCTTTAAAACATCCCAGCTAGAAACGTTTGGTTCTAAAAACATTCTGAGAATGTTACCATTCACTGTTCTAGGAATATTTTCAGCGGGACGTTTTCTTTTGGTTCCCAGAATGTTCTTCTGAAAGGTCGGATAACGTTCTTTAAATGCTTGAAAACGTTTTCAGCTGCAAGTTAGATTTTTTTATGTTGCCAGAGTGTTATTATTTTAGAGAAGGATAACGTGCTTTATCGTTACGATTTATCAGAAGTCTTTTTTCTTTTCTTTTTTTAAATGCGACCTGCAGCTAGTACAAGTCACTGTCGGTGTCACATGTACTGGAGGGGACACAGAATCAGACTCGGAATCAGCTGTGAAAGTAACGTTTTGGGGGGAGACACACAGTAGAAACAAACACATACAAACACTAACAGGGATTTCAGGGACGGGCAGTGACAGTCGGTCCGTTCTTCTATATGTCTTTCGGTCTCAAATCTAAAGGATGCAATAACGATTTTTATCCAATATGCATAAACATAAACATACATATATCTGGAACGCTATTTGTTGTTTGTTTATATCACGCAGTCTGTTCTTCTTCTCTCTGTGTATCACGCAGTCTGTCTTCTGGTTGCCTCTTTTGAATGACGAACACACACTACCGCTGCCTGCTGGTAAGGAGAGTTATTGCCACTCACGCATGCGCGTTTCGTACGTGCTTCTTGGCCGTCGGCTGAAGTCTTTGCGGTGTGTTCCAGAGCGACTGTTGGCCAAGACGCAGAGACGTGAGGCTACGCAACAGTCAGGAGTCCGTCTGTGTCAGTTCTTTGGTGTCAGCTTGGAGTGTCCGGGCCGTAAGAGTCAGAAAGTTGACAATCCCCAGCATGACAAAGTGAACTTTGGTGTGAGGCAATAGGCACGGAAATGTGGGTGAGATGGTGGAGATAACACACTTTGGAAGGGCGGTCGAGAGGGAAATGAGAGTGAGATACCTGTACTCATCTCAGAGGTACATGTTGTACTTTTTACTGGACTACACTTATCTGACAGCTGCGGTTACTTTACAAATGAAAAACCAGATCACCAAAGAGCAGTGATGAGATCAGTTTGTGTTGTTTTCATTAACTTATTTATTCAAGCTGTGTCCAGGAAGCAGAACTTTCCACAACAGAGGCTGCAAAGAGTCCAATCTGACATTATTCTGCAAAATTAAACAAATGTAATAACTTCCTGCTTTGATAAAAGGCACTGCAGGTTAGAGGAGCAGGAAACTCTGTTAAAGATCCCTTCCCGACTATATTCACAAACACATGTGATCCTGTGAACGCAGCACAGACTGAGACTCGTCCAACCAGTCGGACTGCTAACTGTAAAAAGTGAGGTGATGACTCACACACACACACACTCACACACACACACACACACACACACACACACACACACACACACACACACACACACACACACACACACACACTCAGGATAGGAAGCGCCTTCACTTCACTTCGTCTGATGGACGCTGAAGTTGATGAAGCTCAGACGAGGCTGCTACTGATGAATCTCACGGCTAACAGTTCAGTAAGTAGAGCTGTGATTGGTTGACATGACGTTGTTGATTGTTTTTGTCGCAGAAACGCTTGAGTTGATGAACGTGTGATTGTTTAAAGCTGGGAAACAAGATGGCCTCCTAGCTGTGAGAGCAGAGAGAGAGTGCAGGTTAGTTTAAAGAGTTCCCTGTGAGGAGGAAGAGGAGTTCAGGCTGATGGGGGTCAGTCTGTCAGGAGGGCTACTGATGTGGAGGGGGAGGCAGAAGGAGGGCACTAGGACCCAGCAGCCATCAGAGAGCTCACCTGGGCCTTTGCTCCTGAAACACCTGAGAGACTCTGGCTGCGTTTCATTGGTCGATCAACACGCCCTCCTGACCCCCCCTCAGGAACTCTGCTCTAAAGTCTAAACAGTGAAGTTCAAATGTCTTAATGCAGTTTTCTCACCTTGTTACTACATGTGTCCTGATCATGAAGAAGTGCACTTGTACTAGACTGTAAAGTTACAACATGTACTTTCAGCCAATATCTGTATCTGCTGTACTGCTCCTTCATACTTCCATACATGATGTATTGTGTGGAAGTTTTGGGGGAACACATATAAAACAAATACACATCCTATCTTCATCCTGCAAAAAGAGCCATACGAGTTATACATAAAACTACGCACAGAGAACCAACAAATACATTGTTCATCAAACTAAAAACACTAAATCTACACGACCTGGTTGACAATAAAACTATTCAAATTATGTTCAAAACCGCAAATCAACAATTACCTCATAACATCCAGGGACTTTTCACACGGAGAGAAAGCATGCACATGTGAGAGGAAACTGCATTTTCTCCCTTGAAAAAGAGATCTATGACCTCAAGGGATCAATCTGGTTAAATAAAGGTTTGAAATTAAATTAAATGTTCAAAAAACCACCCGTACGAACAAATGCCAAACTTCGTTGCATCTCATCAAGAGGTGTTAGTCTGTGGAATAACTGCAACGATGCACTGAAATATTGTACAAGTCTATCTAAACTGAAAGTATTGTTTAGGAGCCAAATCATTAATGGTTATGAACAGGACCTGTAAAATCCCATTTGTTGTTATTTCTAGTAAATGTAAAAGTAATTTCTTTCTGATTTGTTTTGTAAAAAAAACAAAAAGCAAACAAATTAACAAAACATGTCGCTGATGACGATGATAAATTTGAACATGACAGAGACTATCTTAGAATACTTGAGAATTATTATTGGTTTTTTTTGTTATTATTTGTTTTTTTTGTACTTTCTTATAATTATTAATTTGAGTGAGAAAAAAAAGGGAAAAAAGAGAATATAAATATTATTGTTGTATGTTTTTTGTGTCTGACATGTTCAATAAACTGACTTAAAACAAATATATATAATATATATTCTATAAACTCTCATTTAACGGGAACTGTTTCACTACTTTGACTGACTTTCAACATATTTCTAAGTTTCTCTGTTTTCACAGAGCACATTAAGGTTTTAGTTTCTGATGAAACTATGAGAGACTCTTTCTCTGTTGTAATTTTCTCTTTATGTGTTCTGTGTTAAACACCATTTTGTTTCTTAGTGTTCACTGTAAAAAAAAAAACTCAAGTCCAAACACGTCAACAAACGAAAAGAAAAGGTGTGTTCAATTCAGTCGGGAAGCTCAAATATTTCTGCAGAAAAAGAGATCATTGATCTCAATGGGATTTTACTTTTTATTTTGAATTTAATTTAATTTAATTGAAATATGGGCCACACATAAAAGCTAAAGGTGGAGGAGGAGGAGGAGGAGGAGGAGGAGGAGGAGGAGGAGGAGGAGGAGGAGGAGGAGGAGGAGGAGGAGGAGGAGGAGGAGGAGGAGGAGGACGACCTCCAGTGGTCACTCTGAGGAACTGCAGCTGGTTTCTGGTTTCTCTCAGAGGAGGACGAAGGACTCAGATCTTTAGTTTCAGAAACATTAGTGAAACCACAGTGTGATAATAATCTGTTTCAGGTCCTCTATTCAACACTTCACTAAAGTACAAGTTTAAACATCAACATATACTTAAAGTACAAAAGTAAAAGTACTCATTCTGCACCAGTTCATAATAATATGAGTCACATCATTGAATAATAATAATGAATGAATCCGTCTGTTCACTTTAATGTTACAGCTGGTGAAGGAGGAGCTTTTTTAAATAAAGGTCATATACAGAACATTGTGCCTCATGATTTTCACCAAGGAATCATATTTTAATATATAGTTAAGGCAGGATAATTTGGTGATTATATTTAGTGTTATTAATCTAGATCTGAAACTTTTACACAACATGTTCTTAACGTAAGTTATCACTTAAATGGACTGCCGAAAAAGTACAATACTTGCTTCTAGGATGTAGAAAGGTAGAAGTATAAAGTAGCAGGTAATGAAGTGAACTAAAGTACAGAAAAGCTGAACTGAAGTACAACACCTGAGTCAAGGTGCAGCAGTGAAATCCTCCATCAGCTCCATCTGGTGGAGCTTCCTCGGCTCTGATTGGTCCTCACCACTGACTCAGGACAACAAGCAGACTCTTCTCTGTCCAATCACAAACCACTAGTGTGTTCCTTTATTAAAGGAAATACAATAATACAGAACATATATATTTGTTGTTCTTTTTTTTAAATAATCAATAACTTTATTTTCGTCATCTTTATTTTGTACCCTCCAAATCTTCTGCTCTGAACTCCAAACACAGTTTCCTGTTGGCTGTTTAAAATATATGAACCTCTGAAACAGAGGAAGATTGTAAGGCTTGCTGAGCTCTTCAGAGTCCGTCCAATAGAAGAGATCTGCATCGAAAGGCCAAGAATAATCCACATGAAGGATATTCCTGAAGTCTTCAAACCGTCCTGAAGACCACCGAGCATTGAGAGGGTCTTTAAGACGCTGCAGCTCAAAGAGCCAACAACATGGGAACTGTCTCATGTGTTTAGTTTGGAGGTGTGTGAGCTCTGTGTCCTGATGAGATAATGTGTGGTTCTCCAGCAGGTGGTTGTGTGTGTGTGTGTGTGTGTGTGTGTGTGTGTGTGTGTGTGTGTGTGTGTGTGTGTGTGTGTGTGTGTGTGTGTGTGTGTGTGTGTGTGTGTGTGTGTGTGTGTGTGTGTGTGTGTGTGTGTGTGAAGGTGTGAGCTCTGTGTCCTGATGAGATAATGTGTGGTTCTCCAGCAGGTGGTTGTGTGTGTGTGTGTGTGTGTGTGTGTGTGTGTGTGAAGGTGTGAGCTCTGTGTCCTGATGAGATAATGTGTGGTTCTCCAGCAGGTGGTTGTGTGTGTGTGTGAAGGTGTGAGCTCTGCTATGAATCCCTGTGAGGACACCGAACCCGCTCTGAGTGGGGACCCTGAACGCCTCACCAAAGCTCAGAGGTGAGATGAAGACCTCTGACTGTCCTCTTCTCCAGAGCTCAGCAGGCATTATTCACACTCAAAGCTCTGTGTGTGTGTGTGTGGGTGTGTGTGTGTGTGTGTGTGTGTTGTGTGTGTGTGTGTGTGTGTGTGTGTGTGTGTGTGTGTATGTGTGTGTGTGTGTGTGTGTGTGTGTGTGTGTGTGTGTGTGTGTGTGTGTGTGTGTGTGTGTGTGTGTGTGTGTGTGTGTGTGTGTGTGTGTGTGTGTGTGTGTGTGGTGTGTGTGTGTGTGTGTGTGTGTGTGTGTGTGTGTGTGTTGAAGCCCAGAGCAGCAGCATGGACCTGGACCTGGACCTGGACCTGGACCTGGACCTGGACCTGGACCTGGACCTGGACCTGGACCTGGACCTGGACCTGGACCTGGACCTGGACCTGGACCTGGACCTGGACCTGGACCCAGCTGTGTGTCCATGACGAGTAACCAGTCTATCGGTGCACCAATCTATTTTAAAGGCCGCCCTTCAGAGACAGAGTAAGTGGACGTCATGTGACTTCATTATATCAGCAGCAGTAGAAAACATGTTGTTACTGAAGAACAGAGACTTCTTATCGAAGCTGAGGGAGGGTCTACCAAGGTGTGTTCAGCCTGAAGCCAGAGTTTAACGTGTCAGACAGGCTCGATAAAAGAAGCCTTCTATACCATAGCAGGTAGCATATTTAAAGCACTGTTTAAACAATAAATACAGTTCATTTTGTCCACAAACTAAAGTGATCTTTCATCATTAAGGTACAGTTTCAGACCTACATGCTGTAGAACGAGCAGATATCACATTAGGAATACATGGGAGGCAATGAGAGCATTGGGTAGTCAAATAAATACATGACTTCATTCACCACAGTACCCTCTTGGATGTGCCGTCTTCTCTGTCTTTGTGGCTCATATATTGGTGTTCTACTGCAGATCAGTAAAATAGTGAATACTGAAAAAGAAAAAGGTGGCAGGAGAAAACCAAACCTGCTGAGATCCAATCAAACAGCTCCGTACTCGAGGTCGGACAGGCTCACCAAATCAATATATTCTTAAGTATTCTGATGAAACAGGGTAAATATATCTGTCTCTGTTGTCACACTTACTGAGAAAATCACGCAGGTACTTTCTTATAAATACGTGGGTGTCCTGACAGACCCTTCTCTTCTAGAAAGACCACATTGAATATATCTGCTAAAGGACAAAACAAATAATAGAGACTAGAGAGTAGATACATTCTCGTTTTATTTATCTGTGATTTTACTACACGGTACAGTTGTTTGTCCACCGCTTTAAAAAGAGAATCTGCTCAAAGGTCGTAGGTCAACATTTGAGAGCCTCTCTGAATCAGCCTACCATCACAACCTTTAGAGGCGGGCCAACCCCATTATCTCTGACCCAACCATGATTATGTAATGAGTGAAATCCCAGGTCAGATGAACATGGTGTCTTCAGTGACTGTGTTGTTATGGTAAATATCTGTTTCTTGTCTTGATGTTTGTCCTCGTTGACGTTGCTAATGGAGCTACTGTGATGCCAGAAGCATGTCAGACTTGATCTGATAATAAAGTATTGTCATGTTGTTATATGGTGCTCTGAGCTCTGATCTGACTGTATAAGTGTTAGAGTGATGGAGACTAGGAGAGGTTTTAAGTGTTTGAGGATCATTATGTGCGTACCTGTCTAAGGACTGCAGATAGCAATGATCTTAATCTGGCATAACTCATCCCTTCTTTGAGATTCATGTATTTATATGTATGGTCCCTGTTTATTAAACACATGATAATATGAATAGTATTTTAGACCATTGTGACGGTCCAGATTCCTAACTGTTTCTTTCTCATGTTTCAGGAGGAGCCTGGAGGAACCTGAGCCCAGCTGTGTGTCCATGAAGAGTGACTGGTCTATGGGGGAACCTATTCGCTTCAAAGATGGACAACACTCTGTTGGTCAAAGGTGAGGATTGAAAGTTGATAACCCCTTCATGGTACCTGCTGCTCTGCTTTCAGGTTTCATTGACCCAGCTAAGAAAGTGTGGCTCTGTTGAATGTTCTTGGTGAGACACTTCTCTGGTTCCTTTATAATAAAAGCAGCTTTGAGCATTTATAAGGCGTATCAGGTTTTAAAGCTTTAAGCACCATAAACACCGTGACAAACTCCTCGTCTGTGTGAATCAACTTGGCAATACACCTGTTTCTGAATCTGATGAAGGTTTCTTTAAATAAAGAAATAAAGGTCTTGTTTACCTTCAGTGTTTCTCATCTGAGTTATATTTATTTCCTTACCACCACTGAAACATATCAGAGATAATGTGAGTTATCTCTTCATGATTCCTCACAGAGAGGACCAGCAGAGCTCAGAGGCTCCCAGAGGTCAGTCTGCCCAGCAGCATCAGACACAGCTGGACTCCACATTTATGGTCTGTACATGAACTACAGCTACTCTACATCTGTTCTGCTCACAGTCAACTCCATGATGCACTTTGTAGATCAGTGGATGGTCAGTCTGTCCAACATGGATCTGATGTTTGGTGACTTTAGTTTGATTGTGTTGTTCATGTATTCTGTTCCAGCTGCTGGAGGACAACATCATCACTTTTGTGAAGAACGAGCTGAAGAAGTTCCAGAAGGCTCTGAGTTCAGATTACCCAGAATGCTTAGAGAGCCAGAGGGAGGATGAGGAGGTGTTGGACGGTGAGGATGAAGAGCAGAGGAGGAGCAGCAGAGAGGCATTTCTGAACATCTCTCTGCACTTCCTGAGGAGCATGAAGCAGGAGGAGCTGGCTGACCGTCTGCAGAGCAGTAAGAGGGTTTCTAGAAAGATTTAACAAGCTGGATAAATGTTGACTAAAGTCTCAAGAGAGGGGGAAAAAAAGATTTGGCTTCTCATTCTTTAAGGATTCCTTTGACTCATTGATCTGCTTTGTTGTGTGTTCATTCAGGACTAATTACTGGAGTGTGTCAGCGTAAACTTAAGTCTAACCTGCAGAAGAGGTTCCAGTGTGTGTTTGAGGGCATTGCTAAAGCAGGAAACCCAACCCTTCTGAACCAGATCTACACAGAGCTCTACATCACAGAGGGGGGGTCTGCAGAGGTCAATGATGAACATGAGGTCAGACAGATTGAAACAGCATCCAGGAAACCAGTCAGACCAGAAACAACCATCAGACAAGAAGACCTCTTTAAAGCCTCACCTGGAAGAGATGCACCAATCAGAGCAGTGCTGACAAAGGGAGTGGCTGGCATTGGGAAAACAGTCTTAACACAGAAGTTCACTCTGGACTGGGCTGAAGGCAAAGCCAACCAGGACATCCAGTTCACATTTCCATTCACCTTCAGAGAGCTGAACGTGGTGAGAGAGAACAAGTACAGCTTGGTGGAACTTGTTCATCACTTCTTCTCTGAAACCAGAGACGCAGGAATCTGCAGGTTCGATCAGTTCCTGGTCGTGTTCATCTTTGACGGTCTGGATGAGTGTCGACTTCCTCTGGACTTCCTCAACACTGAGATCCTGACTGATGTCACAGAGTCCACCTCAGTGGATGTGCTGCTGACAAACCTCATCAGGGGGAAGCTGCTTCCCTCTGCTCGCCTCTGGATAACCACACGACCTGCAGCAGCCAATCAGATCCCTCCTGAGTGTGTGGACATGGTGACAGAGGTCCGAGGGTTCACTGACCCACAGAAGGAGGAGTACTTCAGGAAGAGATTCAGAGATCAGGAGCAGGCCGGCACCATCATCTCCCACATCAAGACCTCACGAAGCCTCCACATCATGTGCCACATCCCAGTCTTCTGCTGGATCTCTGCTTCAGTTCTGGAGGAGGTGTTGAAAACCAGAGAGGGAGGAGAGCTGCCCAAGACCCTGACTGAGATGTACATCCACTTCCTGGTGGTTCAGTCCAAAGTGAAGAACGTCAAGTATGATGGAGGAGCTGAGACAGATCCACACTGGAGTCCAGAGAGCAGGAAGATGATGGAGGCTCTGGGGAAACTGGCTTTTGAGCAGCTGCAGAAAGGCAACCTGATCTTCTATGAGTCCGACCTGACAGAGTGTGGCATCGCTATCAGAGCAGCCTCAGTGTACTCAGGAGTGTTCACACAGGTCTTTAGAGAGGAGAGAGGACTGTACCAGGACAAGGTGTTCTGCTTCGTCCATCTGAGCGTTCAGGAGTTTCTGGCTGCTCTTCATGTCCATCGAAAATATATCAACTCTCGTATCAACCTGCTGTCAGAAGAACCAACAACCTCCAGGCTGCCTAAAGTCTTCAGAGTCAAACCTAAACTCTCACATCTCTACCAGAGTGCTGTGGACCAGGCCTTACAGAGTCCAAATGGACACCTGGACTTGTTCCTCCGCTTCCTCCTGGGTCTTTCACTGGAGACCAATCAGAAACTCCTACGTGGTCTGCTGACAGAAACAGGAAGTAGCTCAAAGACCAACAAGAAAACAGTCCAGTACATCAAGAAGAAGATGGATGAGGATCTGTCTCCAGAGAGAAGCATCAACCTGTTCCACTGTCTGAATGAACTGAATGATCGTTCTCTAGTGGAGCAGATCCAACAGTCCCTGAGTTCAGGAAGTCTCTCCACAGATAATCTGTCTCCTGCTCAGTGGTCAGCTCTGGTCTTCATCTTACTGTCATCAGAAGAAGATCTGGACGTGTTTGACCTGAAGAAATACTCTGCTTCAGAGGAGGCTCTTCTGAGGCTGCTGCCAGTGGTCAAAGCCTCCAGGAAGGCTCTGTAAGTACAGAAACATTCATATATCATGACTTAAATATTCTGTTCATTATTTTAACATATTGCTTGTTTTCTCTTTATCAGACTGAGTGTCTGTAAGCTGTCAGAGAGAAGCTGTGCAGCTCTGTCCTCAGTCCTCAGCTCCCAGTCCTCTAGTCTGAGAGAGCTGGACCTGAGTAACAACGACCTGCAGGATTCAGGAGTGAAGCTGCTGTCTGCTGGACTGGAGAGTCCACACTGTACTCTGGAGACTCTCAGGTCAGGATTCATCAAAATATGAAGCTACTTTCTAATATATATATATATATTGTTATATATAATGTAGCCCAGAGAGGAAATAGGCAAGTACCAATGGGAGGGTTAAAGCTTCGATCCCCACTCCCTACAGTTAACATGTTGAAATATCCTTGGGCAAGATACTTCACCCCAAATTGCTCTTCTATACATGGTGTTGCAGTGTATCTTAGTCGCTTCAGTAAAAGCAAAAGCTAGAATAACATGTATGAATACTGGATGATCTGGGTTTCAGATTGTATAAACCCCTTTTTGACCATAAAGTTCCAGGAACTAGAAAACCAGAGGACCTGAAGTGGGTGCATGAATCCATTTTGTGTGTTTTTGTTTGGATGAGATTTTTACGTTTACCGTACTCAAACTATTTTTTCACCCAGTTGTGTTGTTCCATTTTTAGACTCTGTGTAACATCATTTAGTATATGTTATATTAGTTCTATTTAGCCCAGAAAGATACATCATATGCACTCCTTATTCACTTGAGATTTTTGCAATTTAGTTGTACAAAAAAAATCCAATTATTATGCAAAATGATCTCGATCAGTTCAAATAATTGCTTTCAGGGGATCACGTTATGAATACAACAGACCAAAGGTCACACTTTGTTTCTCCAATATGTGGTTTTATGATCATTAGGTTTGATTACTTTAATAATGCAAAGGGTGAATGGAGAGGTTTTTATTTCTATTATTTTGTCTCCTCAGACTGAGTGTCTGTAAGCTGTCAGAGAGAAGCTGTGCAGCTCTGTCCTCAGTCCTCAGCTCCCAGTCCTCTAGTCTGAGAGAGCTGGACCTGAGTAACAACGACCTGCAGGATTCAGGAGTGAAGCTGCTGTCTGCTGGACTGGAGAGTCCACACTGTACTCTGGAGTCTCTCAGGTCAGGATTTATCAAAATATGAAGCTACTTTCTAATATATATATATATATATATATTGTTATATATAATGTAGCCCAGAGAGGAAATAGGCAAGTACCAATGGGAGGGTTAAAGCTTCGATCCCCACTCCCTACAGTTAACATGTTGAAATATCCTTGGGCAAGATACTTCACCCCAAATTGCTCTTCTCAACATGGTGTTGCAGTGTATCTTAGTCGCTTCAGTAAAAGCAAAAGCTAGAATAACATGTATGAATACTGGATGATCTGGATTTCAGATTGTATAAACCCCTTTTTGACCATAAAGTTCCAGGAACTAGAAAACCAGAGGACCTGAAGTGGGTGCATGAATCCATTTTGTGTGTTTTTGTTTGGATGAGATTTTTACGTTTACCGTACTCAAACTATTTTTTCACCCAGTTGTGTTGTTCCATTTTTAGACTCTGTGTAACATCATTTAGTATATGTTATATTAGTTCTATTTAGCCCAGAAAGATACATCATATGCACTCCTTATTCACTTGAGATTTTTGCAATTTAGTTGTACAAAAAAAATCCAATTATTATGCAAAATGATCTCGATCAGTTCAAATAATTGCTTTCAGGGGATCACGTTATGAATACAACAGACCAAAGGTCACACTTTGTTTCTCCAATATGTGGTTTTATGATCATTAGGTTTGATTACTTTAATAATGCAAAGGGTGAATGGAGAGGTTTTTATTTCTATTATTTTGTCTCCTCAGACTGAGTGTCTGTAAGCTGTCAGAGAGAAGCTGTGCAGCTCTGTCCTCAGTCCTCAGCTCCCAGTCCTCTAGTCTGAGAGAGCTGGACCTGAGTAACAACGACCTGCAGGATTCAGGAGTGAAGCTGCTGTCTGCTGGACTGGAGAGTCCACACTGTACTCTGGAGTCTCTCAGGTCAGGATTTATCAAAATATGAAGCTACTTTCTAATATATATATATATATATATTGTTATATATAATGTAGCCCAGAGAGGAAATAGGCAAGTACCAATGGGAGGGTTAAAGCTTCGATCCCCACTCCCTACAGTTAACATGTTGAAATATCCTTGGGCAAGATACTTCACCCCAAATTGCTCTTCTCAACATGGTGTTGCAGTGTATCTTAGTCGCTTCAGTAAAAGCAAAAGCTAGAATAACATGTATGAATACTGGATGATCTGGATTTCAGATTGTATAAACCCCTTTTTGACCATAAAGTTCCAGGAACTAGAAAACCAGAGGACCTGAAGTGGGTGCATGAATCCATTTTGTGTGTTTTTGTTTGGATGAGATTTTTACGTTTACCGTACTCAAACTATTTTTTCACCCAGTTGTGTTTTCAATTTTTAGACCCTGTGTAACATCATTTAGTATATGTTATATTAGTTCTATTTAGCCCAGAAAGATACATCATATGCACTCCTTATTCACTTGAGATTTGTTCTATATATTTTACATTTAAATCCAATTATTATGCAAAATGATCTCGATCAGTTCAAATAATTGCTTTCAGGGGATTACGTTATTAATACAACAGACCAAAGGTCACACTTTGTCTCTCCAATATGTGGTTTTATGATCATTATGTTTGATTATTCCAATAATGCAAAGGGTGAATGGAGAGGTTTTTATTTATATGTGTATGTCTCCTCAGACTGAGTGTCTGTGAGCTGTCAGGGAGAAGCTGTGCAGCTCTGTCCTCAGTCCTCAGCTCCCAGTCCTCTAGTCTGAGAGAGCTGGACCTGAGTAACAACGACCTGCAGGATTCAGGAGTGAAGCTGCTGTCTGCTGGACTGGAGAGTCCACACTGTACTCTGGAGACTCTCAGGTCAGATTAGTTATTTTTTCTTAAATTATTTTAAATGTATATCTTTCTCACTCAGTATTCTTCACCACTGCTCTCTCTCTCTCTCTCTCTCTCTCTCTCTCTCTCTCTCTCTACTATTCTTCTCTCCCTACTCGATCTCCTCTAGCTCTCTCTCTTCTCTCTCGCTCTCTCTACTCTCATCTCTCTCTCCTCTCTATCTATCTCTCTCTCTATCTCTCTCTCTCATTCTCTCATTCTGCTCGTTTACAAACTCCTTCTTTCTCTATCTCTTTTTAAATCAGTCAGGTAACCAAAAGCAAAGTCTTCTTTTATATTAAACATCAATAAAATACAGTTGATGTAAAACACTCATCCTGTTAATCAGACTTTGATTGGAAAAGCAATAATTAATGCCAGTGTGGAGAAGAGACGACAGTATATCATCACATTGGCCCCACAGATGTTAAGCAGTAAACTCTTACTCATTTGCAATAAGGAAAAATGTGCGATAAGGCAGTCATTAATGAAAAAGAACACCCTGAAGTAATTGTTTTAACATATTGCTTGTTTTCTCTCCTCAGACTGAGTGTCTGTAAGCTGTCAGAGAGAAGCTGTGAAGCTCTGTCCTCAGTCCTCAGCTCCCAGTCCTCTAGTCTGAGAGATCTGGACCTGAGTAACAACGACCTGCAGGATTCAGGAGTGAAGCTGCTGTCTGCTGGACTGGAGAGTCCACACTGTACTCTGGAGACTCTCAGGTCAGAGTTCATCAACATGTTAAACTTATAGCCAGTTAAATTGCGATGTACATTAATGATGGATGAACTCATAACCTTTTGTTGCATCTGCTTCAATAACATTTGTTATTGGTTTTTTTACTCTCTTGTTTGAACTCGTGTGTGTTCAGGCTGTCATGCTGTCTGGTCTCAGAGGAAGGCTGTGTTTCTCTGGCTTCAGCTCTGAGATCCAACCCCTCCCATCTGAGAGAGCTGGACCTGAGCTACAATCATCCAGGAGACTCAGGAGAGAAGCTGCTGTCTGCTGGACTGGAGGATCCTCTCTGGAGACTGGACACGCTCAGGTATTATAAACATATACAGTGGAGGAAATAAGTATTTGACCCCCTGCAGATATTTTCAGTTTGCCCAAAGACAAATACATTAACAGTCTATCATGTTAATGGTAGGTTTATATAAACATTGAGAGTAAGAATATCAAAAAGAAAATCCAGAAATTGACATTATATAAAATATAAAAATGTATTTGCATTTAACTGTGGGAAATAAGTATTTGATCAACAAACAAGGATTCTGGCTCCCACAGACAAATGATTCATCTTCCTTTAAAAAAGTACTCCTGATATCAACTTGTTAGCTGTATAAAAGACACCTGTCCACAGAATCAATCAATCAGATTCCAACCTCTCCACCATGGGCGAGACTAAAGAGCTGTCTAAGGACCTCAGGGTGAGATTGTAGACCTGCACCAGGCTGGGATCGGCTAAAAGACACCAGAAAGCAGCTCGGTGAGAAGGAGACAACTGTTGGTGCCATTATTCAGAAGAATAATGTGTGTGTTTCTAATTGGAAGAATCACAAATTGAGCGTCAATGGCCCTCGGTCTGGGCTCCACACAGGATCTGGCTCCGTGGGGTTTTGATGATCATGAGAAAGGTGAGGGATCAGCCAAGAACTACACGGAGGAACTTGTTAATGATCTCAAGGCAGCTGGGACCACAGTCACCAAGACACCTATTGGTAACACACTACACCATAATGGATCAAACCCTGCAGCGGCTGAAGGCCCCCTGCTCAAGAAGAACATCAAAGGCCCGTCTGAAATTTGACACAAAAAAAAATGGGTCTTCCAGCAGGACAAGGACCCTAAACATTCGGCCAAGGCAACACAGGAGTGTCTAAAGAAGAAGCACATTGAGGTGAGGGAGGGTCCTAGCTAGTCTCCAGACCTTAATCCCATAGAGAATCTGTGGAGGGAGCTGAAGCTTCCAGAGGCCAAGCATCAGCCTCAACACCTGCAGCATTTGGATCTTCAGAGAGGAGTGGACCAACATCCTTCCTGAGATGTGCACAGACCTGGAGACCAACAAGAAGCGTCTGACCTCTGTGTGACCTCTGTGTGACCTCTGTGTGACCTCTGTGTGTCCTCTGTGTGACCTCTGTGTTACCTCTGTGTGACCTCTGTGTGACCTCTGTGTGACGTCTTGTGTGTCCTCTGTGTGACCTCTGTGTGACCTCTGTGTGACGTCTTGTGTGTCCTCTGTGTGACCTCTGTGTGACCTCTGTGTGTCCAACCAGGGTTTCTCCACCAAGTCCTAACACATGTTCTGCAAGGGGATCAAATACTTATTTCACTCAGTTTAATGCAAATACATTTTTATCTTTTATATAATGTACATTTCTGGATGTTCTTATTGATATTCTTTCTCTCACTGTTTGTATAAACCTACCATTAAAATGACAGACTGGTCATTTCTTTGTGGGTAAACGTAGAAAGTCTGCAGGGAATCAAACACGTCTCTCCTCCACTGTGTGTATGCCAAGACAAAAACATTGAAGGGAACTGAAGACAGTGGATAAGACTCAGGCAGCAGCTCTGTGTTTGCAGAGAAGACACCACAACAAGAAATACATCTTTATCATTTTAGATTCTGATCTCGATTTCAATGCTCATTTTAATTTGCTGACCAAAACTGCTTTTATCATTTTGGCTTTAGAGTCAAAATCCATCCACCAACCTAAACACAGCAGAGATCACCCACTCCTGATGGACCCGATCTGCACTGGCTCCTGTATCTGAATAGATTCTGAAGTGCTTCTTCTATTTCTAAAGCACTAAATGGCCCCTCCCTCTTTTAGAAACAACGAGGAACTATCAGATGTCCTGTGAATTCATCATGATAATAATAAAGTATGTGTAAAGCAGCTTTCACTGCTCAAAGCAAACCCAAAGTGCGTTGCATGAAAGGTGCTTTTAAATAAAGTGCATGTATTTCCCTCTTCAGGTTCCAGGTAGAAACACTCATTGACTGCTGCTAGCAGATGCTGAGGGAACACTAACTGAACACTGATCAACTCTGACATCTTATTCTCTGATCAATAATCATTGAAGTTAATGAGCTTTATTTATCGGCTAATAAGATGTTTGACTGATCTAAAATGATACCGTGAACATGAAGGTTCATCTGTGGAGAATAACAAAGCTCTGAGTGTGAGAGTGATGTAATGTCCATGTTTCCATGCTGCTCTGACCCCCCCCCCCCTTCTTTCAGGATGGAGCCTGCTGGAGTCCGATGGCTGAGACCCGGTCTGAGGAAGTGTGAGTGTGGTTTAATTTGATTCATGAAAACAAAGCAGCCACCATCTTCAAATGTAACCTTCATCATCAAAGTGTCAATAAATGAACAGCTGATAGATTAATAACTGCTGCTGTTCCTCTCCTCAGATTCCTGTGAACTCTCACTCGACACAAACACAGCTCACAGGAACCTCAAACTGTCTGAGGACAACAGGAAGGTGACATGTGTGGAGGAGGAGCAGCCATATCCTGATCATCCAGAGAGGTTTGACTCCTGGTATCAGCTGATGTGCAGAGAAGCTCTGACTGGTCGCTGTTACTGGGAGGTCGAGTGGAGAGGAGGGTTTTATATATCAGTGACTTACAGAGGAATCAGCAGGAGAGGAGTCAGAGATAACTGTAGGTTTGGAGGGAATGATCAGTCCTGGAGTCTGAGATGCTTTGATGGTCTTTACTCTGTCTGTCACAATAACAAAGTAACACACATCATCCCCTCCTCCTCCACCTCCTCCTCCTCCTCCTCTTCCTCTTCCTCCTCCTCCTCCTCCTCCTCCTCCTCTGGTAGAGTAGCAGTGTATCTGGATCATCCTGCTGGCTCTCTCTCCTTCTACAGAGTCTCCTCTGACAGACTGATCCACCTCCACACCCTCAGAACCACATTCACTGAACCTCTTTATGCTGGGTTCTGGTTCAGCTCTGGTTCCTCAGCGTCTCTGGTTCCTCTGTAGGAGGAAGAGTCTCCTCCTGTTCCAGAGACTTCCTCCCTGCTGCCAAGATAGTTCAGTCTGTTCAGGATCACAGCTGATAAATAATTGTAACCGTGGTGTACTTATATACGTATTTGAATATACAGTCTACTCTTTTCACTTTATCTGCACTTTACTTCTTTTGATGTAATAATGTAGATTTCCACTTTTTGGGACGAATAAAGGAATTCTGATTCTGAAAATATGCTTTTGCTTCAGATTCAATATCTTCACTGTGATTCAGGAAAGTGCTACAAACATCACTTCACACACAAATACAGATAGAAATCAAACGCATGTAAATACAGAAAATGAAATAAGATTTAAAGAAAATAAAACCTCTCTGAAACGGGAGCGCTCTCTGAGCTTTCATTTTGGTTTTTTTGGCGAGAGAGATTTAGTTTAACCGTATGACGAATAAATGAATAATAATTATTATAATAATAAAAATAATAATAATAATTAAATAGAAATACTATAAAAAAACATCACAATTATAATAGTAAGAAATAATAATACAAACATAATAATAAACACTAAAATTAAAACAATTAAAAATAAATAAAACAAGATAGTGATAAAAATACAAATTAAATACATTTAAATAGAAAGACTTTTAAACAAATATTGAAGTGTTTTTTTTTCATTTAAGTGTAAAAGACAAAAATATAAATAAATATGATAAAACATTACATACAAACTTTACAAAATATTATTTAAAAACCAATCATTATATTAAAATACATTAAAAATAAAGATGTGTTGTGTTTTGGCCAATCAGTCGTGTACAAAGCTTTTCTGTCTGCTGCTTTCAGAAAGAGACAGAAACCAGTTTGTGGCTCAGTGGTTAGCGCAGATCAAGATTAAAGGCTTTCATTGTCATGTGTGCATAGCTACCGTTTAGTTATGAAAATGAAAATCTGAGGTCACAGGCTCCTCCAACAGAGCAACACAATAACACAGATACAACAGTACAAGTAAATAAAATAGAATATAGTAGAAATAGTGCAGCCCATAAGCAGTGCCGCTGTGTGAATGAGGGCTCAAACCCTGAACAGGTAGAGAAACACATACTGGACTCTGAATACAAATAAAATCTCTCTACAGAACTACAGAAAAGGATAGGGGACACGTCTGCTCCCCTGTTACGACCCTGGGTCGTTATGTTGTTTGTGTGCAGGTATTTTCTTCCTCCTCCTGTGTCTGTGGCTGCGTATGAGTGAACAGGTGGTGCCCGGTAGCTGATTGGAGGCCCTCGACAGGCTGATTGGTCCACCTGGGGAGACGGGAGGATATTTAACTGCAGCCGTGCAGTTCCTCGGCCGCTCTCACTGACTCCGCTTCTCCTACTCCCAACGCGGCGCCTTTTGTATATTCTGTTCTGTGGTGCTGAGAGCGCACCTTGATAACATTTTGTCCTTCTCCTCTGGCTACGGGCCAGTGTCACGTTACCTGCCTTTGCAAGACAGATGTATGGTCTTCGGAGTGCAAACCCCTTTTGTTTTTTTCTTCCCGTTTGGACTGATCGTTTTCTCCTGTTTACGTTAGTGTAGGTAAGAAGCTTGAATATTTATTTTTTCTCTTGGTTAGGTAAGATTTTGTGTTGTAAGGTTTGTTTTCTTCTTAGTTGGTTTTGGTTTTGAGCTGCGCCTAGGTTCCCCGAGACCTGGGCGTAACATAAATTGGGGGTTCATCCGGGATCGTCCGTTCTTTTCATCGTGTCGGGTAAACATGGCTATTTCCTCTTCTCGTACATTCTGGGTCTCTGGTTGACAGTTTTCTTTTTGGAATTCAGAATGGAGAGTCAATTGGAATGATTTACTACGGACCCTTCCATTGAGAGACTTGATGACTGCACAGTAGCAGATTTGGTGCTAATTGCACAGTTTTATGATGTGTTTGTGCCTACAAAAACAAGAGTTAAAAGACCTCTTGTGTGCAGAACTTGTCGGGAAGGGTGTATTTGAGGAAAAACACGAAGTGGTTGATCTCGCAGGTTTGTCCGCCCCACTCCAAGGCCTGCCTCCCCAAGCTGGGATGTCGACAGAGGACCTACAGCTGACTGCGCATCAGGGAGGTAGAGCTGAGACACAAGGAGTTGGAGATGGAAGCCATGCACATAAGGGTAAAAGCTCTGGAGATAGAGCGGGGAGCCACTCTACCATCCAGTCAATCACCTACCCATAGACCGCACACAAATCCCCACAACAGTTTTGATGTGAGTAAGCACATAGCATTAGTTCCACCTTTCAGAGAGTCAGAGGTGGATACATACTTTAATGCTTTCGAACGCATCGCTGTTATGCTGCAGTGGCCAAAGAGAGTGTGGCCTCTGTTGTTACATTGCAAATTGGTGGGTAAGGCTCAGGAAGTCTGTAATGCCCTGACTGTCGAGGAGAGCCTCGACTATGACATAGTAAAAACCACAGTCCTTCGAGCGTATGAATTGGTACCGGAGGCATACAGACAAAAATGTAGGAATGCTAAGAAAAATGTCAACCAGACCTATGTAGAATTTGCGAGGGGAAAAGATGTCACATCCAGGGAGGACATGCGTGAACTTATTCTTTTGGAAAATTTGAAAAATCAACTGCCGGAAAAAATTGTCACATATTTAAATGAGCAAAATGTTGTGTCGCTTGCTGCTGCCGCAGTACTGGCAGATGAATTTGTGTTGACTCATAAAAATGTTTTTTATCTTCCAGTTTGCCGTGAGCCTGTGGCAAGTGACAGACAGGTAAGATCTCCTCCCCGTGGTAGCACCAAAATAGCTGATAATTGGGAGTGTTATTACTGCCATGAGCGAGGACACCACATCGTCGACTGTCCTAGCCTAGAAAGAAAAGAGCAGCATGTAGGTAGAAGAACGCCATTCCATATAGGGTTCGTAAAGAACGTGGCATCAAACGTGGAGGATAACGCGATTGATGAGGCGTTCAGGCCGTTTATTTCGCAGGGTTCTGTGTCTTTGACAGGTGAGGGAAAACAAATTCCCATCACAATTCTGAGGGACACAGGTGCTAAACAATCAATTATTCGTGGTGGTGTCTTGCCGTTCTCAGCTCAGTCGTATAGTGGGGCAGATATTTTGGCTTGGGGGGTTAAACTAAGTGTGTTGCGGGCGCCCTTGAATTTAGTTCAGTTAACGTCCAAATTTGTTTCTGATATGGTTAAGGTGGCTGTGCGTCCCCAGTTACCAATTAACGGGGTTGATCTGATTCATGGTAATGATTTGGCTGGAAAGAAAGTTTTTCCGTCCCCCGAAGTGGTTAATGATCCAGCTGTGGACACATGTGTGTCTGAGTCCACTGCGCTGGATTCGGTTCAGCTATTCCCTGTGTGTGCCATAACTCGTGCCATGTCCCGAAAATTAGGGGACGTAGTGGATCTGAGTGACTCCTTTATGAGTGACTCCGATCCAATGAGCCCACTGGCAGTGGGTCAAGAGAAAATATCTGTTTCTGTAGAGCTTCAGCCTGATGACAAACCCCTTCAACTTTCAGTAGAAAAAGATCAGTTGATCAAAGCACAGAAATCGGACAGTACATTGTCGGCCTGCCTGTCCTTTGAAAAAAACGAAACGGAAAAAAAATCGGTGTCTTACCAAATGCAAACTTTAGCACCAAATATAAACCACTTCATTCAGAATACTAGATTGTTTGACCACCCAACTACACACTGCTGAGCATACTCTAAAGCAATGGTTCTCAACTGGTCA